>NC_067156.1:6834148-7188042 GCF_903995435.1 Acomys russatus
ATTTAATGTATACATCCCTAGAGGCACTTAAACAGATCCATATTATTATCATGGCTGTGTGTGTGTGTATGTGTGAGTGCATATGTGTGTCTGTGTGTATGTGTGTGTCTGTCTGTGTGTGTGTATATATGTGTGTCTGTGTGTGTATAGTGTGCATTCATGTATATGAGTGTTTGCATGTAGGTGCATGCAGGTATGTGGAAGTATGTGGAGACCCATAACTTGTCATATTTCTTGATCATATTCCACATTATATATTGAGGCAGGGTCTGTCATTGAACCCTCATCTCATCAATTCTGATTACTGCATCTAGTCATCAGGTCAAGGGGATCCCCTCTTTCTGGTTTCTGGGTGCTGGGATTGTAGGTCACTACCATTCCTGACCAGCTTTTTATGTGGGTTCTGGGGTTCCTATCTCCTGTACTGAGGACTGCAGTGTCTTAGTCAGTTTTCTATTGCTGCGATAGGACACCACAACCAAGACAACTTTAGAAACTGAAAGCGTATAATTTGAGCTTATGTTTCAGAGGCTTAGAGTCCATGATGGTGGAGCAAAAGCATGGTGGGAGGAACAGCTGTGAGCTCACATCTTCATCCCACAATAGGAGGCAGGGAGAGAGAATGGACACTGAGAATGGTCCATGTCTTCTGACATCCCAGAGCCCAATCCCAGTGATGCAGCTGATTCCTCTGTGGACCTACCCACCATCACAGATGCTCCAGGCTTTCAGACTCTGTTGAACCTGTCCTCTTCTGCTTCTCTCTCATTGTCCTCCCTCCATCTGGGTCCCCCAGAACATATCAGATCCACCACTATGCATCTTTATCTTCATGTTCTTCACTAATTTATATTTGTGGAATGATCTGATTAGTGGCCCCAGTTGATCTGACTTGAAGCCAACTTGCATTACATTGTATTTTTCTTAGGCTTGTATCTGCAGTGCTGTGCTGAGTTCTGCTGCTAAGGAAAGCTCTTATTAAGTGAATTACAAAGTAATTGAATGAGTGAATGCTTTTTAAAAAAAGATTTTTCTTGTTCCTTTTTCTTTCACTTAAAAGTAATAAGCTGTCATTGGCCTAACACTAATTTTAAGTATCATATTGGTCATACGTAAAGTAGTAACTGTTTTGAGACACTGATATTGCACTTGATACATTAGTGACACAGGTATGAAAGAAAACTGTAATTAAAACACCTTTGGCTTTGGTTATCATATCTGACGTATATGGGGAAAGCCATGAAGAAGATCAGAAATAGCCATTCTGCACCTTAGCTTCTTTGCATTCTTTTGAGGCCACTTTGTTCCAGATAGCATGATCAGGACACATGATTTAGGAGACAAAATAAACACAGTGCCTTCTCCCTAGGAGTTCCCTGTCATACCAAAATACACACAAGTTCCAGGATGTTTGAAATTCTTTGAACATGCATTGTCTGTCCCACACAATAACATGTCAGAAGTGAAGCTCTTTTCCTTTAAATATCACATGCATATTAACATTTTGCAAGGAGCCTGATAATGTGAGTGTTATCATGGGAAAAGTTTTATTTTCAAAGTAGCTGCCATAATTGTTGATTGTGTGTGTGTGTTGGATAGACTGGACTATGTGGGTTTTCTATAGGCTTTCGACTTTTTCAAACCTACTTTATTTGGGGTTCTTTAGACTTTACACCTCCCTTCCAACCCACCTACCTTAGATAGGAGAGAGGTTAATGGAAACAAGGAGACGCAGACCATTTTAGACTCAGTTCCTTGGAGAGATTGCCCTGGCATAGTCAGCAGGATTCCAGCAGACCCGTTTAAACAACAAAGCAGCAACTCAGCAAAGGTGACAGCCACTGCATCAGCCAGAACCCAGAACCTTGAAGTGTTTTTCTGGAGCAGCTCTCTCTAGGAGGGTCTCGAAGCAGAACAATGAATAGCTGAACAATAAGAAGCAATGCCAATGACAAAAAAAAAAAAAAAATCAAAAAGTCAAGCCTCTTGTTTCTGTGATTTCACACACACACACACACACACACACACACATACACACACACACACACATACACACACACACACACACACACACATCTCCTTTCAGAGTCGGTACTAGATGTTTATCAGTTGGCAAAGACTGTGCCCTTGAAAGATGTCATTCCAGCCGGGCGTGGTGGCGCACGCCTTTAATCCCAGCACTCGGGAGGCAGAGGCAGGCAGATCACTGTGAGTTCGAGCCCAACCTGGTCTACAAAGTGAGTCCAGGATGGCCAAGGCTACACAGAGAAACCCTGTCTCGAAAAACCAAAAAAAAAAAAAAAAAAAAGAGGTCATTCCTCTTCTAGTGAACAAACATCACCTGTTCTCTCACCAGCCTGTTTCCAGTGGAGAAACACCACACACCTGCACACAAGTCTGATTCACATCATACACTTGGGATCAAAACAAAAACAAGTTTGCATTCACTACAGCTCTCTGTTTGTGACCTTGAGATAGAATTTCACTATCACTTTCTTTTATCGCAATCGGTCCCTAGGTAGCACTCAGCTGTGCTGGGTTGCCCTTATAGCTACAGAAAAAGTGGCACACTAACCTTAGTTCAGATCCCCACTCCCATCATTACCCAAGCCCAGAAGATCATGGAATACTAGAAAATCACCTCCATCTTGGAATGAGTTAGTAGCAAGAATCTCAGTCGGTGATGCAGGTATGAAACAGACGAAGAATCTTGCAAGTCTGAGAATGAAAAATCCCCAATGAGAGATCTATTTTCAGCTTTGAAGTGGAGAAATAATTTACGCTCTATTCAAAGGATTTCATTAGCACTGGAGAAGCACTGATATTAAAAAGATGTTTTAAAAGAAAAAGGTGTGATGTGGTGCGAGTGTGAGGGTGGGTAGTGTGTGTTGCTTGTTTTCCACAAGCATTCAGTCATAGCTTTTCAGGAAAGTGGCAATTTAGAGGGACTTTATTTTTCAAAGCATATGAAAAAGTGAGAAAAGGCTTGCATGATTATGGGTGTCTTTTAAACATAACATTTCTTGAGCTATTTATCAAGTCACGGAAACGAAGAACCATGATAACAGCTGGTGCTGGGCAGAATTAGTGTACTTAATTAAAAATTAGATGTAGTGACTGGCAGCTTTGGTTTCACGACGTACCCGTTCTATCCACTGAGGGCAATTTCAGTTCTACTTAGTCTAATCAACACAGAAGGCTGCCACAGGCAGGCACTCTGCATGAGCTGCTGTGGTGGGGAGGGGAGGGGCGAGAGCATCTACAGGTGTCCAGGAAAATGAACAGACAGCTGTAATTATTTGTATGACAATCACTTTTTAATTATTTAAATTGGGTTAAAATGTGTTCTCTCTCTCTCTCTCTCTCTCTCTCTCTCTCTCTCTCTCTCTCTCTCTCTCTTTCTCTCTCTCTCTCTAGTAGTTAGGGTGTTACAGAAAGCAGAAGAAATACATATAATGTACCTATCAAGCTAAAACCATGCAACACATCACTGATACCCTGATACATGTGACTGCAGGGGCTGGGAGATGGCTCTGTCAGGAAAGTGCTTCCCATTCAAACATGAGCAATAAGTTTGGATGTCAGCATGATATAAAAAGCCAGGCACAATGGGGTATGTAGCCCTAAAGCTGGGAAGAAAGAAGCAGGAGGCTCACCTGGGCTTGTTGGCTGGCTGCTCTTGCCAAATCTGCGAGAGACCTTTTCTCCAAAAATAAGCTGGCGAGTGGTAGAGGAAGAGACTTGGCTTTGACCTCTGGCTTCCTTCCCTGTGCAGTGTGTGTACATAAAAGGTGTATATTTATATACACATACATTGTGCACATACATGAACACATAAACATGTATATACACACATACACAGCATTGTTGTACTTATTATTATGTCTACATATATATGCTGTTTAATTCCTCTTGAAAACTGTGATTGTGTTATATATTAAATCTGAGAAGTAGTAATTAGATTTAGAGCTGAATTTGCAGTTCAAGCCATTGTCAGGGTTATATTTAAAAGCAACTTTTACGTAACATGTTCCAAAAAGCTGTGTATGATATTTAAGACTACAACTGTGATATTTTCAACTATTCATTCTGTTCAAATGGGAAGATACTTTTAAGTTGGGGGTTTTTAGATATTTTAGATCTGTTTATGTATTTATTTTAAGCGTATTTCTTTAGGCACATCTCTATATGTCTATACAGCGTGTACATGCTTGACGACCTTGGAGGCTGGAAGAGGAAATAAGATCCTCTGGGAGTAGAATTACACATGCTTTTGAGCTAATATGTGGGTACTGGTACCGAACTTTGGTCCTCTGCAATGCTCTTAATCCCTGAGCTATCTCTCCAGCCCCAGGTTTGAGATTTTATTCTTTTATATATTGCTGGGTCTTTCCAATTCTTAAATCTCTAACGGTAGACTTTTGATCAAAATACTTCAATATCATAGGCATATATATGTGAATATATATATATATCCTTACATATATGATCTCCAATTGATATAAGTAATCTATATATCTCTATATCCAATATTAAATATATTAACAGATAACTTAAAATATTTTCTCTTCCTTGATTTGTAATTCTCTTTCTCCAGACTTTTTCCTAAAATTCATTTATAACTTAGTTACTGACAGTTACTGTGACCTACACATTATTATAGGCTCCGGTGAATGTCACTGCCAAGTCATGAGAAAAGGATGCTACAGAAGCATCTGTCCTTCCTCTTTCAGCTATTAGACTTTTGAAACAATGAATCAGAAATAATTAGAACCTCCCGGAAATCTCATGGTAGGAAAGGGAAAAGCTCAAACCCTGGTGCCAGGCAGAGGTAAAACCCTCTTCCTAGACAGAGATTTCCTACACTATCAGGTCACTACGATGGACGGGTCGGAGATGGTCACCGTCACAGGACCGCTAAGTTGTTCATACCTCTTGCTATTTGTTTAAACCTGATTCTCTTATTAGTACCCCAGAAGACAGATTGGGTACTGAACCCCTTTATATCTTCTTTTTCCTAGTGTAGCACCACTAACTAAACCTCCATTCTCTTCTTTTCCCAATTACTTGTCTTTGTGATTTTCATACAGGTGTGCCAATACATGGTTTGTTGGAACAACCAAAGTCAAGGTTGTTGTGCTGTTTTTTGTTTGTTTGTTTGTTTTTTGTTTGGGGTTTTTTTTTGGGGGGGAGGGTGTTTACAGACAGGGTTTCTCTGTGTATCCTTGCCTGTCCTGGACTTGCTTTACAGATCAGGCTGGCCTCGAACTCACAGCAATCCACCTGCCTCTGCCTCCCAAGTGCTGGGACTAAAGGTGTGTGCCGCCGCCGCCACCACCACCTGGCTTGTTTTTTGTTTTTGTTTTTGTTTTTGAAGGAAAAAAGAAGAGACCTGTGGTAACATAAATAAATATAAAGAAAAATCTCTCTTTTGTGAAAGATGGATGGAAAGGTCCTCTGTGAATCTTGTATTATCATTAGAGGGAAAAGCAAATGGGTTTAAAAATAACAATATGTTAGTAACGTTTAAATGCTGATCAGATATAAGACACTCATTATGGAGGGTGCAACTGCTTGGACAATAGTTAAGTGGAATAGCATTTTAACAATTTGAAGAGGATATGGGAGCAAGGTGAGCAAGAAGAACAGCAAAAGATTAAGAGTGAGCCATGCCAGTTACAACCAATGAACAAAAGCCAACATAGCAGGGTGGCTGGAGTCAAGTAAGGCTGCTATCTCATCAGGGAGCTGACAAGGCCTGCACCAGAAAGGGCCTTGTACACTATTGCCAGACTCTGTCATTCTCTTTGAGAAAGAAATGGGACCCTTGACATTTTTGCAGAGATAAATGCTATGCGTTGATTTAAAGTCTCATTCTGGGTGGACACTGTGAACAGAATAGTAGCTCTCATGATCATTCTGGTAAAATATAAAGTGGGGCTACAATAATAAAGAATGATCAGACTCCCCGTCTACACTAACAAAGAACCGGAAAGGTCTACTTAACGCTAGATTTGGAAAATAAAGAGTAGAGTTAATGATGCCACATTTCTAACCTGAACGCAGAAGGATAAAGTCATCACTAATTTCAATGGAAATGAGGTTAGCTGGGAACAAGCTTGGCGCAGGTGGTTACAGAGCCCAGACGTTGTGTATGTGGACTTCTTTCTTGTTCTGTTAGACACCAAAATGGCAGCCAGTAGTCATTTGTGGGAAAATGACTTTAAGATAGAAGTCCAGGCTAGAGACATTCAGGCGGGACTATTTAAACTATGGAATGACTGTACATGCAAAAATAAGAGCAAAGGCCATACTCTCAACAAGTGCAACCAGCAACAGAATTGGGGCGATACCTATGTGGGAGGAAGAAAGAGGGGAAATAAATGTATCCATTACATGAGAATACATGAAATAGTCATATGCTGGGGCCCGAATGGGAAAGAGAAAAGTTGAGGATTAGAGAGGCAGTGAGAATAACAGTGTGGAGACCTCAGAGACCTGGACAAGAAATAATACAGCACCTCCATTTGCATACTGTTATAGTCATTGCCTGTGGGTTTCTCAGTAGCCCATGGATGGGAGATGATAGCCAGGGAAACTCACATGTGAGCACAGGCACTTGCAGTGTCACCCTTGACTCTCTGGAAAGAGGGAAGTCCTGACATGTGATAACTCCATTGTTATCATAGCTCCCAAGAAATCCAAGAGTTCTTGGTTAAGAAAACTTCAGATACTTGAGCAACATGGAGGTGCTTAGAAAGCTGCATTCAAGCTCCCATTGTTCTCTGTTCTTCACCCCAGGATTCCTTCTGTTGGCTGTTATTCTGTGTCCTTTGTAAATCACGTCTAATAAAGCAGTAGACATGGGATCACATCTGGAAAATTAACTGAACTTGAGCTGGTGGTTGTGAGAAGCCCACATCTATAGCCAGGTGATTGTGTTAATTACATCCTATTACTCACAGGAGGCATTTGTAGGTAAGGAAAGTCTTGAGGGTCCAAGTCCTCAACCTGTGAGATTAGAAGTTGCCTCAAGGTAGACGCTATCATGATTCAGTGAACTTAGAAGACTTCTAGGTTTTGAAGACTCTTCTGCAGAACACAGTAGCATGTTTATGTGGCAAGACCCTCACACCTGAGGTCATGGAAGTGTTCTGTCTTGTGAAAAGATGAAAGAGACTAAGTCATTTTTCCTATGTTTTTGCAGAACTTCTTAGAACAAGTTTGAGGAGAAGAAGAAGAAAGGAGGAGCAGGAGGAGGAGAAGAAGAAAAAGAATCATCTTTGGAGAGCATGAGCTAGATGAAACATGTAAATGTTTTACTGGGGAGAAATAGTGGTGTATGGGGAGATCAAACTGGGGGAAACAGGAATCTATTTTAGAGAGGACTGACATAACATAGCTCAATACTGGTGAGAAAAATCTAAGGGACAGGAGGAGATTCCAAGGTATTGAGTTGGATAGACACTCTGAGATCTACTCTCTGTATGTGTGGTTGGCTTTGAAGAACATGAACTCTGTATACATATATGCTATTATATGAATTTCATATATGTGGGAATTCATAATTTCATGTATATGTTAGAGTTATTTTTATATAACTGTGTTTGTTTCTCTTAGTCTCTTTCTTAACCTCACTATAACACAAATAATTGAGACTCTATATTTGTTTATAAGGCTTTACAACACAATCTTAAGCAGTTTAAGTCTGTTCTTAACCCTCTATGTTATCCTGACTCCATCTTGGCCAAAATCCCCAAGTTACTTGTTTTTTAGTTCTTTCTTTGCTCAGGCTGAATCTTCTTTATCTCTCCTGCACCTCTGCCTGTGGTTGAATCCTCTCCCTTCCCAATCCCACTGAATCCCCTACTTCCACTTCTAACTTCTCCTCCCCTGGCTGGCAGGAAGTCCAGCCCTATTATCTCCCCTGTTCAGTAATTGGCTGTAAGCTCTTTTATTGACATATCTTGGGGAAAGTGGGGAGCAGTGTTTAAACAACGTTGAGATAAAAAGTTCTCAGAACAAGGACTGCAAACAGACATGGAGGGTACAGGAATCAGCATTTGAATTACACAATAACCTAATGACAACATCTATATATGTCAGAAAACTTGGAGACTGCTGATTGTTTCCTTCTGTTTCTTTGGTGACCTGGAAGGGAGTTTGTTTCCTGAGGCTAACATGTTAGTTTTCACAAGGAGAATCCATTGAGTGTGTTGTATTATAATTTCTTCCATTACTTTTCATCTTTGGAATACTCTTCCAAATTGAAGACAGCCTAAGGCCCCCATCTTCAAGATTTTTAATGTATCACTTTTATATTGTGATTAACTCTTTTATGTTCCAAAAGAATGGATACCACCAGAGTACGTGAGAAAGTCATATCCCACTCTCCACTCAACTGTGGAGAATGTTCTGACGGTTGGCTAGATCTGGGTAGGGGCTTAAAGTTTACCGCCTGTATTGTCCTTGGCTGGTGCCTTAGTTTGAGCGGGACCCCTGGGCCCAAATCTGCCTATCATAATGTTCTACTTGTAGGTTTCTAGGACCCTCTGGATCCTTCTACTTTGTTATTCTTCCATGCTTCTCTCATTTAGAGTCCAAATAGGATGTCCTCCCCTCTGTCCCAGTTTCCTGGTAAGTGAAGGCTTTTGTGGGACATGCCCCTTGGGCTAGTATGCAGATATAAGTCCCCTGGAGGGGGAGACCTAGTGGCACTCAGAGGAAGGACAGCAGGTTGCCAAGAAGAGACTTGATACCCTATGAGCATATACAGGGGGAGGTAATCCCCCTCAGGAACAGTCATAGGGGAGGGGAATAATGGGAAAATGGGGGAGAGGGAAGAATGGGAGGATACAAGGGATGGGATAAACATTGAGATGTAACAAGAATAAATTAATAAAAAGAATAAAAAAAAAAAGAATGGATACCACATATGTTTGTTTAAATAAATAGTGAACTCAGAATCTATAAAGTAATAATCTACACCAACACCACTGTTTAAATATGTAAGGCAGCGTTATGATAAGTGAGATTAAAAGACTAACCCAGAGTAAGATGGTTAAGCTGTGCTTCAGGGTTAACACGGTTTAGCTGACACAATTGGCAGCAGGTGAGTTCTCACCCTGGGGCTCGAGTCCTTGTGTGCACCTGTGCTGCCTCCTAGAACCTTCTATGCTTATGTGAATCAAAACAAGATAAGGCCTAGAAGACAAGTGAACACATAGAAGAGAACAAAGATGCCTTAACTGGGGCTCTAGGCAAATGAGGGAGCCCATTTTCCCACACAGTCGCCCTGAACCATGGCCATGGATGTTATTCCAGCAGTGACCTGAAAAGCCACCTAGTTGAGGCAAGTTAATTCAAAGCCCTCCTGGATCATAAGGGACAAAATGATTACTGTTCTTTTCAACCATCACCTAGATGGGCTTGGTATATGAATGTAGCTAACTGAAACACATGTTGTGAATATTTCTATATGTAAAAGAGAAAGCTCCCCAAAAGTGATAACTCTGTAGCACAAGGGGGGAATTAGAAGGGGGAAATGGAAGTTTCAAACAAAATTTTCTGAATTTCCCTGTGCCTTACACTATTCCTACCATAAAAAAAAGGGTCTCTATAGGGAAATAATTTGCTCCTGTTGCAACTTTGCCCTGTACATAGAGCCTCTGAGAAGCTGTTGGTGCATGGCCCAACACCCAGGGAATACTCAAAAAATGCTCACGATCTCAGCATTATCATCATCATAAACACTCTTGTTATCTGCACCTGAGCATTAAGTAGAGCATCCAGAAGTCTCAGGTTACCTGTGGCCAAGGAACAAAATGCTTGCCATGCAAGTATACAGTCCCGAGTTCAACCACTAAAACCTATGCAGAAAAAGATTAGATCCAATAGTGTATCCCTTTAATCCCATGCAAAGGATGCAAAAGCAGGCGGGTACCTGGCACTCTAAGTCCAGGCAGCCTACATCACTAGCGAGAGATACTGCCTCAAAATCAAGGTGAAGAACTTCTGAGGCATGGCACCCCAGAATGATTGCTGGTCTCCTTCACACATGAGCATCCATATGTTCATGTGAACCCCCACATATATAAGCAGGAATACCCACATGCTTATTGAACATACACACACACACACACACACACACACACACACACACACACACACACACACACACACACATACCAGAGAGATGCTCAGCAGTTAAAAGCACTTTCTTACCTTGCAAAGGTTCTGAGGTCAGTTCCTGGCACCTACCTGGCAACTTACAACCATCAAGGTTTACTCCAGTTCCAGGGTATCCAACTTCCACTTTTGGCCGCCATGAACACCAAGCACACACACAGTGCACATATACACATGCAAGCAGAACAGAATTTTGACACACATAGAAGTATACAAATATTTAAACATGTTTTAAAAGCCTTATTAGTCTGGAATGAGTTTGAAGTTCTTCAGCACAAATTTCCTCAAAGTCACTGGAGTAAGTAACGTTGCATAAGTATGCAGATTCAGTCTTCACAGACACCTTATAGAACTAGTATTTTGTGCCACATTATGGGATTCACTACTCGAGGTGATGATAGCTAAATGGAAAATGTCACAGGTGAAATACTCTCTGTTCTTTTAAAGACTGAACTAGTAAAAGGCAGGTAAAAGTTAATTATCTTCTCACCATAGAAATAAAGAACCAAGTTTTAAAGTAACTCCAGAAAGTCCCCTTGAAAATCAAGTGGTGATGGATGCAAGGGCTGTTTCACTGCAGTAATGAAGCCTCACAGGGCTGAGAAAGAGTAGAGGACGTTCTCCGGGTTCAATTTAATCTATAGTAAACAGTGCTGATCTGTCTTTAAAGAAGTAAAAAAAAAAAAAAAAAAACCAGCTTTCATCTCTTGTCCTCTCATTAAACATTTCTCATTCATTAAATTCTTCCTTTTTAGCATTTTATTCTCATTGATTGTTCTACATCTGTGTGTTATTTTCTCTGTATTTTCACCTGCTAATCAATTGCTACAAATCCATTATCTTGACCTTCTAGCCATTTTCTTATTTGATCTAAGCACTAAAAACACTTGCTAGTCATTACAGGTAACAACTCATACAGTAAGTACGAGTGCCTCAGATTTTTGTTGTTTATATTTCTGTTCTTCATAAAGTTGTAAAAACTTAAGAAAATACTTGGGTAATGACAGCTCAGCCTTTTCACACTCACTCTCCTATTGATGCCAGGCACAAAGACAGCAGAATAAGTCCATGGTTTCGACGACGACGACGACGATGATGATGATGGTGATGGTGATGATGATGATGAATCTTACAAAAAGATTCTGTATTACGTTGCTTGGGTTGGTAGAATGAAACATCATGGACAGAGTCTTGAGAAAGGAAATTTTATTTTCTAACACTTTTTGCAGACTAGAAATCTGAGAGAAGTTCTCAGCAAGTGTGGTGTTCTCTGAGGCTTGTCACGTTGGCATGTAGATGACCACCTTCCCCCAGTGTCTTCATGCCATCTTCTGTCTATATATGTCTGTGTCCAAATCTCCTCTTTTCATAAGCATGCTTGTCAGACTGGAGTAGGGCCCAGAGTACTGATCTTATCTTATGTTCCTCTTTAAATGGCAATCCCAGTTGGAGGTACTTGAGGCAGATGAAGGGCATCACACATGTTGTTTGATTGGGTTTTTTGTAAAGTATTGTGAAGTTTGTCATTCTTTGTGCATAAAATAGGAATGGTAAGCATTTAAAACACGGTGTGTACTCTGAAAGTGCCAGCTGATATTATCATAGACGCCTAGTGCTATGCTTTGGAGCTTTGAGATGAAGAATACCATAATTATTAAAGATAGAGAAGAAGTGAAATATAAAGCAAAGACCACCAAACAAAGGAAAGGTCAAACAGTAGTGCAGCTACAACAGAACCTATGGTACATTAACACAATTATATAACTTCTCCTACTGTGTTACGTTTTATTATTTCATTTTTCAGTGCTGAACACTAGCTCTTTCCCTGAGCTAAAACCACAGCTCAAATAGTTTATATTCTTTTGTTTTAAAGATTTGATTTGTGTGTGTGAGTGGGTATGTGTGTGCGTGCGTGTGTGTGTGTATGTGTGTGTGCGTGTGTGAGTGTGTGTGTGTGTGTGTGTGTGTGTGTGTGTGTGTGTGTGTGCATGTATGGGTTTAAGTATAAATGGAGGCCAGGAGAAGGCATCACTTCCCTTGGATTTGGAGTCATGGGTGTTTGTGAGCTGTCTAATGGAATGAAAGCTGGAATCTGCACTTGAGTCCTCATGATACAACAGTGATCATGATACAACCACAAAGTTGTCTTCTCAGCCCCCAAATTTGTATTCCTTATAACTCCACATTCCTAATAAAGTTGTTACAAGGAATAAAATGACTAATTCAAGGAGAGCAACAAGGAGCTCTGAAACATGGGGCTCCAGGAATTGTCCTAATTATCCATCTCAGAGCCCATTGTACACTCAACCATCACATGTACTGTTTTCTACCCAAAGAAATAAACTAATTAAACTAAATATTTTATTTGTATTAAATATAAATAAATTAACAGAAGGAGCGCATTCATTTGGAGTCAATGGCTGTATAAGCATGCAGTACATAATCCAAGCCCTACATTTTGTGATCTGTTTATTATGTACTTACACAACCTTGGAGAGTCCAGTAAGACACTCTATAAACAAACCATCTGGCCCAATATTTGGTTCATTAAATGTAACTTGGTTCTTTGAGAGAATTTCCACTATCTGGGTGTAATGGTGCCACTTCTGGTATTCTCCCATCACATCTGAATGAGGGGTGAATTGAGTCACATCTGGGAAGTTCACAACTCAGGACCACAGGCTCCCAGGGATAGAGACCAAATCATAAATTGCTTCCCTTCCTCCCCATTGTATCACTACAGCAGTCAAGGTCTAGTTATTGAGTTCCTTAAACTCTCTGTCTCATAGTCTGCTTTCAATAACAACAAATAAAAATTACAAGGCATGCTAAAGGCAAAGGATGGTTTGAAAATAAAAAAGAAAGTATTAGAAGCAGATTCAGTCAGATTTACAAGTGAAATTGCCATTATCAGAGGGGACTTAAGAAGACATGATTAACAGGCTAAAAAAAACTAGCAACATATAATAGTAAGTATAGAATGTAAACAGAAAGATGGACATTATACAGGAAAAAAAGTGCTACAAATACAGAAGGTATTTACCCATATAATGGAACAAAGAATACCTTTGATGTCTTTTATTAGTAGGCTGGTTTTATCAACAGCAATTCGCAAGTTTCAAAAGCAAAAGAGAAAAGACATGTCAAAGTTGCTAACCTCCTATGTTCTGCGTTGGTACTGGCTTTTCTAATAGGAACCTCTAAGTTTAACATTGTCTCCCTATCACTACCCTATAACAGTGGCCAAAATCCAAATCCACTGACAACCACTGACAAGGATGTGAGTTGATGGGCAATAGGAGCCCATGGGGGATGGGAGCCAATGGATCTATCTTTCCCTGTAAATGAGAAAGGCAAGGATGGATCCAATTTGGTCATTGCATCAAAAAAACAAAAACAAAAACAAAAACAATGTAGTCAAGCTTCTTGAGATTTACTCAAATAAGGTAAACATTAAAAACACATGATGAAATCCTTCACATGAATGTCTGTTGCAGCTTTATTCATAACTGCCATCCAAGGTATAACCAAGATACCCTTCAAAGGAGAATGGACAAGCTGGGGCACTTCCATGCTTTGAATTATTATTTATCCCTATAAAAACAAAGTCATGAAAAGAAGAGGAAATGTAAGTGGAAGAATGTCATCTGATAAGGTAGCACATCTAAACATTTCAACTTTGTGACATATTGGAAAGGGCAAAATTATGGAGAGAGTGGGAGGTTCCGTGCTTGCCGAGGATTGGTAACAGAATGCAAGTCAGCCAACAATTAACTCCCTGGGCTTGGAGGATGCCAGGAGGTTAGTAAAGCAAACTTGTGGATGCTTTTCAGCACTGGACAGGACATTTCAAAGGACAAGTAGATGACAAAGACTCTGACCTAGTGAGTTCATTATTTTCTTGGCAGATTCCAAGTCTAATGACATATTGGGAAGGGGTAAAACTTAGGAGACAGGGCCTAGTTGAAGAAAGTGGGACACTGTGGGCAGTGGCTTTGGTCCCGATCTCTTTCTATATTTCTTTTTCTTTATTTTCTGTCTTATATCCATGAACTGCTTTGCCATGCCCACTATATCATAATGGACTTACCTTTGATACCATGAGCCAAAATAAATGACCCTTTCCTTTAAGTTGTTTATCTCAGGCTTTTGGTCACAGGGGCAATAAAATTGAGTGACATAGGAAAAAGAGAAGAATGGGACAATTTTGTCCAGTAGAACTGTCCCCTACTGCAGAATCACTTCACTGTTTATTCATTAATACCCACTGGATGAACGACAGTGCAGACTAGGAAGTCTGTAGATTGTAATATTTGCATTCAGTTCATAGTATGGCCTTTGAGCCTGATATGATTGGAGTAAGTTATTTATAAGGACCCAAACATACCAAACATACGTGAATGGGGTTATGTTTTAAATGGGGAGTGGTATGGAAGAAATGATTTCAGTATATGAAAAACCCAGAATAAAACCATTAGAATTCAGTCAATCCCACTGGAAATGAGCACTTGGCATTCCAGAGTTCGCCAGAAAAAATAATCAGTTTCTGACAAAGGATCTCGATTTACATGTTCAAAAGCTCTTCACCATGTTTTTTTTTTTTTAAGTGACTGAAGGTGGCACTTCTGTTTCTACAACAGAACTGATTACACTGATGACCATGTTTTTAAAAATACATATAAATGTGCCTGAACAAAAGAGGACTCTTTAAACATAGTTTTCCACAAAACTCATAGCAGCAGTATAAGCTTGACCTTTTTAATTCTGTGAGATCCTAAGTGAAGCACTGTTATTCTTTTTATTTTTTTTTTTAATGAAGGAGTGCAGCATTACTACATTCAGCAGAGGGAAAATGGTTTTATCATAACCCACAGGGACATGGTGCATCAAAAGCCAGGAGAGAATTGAGCCTTGGAGAGCCGAGTGCCAGGCTGGGTCTGGGTCTCAGCAGCAGGGAGAGGACCACCCTCTAGACTTGGAATATGAGTGTGCTGAGCTTCAGGCTCCTGCTGCCCTTGAACATTCACCTGTTCATGGTGCACATTGCAGAAACAGAGTCTCATTATTGAAGTTAGGGTGTGTTCACAGAGGTTCTAGGGTGAAGGGTGGAAACACGGGGGTAGAGCAGGGTGGCATTGCTGGCTTAACTTTGCTGCTGTATGGTCTTTCACAGCTGCATCCACCCTGTTTCTTGGCATGTAAGGCCTCCTTGTGATTTCTGAGGAAGAATCCACCGTTTTTATCACTGGCTGTTGGGAAAGGAATAGAACATTACTTTCTGCAAAGTGAAGGTTAAGAGCCCATGGGTCTGGACACTCTAAAATGTCCCCTCCAGATGGTGAGGAGGTATGAGCTGTGCACAAGCTTTCCATTTCTAAAGATTGCATGAGGGCTGCATTCAGTTCCAGCAAAAGCTGCATATCAGGGACATCGAATTGGCCCTGGACTGAGACTATGTCTCCCTCAGCCCTAGCTGTTCTTCATGCCACTTTGAATTTTTCTCTTTCACGTTGCTGGCAGACGGAGTGTTCCTCATGCTTTTGGATGGCAGGGCAGATGCATGGAAGAATCCAGAAAACCAAAGCTTGAACTATACTATCCAGGCTTTCTCCTGGTAGTAAGAGGGAAGGACCAGCTGTGTTGTTCCCTGGGGATGACTAGACTTTTCTGTAATGATGATGCACCCATCTGTGCGCATGCTCCCTGAGAACCTATGGGGCATAGGAACAGCATTAAAGGCAGAGTATTAGGCAATACTAAGTTTAGCTGCCTGAATCGTAACTAGTTCAAAGTAAAAGATTTTAAGCCATAAGAGTACAATATTGAAATTTCTGCTAATATTCAGGTGTTACCTTTCTCTACTTTTTTTAAAGGAAAAAAAAACTATCACTGAAATACAATGAGTAAAGAAATTTGTGATGGTTTTGTTTTTGGAGGATGTGTAAAGATGCTACCAAGCCTTCCATAAAAGAGAGACTATTGAACAATGACTAAACGCATTCATTGTTTGCTGCTTGCTCTAATTTTCATTCACTACTGGTTTAGGATTATAGGGAGCAATTGTGTTTGTAATTAAAGTGGTATCCATAAAAAGGCTGGTGTAGAGAACAAAGCATGCTTGAATATGGCCAATATCTGCTTATTTGAAAATTACTGTTTAGAAAGTTATTGTCTCTAGTATTTTCCCAACATATTTAATGTCAAAAATTAAATTAAAACAGTCTTCATGGAACACCAGCTATGAGCAAAATACAGTAATCAAGATATATTGACTTTATATTATAATTAAAATATAGCAAAAGAAACTGAGTTAAAACACATCTTAGTATTGTATGTCTTATGATAGCAATATAAATGTGTGACTATGTCTGTATTTTATACAAGCATTTACAAACACACACATATATGCCTAAAGTATATATCCATAGATATGTGAATCCTCTAATATCCCCACATGATCTATCCTAAAAAAGAAAACAAAGCATTTGGTGTGCAAGCCACACCCTCTGAGTTCTAGAAGACGCCCATTTCATCTTGGGCTGTTCAAACATTTCCAATATCTATATGTAAGGAGAACTAACCTACACATAGTTTCTAAAGACAGCTAGTTTTCCTTACCTTCCTTTATGACCATTGGTTTTATTTCCTTAGCTAGGTATTTCCTAAACAATAGAGCCCCATGTGAGTCATGTTGACCATTTGAACTTCTACATGATCCAAATCCTGACATCCACTTGGTATCTATACATATTTGTAAAGTAGACTGACCTAATGATTTGTTTTCCGTAAGACCTTGTAAGCAGAATCCACTCCTTCTCTTCAAAGCTCTCACAAAATTTTCTTTCCACTAAATCATTACTAGATTGTTATCATTCTTTTCTTCTTTCAATCATAGAACTATGAAAAATAAGGTCAAAATTCTCTTTGTAGTTTTTCTTCTTTCACTAGCTCCTTGCACAGTGCTCAACAGATCCTGATGTCACATATCAACTTAACTGACTATATATACTAACTTAGTTAGCTATAGGCAGTACTATGGAAAGAAAATATTTTATTTACTTTTCTTAATTAACATTTTTCATTGCTTTCAGGGGTTCAGACACTGTATTCAATATACTGGTAATGTCAAGGGCTAAGGATTTTTCAGAAATAATCTAGTAAAAAATCAATAGTAATGATCAAATATTTAAGCAAACTAACAAAATGAAACTACATAGTAAATGGCCAAAGAAAACATTCAGCAGAGAGATTTTTTTCACAGATGACACCCATCAAGATCTTATTTTCTACAACTTGCTACCATGAATATGATTCCAGGTTGTCCTCTCTTCAATCCAGCACCTTGTCGTTGTGTGCCGGTCCTGCTACCAGAGCAGCTATAGGCTGGAGTACAGTATGGGCTTCATGAGTGTCTGTCCACTAGCAAGGATGGCAGGCTGATGTCTCCCTGCTATGGAAATCTGTCGTCCCCCACCCCCTGAAATCATATCAGCTGTGATTACCCATGTGAAACCCTACAAACCCTACAAGGTGAGGCTCACTGACATTCCTTGTGGAAGCAGGAGCGGCTCGGGAAGTAAGGGCACACATGAAGGGTTCACTAGGCAGTACACGGTGAGAACCCAAAGAGCACAGAGCCCTCCCCTTCTCAAAGGATGCATAAGCAGCCAAAAAGTGCTGAGGTAGGGATATTGAGGACAGGCATAGCTATCTCTAAGTCTGCCATGCTCTCATACGTAGCCTTCACCCATACTTCTGTAAGTAACCCCAATTTAACCCATTTGTTCATCAAGTTAGACTTGAGTGAGACAATTTCTTTAGTTGGTTTTTGCTATCTTATCTGGGGTAAACATTCATTGGGTTTGCATTGTGTTGGTTGGAAAGTGAATTTTTACAGCCATGTGGAAATAAGCGTGCAGATTCCATAAAAATGTTACAACTAGAACCATCATTTGGTCTAGCAAGTCCACTGCTGGACGTATGCAAGGAACAGAAGCTGGTGCATTGCACACAGACCCCTACAGAGACATCTGCACTGTCAGATCAGCAGCCAAAACAAATAACCTGCTGTTTGTTAATGAGCAGTGGAAGAAATTATTAGTGTCTGAAACATGCACACATACTTCAAAAAAGGGAGGCCTTGGTGTTTGAAATTTATGACACTCTGGGTGAACGTGTAGGAAATTCTCAGTGAAGCAAACCAGATTCATAAAGAAACATTTTGTGTGATCTCTTTTACATGTTAAGAAAGAAAGACCAGTCCTAAACACACATACAGGAATAATCCTGGAGTGGCCAACTAGGTTTTAAAAAAAAGCAGGACTATGAGAGGGATTCGGGGGGAAAAAGAAGAGTTGGGGGGCTGGTAGAAGTGATGTAAACGTAGTGCATAGAATTATTTTAAAATATTTTAAAAAGTTAAACACAGAAGATAAAAATAGACAGTAGTCATGAGGGGTGGGGTATGGAGAGGAAATAGTGGCCAGTAAATTAAAGAGCACAAAGTTGCAGATTATAGGGTGATGAAATAGAGAGCCAGTGTACAAGACACAGACTATAGTTTGATCTTATTGTGTTTCATAAATTACTATAAAAATTTAAGATTTCTACACACATACACACACACGTGCATGCACACACACTCACACTGGCACACAATGTTAGCACAATGGATGGTTGCATTTGTTGGCACATAACTAATCATTTCACAAACATTTCAAAACACGCACACACATGTACAAATGCATGCATACATACATATACACATATGTACATACATTCACACATATATACATATGTATACACACACACACACACACACACACACACATATATATATATATACACACACACACACACACAGAGAGAGGTAAAGATAAATGTAAAAGTCTGCAAATCAATGGGTTTTGGCTAGTACTTTTAAAGTGTGTGTGTGTGTGTGTGTGTGTGTGTGTGTGTGTGGTGTGAGTGTAGTGTAGTGTATAACATGTGCGTACAGTGTTTTCACCTGGAAGTTCCTATGTGGAATCTAAAGCTAAAGATTAGATATTCCTCTACAGCTCTCTGTATTTTTGAGACAGGGGTCTCTCAGTGATCCTGGATCTCACCACTTCAACTAGGAGGGCTGACCAGTAAACCCAAGTCATCTACTTTATCTCTGCCTGCCAGTGTTGGGGTCACAAATGTGTACCACTGCACCCAGTCTTTTTGTGTTTGTTGTTGGTCCAAACTCAGGTCATCAAACCTTCATAGTAAGCATTTTATCACTGGGCCACTTCTCAAGTCCCTGAATTGTCACTGTTTTCTCTTTGAGATTTAAATGATACTTAAAACAATAATTACAAACTATCAGTTATAAATTATACTTAGATGGGTTTTCATTTACTACCTAAATTATAAGTAATACTAGAAATTTTGCTGATGGGGGTATGCTTGGGGCTGTATGTATCCTTCCACGTTCTAAACTAGCTTTTTAAAAATTACCTTAAAACTGTATTTATTTGTGTGTTTATTTAGTATGTTTTTTCATGCATTCATACCATAGCCCATGGATGGTGATCAAGGGACAACTTGTGGGAGTCAATTATTTCCCTCTGTTCTGTGAGCCTTGGAGATCAGACTTGGAGACAAGCAACTCTATTCTTGAGCCGTCTTGGTGATCCCTAGCCTTGGCTCTTTATTCCAGTGATTCCAGCTCCTCTTTTTTTATTTTTTTATTTTTTTACATTTACCCAGAATCAGGTTTCAAACTTTAATTTAAAAAACACCAAACATAGAGTAACAGTTATCAATATGAACCCAAAACTGTTTGAACTGTCTTATACAGTATGAAGATTGAACAACACACTATGGAATGATCAAGGATCATTGAAGAGATAAGGAGATCTTAATGTTCTTAACCTATGTAAAAATGAAAACACCACGTACCTGTATAAAACTATCTTCAATAAAAACTTAGAAGAAAACTCCAAAACCTAGACAAGGAACATGACTATCCATGTGTAAGAGGCCTGGGAAGCCCCAAATAGACAGGACCAGAAAATACGTTCTGCACAGGACATAATGATCTGCAATGGACTTTATGGAGATTATGAAAAGACACACAGAGAGGGAAGGAGAGAGGGGGGGAGGAGATAGAGGGAAGGAGGGAGGGAGGGAGGGAGGGAGAATGCCTGCCCCAGTTTGAACTTCAAAGAAGCCTTGCACACTATATTTAGAAAAAAACATGTCCTTGATACTTAATGAACCAGAACCCCTTGTTTTACCTGGCAATCCTATTCTAAAGACTGGTGACATTTTTTAAATTTTATACAATAAAATTGATTTATTTTTGTTATATTTGTGGTTATGGGAAAATAATATCACATCCATTTCCCGGAGTCTGACCTTTCTAGCATTCTGTTATCTGCAGGCTAGACACTTAGCACAGAAAACACTTATTTGTGTGTTTGTTTGCTTGTTTTGTAACTAAGTGAAGCTTGAGGTTTAGATTTTTGTGCACATCTCTCTTATTGTTGAAAACAGACATGTAACTTATAAGAAAAGCCAACGTTGCATTGTCTCACAGTTGAGGATATGATCTCTGATTCACTTGATGTGCTCATAAACCCTCTATGTTTCAGGCACTGAGACTCTCACAGTTGAATAAAAGTTAGAGAAACAAAGAAAGCGTTAGTTAGTCCGATGTTCATGCCCCGTCCTCGTGTCTTGATTTATTTTATACACCATGTAATGCAACATTTTTCTTTGTTTTGTGAAATAAATTTGCTTTCTGGGTTTGTTTAGAAAAACCTGTCATTGATTTTCTCTTTGGCCTTTGCTGACCTCATCAACTTCTGCCTACTGCCCATTGTGGGACTCATTTAGCAAGCCAGCCTCTCCTAATTAGTGTTGCTTTTCACAGGTCTCAGTCACAGCGAAGCTTACAAGAATCTGAACTCCTCTCCATCACCAGAGATCACTGACTACAACAGATAATTTTATAGGACTTGATCATCACAGGCTAGATGGATGACTTTAACAGTTACAGAGCAGGTAATGAGGCAGCCAGAGAGATAATGGGCATGTGTGTAGGAACAGGCTCATCAGCAAGTCCATGATAAAAACAAATCTAGAGTCCATGGTTACGAGACAGAAACATAACTGTATAAATAACCCACTAATTCTTTCCCAGGAAGCACAAACTGGAGTTAGTAATGTCTGTAACAAAGACTCATTTTCCCAGTTTATGATATGTGCATGGAGCAGCACCATTCTGTGAATACTAAATACTATTTGATTGTCTGGAACATCCTTAATGATAGGACAAAAATAACTGACAAATGCTTTTCTTGGAGTTCAAAGACCACACACACAAACACACACACACACACACAGTAATTCCCTTAGAGCAGTGATTCTCAGCCTTCCTAAAGCTGCGACCCTTTGACATAGTTCGTCATGTTGTGGTGACCTCCAACCATAACTTTATTTTGTTGCTACTTTATAAGTAACTTTGCTGCTCCTATGAATTGTAATGCAAATATCTGATATGCAGGATATCTGACATGGGCTTCCCAGTTTGAGAACCACTGCCTTAGTGGAAGAAAAGCATGTGAATGAATCATCTACAATACTTTGGGCAGCAGGGAAGGGGGAGGGACAAGAGCTGAAGATGAGAAACTCCGATGAAATTAACTAGTCCTATGCTGGGCTATGGGAAAAGAACAGTGAGTATTTAGTGAACAATATGATTGTACCAGGAAGATGCACACCCGGTCATTGTTATCAGGAAAGCAGCACCATGAAAAGGGCTGGGCTACCCAGTTGACATATCTGCATCCTGTCCACTATATCTCTGTGTCTTTCAGGAACGTAGTAATCCACTCACACTCACACCAACTTCATAAAGAAAAGGAACAGCACCAGAAGCCATAGAGCGATCCTCTATTGCGAGCCTCATGGATGAACCCTCATTCTCAACATGACTAGCTTGTCTTGTTAGCCTGAGAATGCTGCAAGAAGAATCCTAGTGAGGCTTCTGAACACAATCATGCAGTAGAGACTGTTACATTTTTTTTTTTTTTGAAAAGTCACAGCAAGATGTGGCTTTTCACACAGGGGAGGGACAGAACCGATACCCATGAAGCTGTCCTTTGACTTTACCATGGACTGTAAGGATATCTCTCTCTCTCTCTCTCTCTCTCTCTCTCTCTCTCTCTCTCTCTCTCTCTCTCTCTCTCTCTCTCTCTCTCTCTCACACACACACACACACACACACACACACACACACACACACAATTCACACAATAATAAATAATAGATTAAACATAACGGAAACTCACAATCTTTTGTCTTTAAAATACTAGTGTCTTTGACATTGCACCATTTGGTGAACAAATTAAACCAGGACTATAAAATAATCACCTTGAAAAACCAGAGCTGGACCCTAGAGTAGAATCAAAGTGGAGAACTCAAAGTGTGAGCTAGAACTAGAAACTCACCATTTGTTGTAGCTTCTTGGCCTGCAGATCAGGTAAATACACTGGCCCAGGATTTCCTGATATAATGGTTCATATTCATGGGCCTGAACTCTTAGGCTCTCCCCAGGCTGAGGTACCACTAACCTTACAGACTGTGAGTGGTCTGCTACTGCACACAGGGTCCTGACCTGATTGTCTACATACCATCTCATTATCCACCCAGGCCTCTATCTCCCAATAATTCTAAAGCAGTTCTAGTTTCTCAGTAAATTGAAATACAAAACACAGGTGCAGACTGCAATTTATATGCCAGACATTGTTCTTTATGTCTAATATTCCTATCAACAAAAACAAGCTAGAAATTATTAAGAGCACAGGAAAGATGCAGAAACTTAGTCTCCAAGGAATCTAGGTGATTTGCCCTGAAGTAACACAGTTAGAAATTACACTCTTGTGAGGTTGGTCTGTGCAATTGTCTGTGCACTGTAACCAGAGCTATGTTTTGTGTTCTCATTGGTGTGTTGATAATGGCCATAAGTTTGTGTGGCTTCAGTTTCATCCTAGGATATTTACGCACATGATATGTTTTACCAATGCTACCTTTGAGCTCTCACTACAAAACCCTATGGGAGCAATCTAGGGATTCTATCAGAAATCCACTTGCTCTTTGAGAAAGCAATAGAGTTAGGCACTGTAGTGAAAGTCCAGTATTTTGGCCTTGCAATTGCAGGTCCAGAGACATTTCTAGAAGCTTTAGCCTTAAGTCCTCATTGAAACGGGACATGAGGCAGCTCTGATTAGGGGATGCAAAAGAAAAACAAGTTGCTCCCAGTCTGAGAACACAGTTTTCAACCTGTCTGCACCACCGAGTCCTTGAGGGGTGCTTCTAGCTCTTTTACTCAGAGTAGAAACTTGTGTGTTAAAAAAATGTACACCGATGTTGGCCAGTACTCTACCCATTGCACTTCTTTACTTCTCTGTTAATAGAAGAGAGCAGTTGGGCACCTGTAATCGCAGCACTTGGGAAGGCAGAGGTAGGTGTATCTCTGTGAGTTCGAGGCCAGTCTAGTGTACAAAGAGAGTCCAAGACTGCCGAGGGTACACAGAGAAACCCTGTCTCAAAAACACAAAAATAAACAGAAAAAAACAGAAGAGGAACAAAAATAATGGAAGGAGGAGAAAGGAAGGAAGAGGAGGAGGGGGAGGAGGAGGAGAAGGAGAAGAAAGCCTTTCTTTCCATATTCCTGGTGAACTGAGGTTACCCTGCACGAAGCCTCAGGCTAGCAGTCTATGGATCAGCTATATAAAGAATACTTCCCCAGGAGGAGTTATTGGCTGACTTCCTAGGGCTCTCTCCACCCTTTCTTTTGTGTCTGATTTGGGTAAGTCAATTTCTGTGGAATCATCCCTGCACATCCTCCTTGTATAGATTGGGTTCAGGGCTTTCTGTGCTCCATAGGAAACTGCCTGGTGCTTCTCACACACCAGTCGGTGCTCAAACCTGCAGTGGATTGTTTTCATTCCTAAAGCAATATGCTATTCCTTCACACTGCCTCTTGTCTTTCATTAATAAAATTGTAGCTAATTATCAGCTGTGGGAACATGGAGCCTCCCTAATGGCAGAAGAGGTTAAAGCCATAAGAGGGAGGAGGTATGTTGTGTGCAGAGCACCAGTGGACGACAAAAGTCTATTGGAAAATCACGTTCTTTCCAAGCAATGTGCCCTTATAATAGATCCCCATCCTTGGAGATTAAAAAGCTCCAGGGCTGTACAAATAACAATAATCAGATCAGAAACTGTTAAAAGCATAAGGCAGATAAACCCAATGAGAAACCTTTGGAGGGAGGCAGATAAGCTGTGTGGCTAAGTTAAAATGTCAGGGAAGCTATTTCACTCTGGAGGCGATGGACTCTTTATTTTTATTTATTTATTTATTTATTTTTCTCTGGGAGGGATGCAAAAACAGTGGCTAGAAAGAGAAAACATGTGTGTGCATTTTAAACAGGATGACCAGTCTCATCCCAGGACCATCTGCCTGAGATGTCTGGGATTCCTTGGCATGTAATGCCGCACCATCAAAAGACAGTTTATCTTTCTTTATATTAGCCCCCAAATATGTATGTCAGGTAGAAAATCAAATGTTAAACACAGGAATGCATTTAAAATGAGAGAGAAACAAAGATTGAAATGCACTTGATTTTAAAGTTGGGCTCCTAGACACCAACAGATAAAACACTGATTGATTACACGTTACTTTTTCCAGGTCAAAGAGGATAAGATATCTCTGCTTGGGATGCTGCCTGTCACAGATCCCCGCCCTGGCTCATGGTCTGTACTGACTTCACCTCCGGAGAGTCTCTGCAGCTTAGGAAAAATATGAAATGAATCCCTGATGTAGATAAATGTTGTTTTTCTACCTTGACACCAGCACTTGCTTTTAATAATTCTCAGAGTCCCCGAGTCATTTTTTAAACAGCTTTACTGAGGTGTAATTTACATATGAGACTCACCCATATCAATTGGACAATTCAAAGATAATAGAATCCTACAACCATCATCATATTTCCTTCCATCCTTGACTCTCCACAGTTCGAATATACATGTGTCTCCATGTGTTTTATTTGGTATTAATCCTGCGTGATGTCCTCTGGCGTGCCTGTAATTGTGGTTGCCTGTCTGCCGTTAATTTTGGAAATTTCTCTTCCGTTATTATTCTATATATTTCCTTCCTCTGACACAGCAGTTGTTTGCATATTAACAGCACTCCCTCTGCAATTGTTCCATAGTTTTGAGCTTCCTTCTCTGGTCTTTTTCTTCATTTGTAAAATTGGTGAGTTTCCACTGAAACCAGAGTTCACAGGTACTCTCCTTGGCTTGAACTGTTGAGCCCATTAAAAAGAAAATCCTCCATTCTGTCACTTTTTAAATTCTTCCTCTTCCTCTTCTCTTTTCCCTCTTCCCTTCCCATCTCTCCACTGCCATCCTCTCCCTACTTCCCTTTCTCTCACTTCCTCCTCCTTTTTTTCTTTGTTTTCTTCCTCCTGTCTGTCTGTTTGTCCGTCTGTCAATCTGTCTTTAGAGACAGTGCTTACGGGTCCTCGAGTTCCCTACATTGCTAAGGATGAGCTTGAGTTTCTGATCCTCCTGCCTCCACCTCCCCGAGGCTAGGATTGCAGGAATGCGACACTGGGGACCAAAACCAGGGTTTCACAAATGCAAGGCAACCAGCCTTCCTATTGAGCTGCACACCCAGCCCTGCTTTTAACACCTGAAATGCCTTTTCAGCTTTTCTCCTAGGCATTTAGGTCTAACGTTATCACATTTTTATTTCCACGATTTTCTTCTTTTCCCATTAAAGACTTCAATATGTTCATCACCATTGTCTTAAATTCCTTAGTGGTTCTAGGAGCTATGTCCCAGACAATGGGATTCTGGATTCTGATTACTGCCTCTGGTCTTCATTTTCTGTCTGTGGCGTGCTTTGTGATTTGTCTGTTAAAAGAAGCTCAGTGTGCACTGCATAACAGGAATTTACGTGAGTAGCTGGGAGTGTGAAGGTTCATGGGAGTCTGGCTAAGGTGCTGGATGTGCTTAATATTTACTGTTCTTGTACATGCCTGAGACTTGAATTCTCTTGGAGCCTTCGTTTTTGTCACACCTCCTGACTTTGGGTGTCCCTGAAGTACTTCTCCTTAGAAGAGTATGTCCAGTTGCTCTGCCATCTATCACCCACTGTTACTAGGCCAGAGCCCTGCTATGAGGACAAGGTGTGAGGAAGAGGGGTGTTCTGAGATCTTGTGATTACATGTCCGGTTTTTAGCAGGTCTGTGTCTTGAGGCTGTACTCTCCCCGAGAGCTTCCTCAGTAGGGAACTTTGCTTTTCCACCCTCCTCTTCCTTCTTTCACCAATTCATCCTCAACATAATTTTTAAAGCCCTAATCTCTGTTGCCTCTGTAGCTTGTGCTGAGAAATGACAAAAATGCCGAGGGGAGCTAAAAGATGAGTAGTGAGTGACCTTAACTCAACTGAGATAAGACCCTTCTCTTCTGGGGCATACTAGTCCTGTGCCATGTGTACACAATTGTATGTTTCATTTCTCAGCTCGAGCAGTTCCTCAGAATTATGACATCAGTGTCTTTTAGCTGGAGTTTTTGAATTATTTACATGTAATATAATTATATGGGTGTTTGATTTTGGTTTACCATTTATTATCTTTTCTTTCACAACCTATTCCTGATTTTTTTTTCTGCAGGTTCACTTTTTCCTGACTTATTTGTTGTTGTTTTTTAAATTTTATATTATTAATCTTTAACTAGCTTGTGAGTTTAAATATACCCCTCCATAATTTTTTGTGGTTGTTCTCAATATTATACAAGACACATTTTCACACTCTATTTAGAATCAATATGTTTAACTTAAAAAGGCAGGTTTCTTTACTCTCCTTTCTTTATGTTATAAATATTATAGCTACATGGTTTATATGAACATGCATTTATTTGTATATATTTTGAGATTATAGAGGCAAAATTTTATTTTTACTTTTAATTTGAAGTTTACAAACATCATTGTGTTTTTGAAAATCTACTTTACATTTGTCTTAACTAATATAAGAAAACATAAAATTCTGTGTGTTAATGATATATTGTATAATTTGAGTTGTGTTTAAATTGAAGAAAGTGACTATCTAACAATTATCATTTTTGTTTTGGGTGACAAAAGCATTAAAATTCTTTTCCTCCAACATTTTGAAATGCGCTGAAGTTCATGGTCATCCTGCTGTGCAATAGCATTCTGGAACCTTCTAACCCTGTTTACCATTTAGTGATCCTAAGCATGGATCAGTGATGTTCGTAATCCTATTTCCCTACATTCTGGAAACTTCCATTCTACTCCCAATTTCAATGAGATCAACTACATGACTCAGAAAAAAAAAAGTCAACCACTCGTTGTTCATTTTGATTTCAAACACTGAATAAAATTGGAAGAACCTAAGAGACAAGCCCGTTGAGTCTACACAGCTCCTCATTATGTGTAAAGTTCTTTGTTCCTGATGTTCCACTTTCTGCATGAAAAATTCTTTCAGACAGGCAAAATAATAATTATCTTAATTTTTCTTTGTCTAAAAATGTCTTTATTTAGCAACAATTTCCAAGAGATATTTGGACTGGAAAAAATTCTAAAATGAACATTCTACTTTCTTCAGAACTCACAAATCTCTGTGGTATCTTCTCTTGGTTATGCAGACCTGGTGAAAAAGGGTTAGACATCTCATTTGTTGTTCCCAGTATCATGGATGCATTTCTCAGTGGGTAATCTCTTGGAGTTTGATTGTTTTGTTCTTTTGGGGTTTACTCAGCATTTTCAATCTGTGTTTATGCCATTAGCCAAGTTCCAGAAAAGGACAAATATTGCTTCAAACACTTTCTTCTGGCTAGACATCCATTCTTTCTTTGTTTCATACTTCTGATAACAAATCCACTAGACTTCTTGTTAGTCCTTAAATGCCCGCCCCCCCTTTCTCTACTTGGCAATTAGATAATTTCTATTCCTCTGTCCTCAAGATGGCTGAGTCCTTTATCACTTTTTTTTTTTTTTTTTAAATTTGGTAATTCTTTATTTTTCACTTCAGAAATTGAATCGTTTTTATTTTGAAATTTTCTATTGGGCCTTTTTTCAATTTTTAAAAACTTTTTCTATGACCTTTGTTTTAAGGATATTAGTCCTTGGAGTGTCTTTAAGTGGCTGCCTTAAAATCTTGCCAAATGCTGGCAACCCTCGTACTAACTCATAATTTGTAGTCAGGTGATGGTCTTTTTCTCATAAAAGTAAGAATTTTATAATTCTTCATATTTTGGGCTGTATCTTGGAATCACAATATGATGTTATAAGATGCAGGCCTAGTTTAAGTCCCACAGAGAGTACTGAATTTTGTTTTAATTGGCACCCAACCTTACTGGGTTCTGTCTGCAAGTTGCAACCTACTCTTCGGCTCAGTTTGCTTTTCCAGACCTTGGCAGTCTTACTCAGGCCCATCCACCAAAATGTCACTTTAGGTCCCAGTTGGCAGGCTTCTTTGGTCTTCTCTAGATTATCCTCAAAGTCATGAGGTGCCATTAGCACAAAATTGAGGCATTTGAATATGGAAACAAGTCCAGATATTCATAAGTAGACTTTCTTTCTCTGATTTCCCAATCCGAAGCACTGTATCGATACTGTGTGACCCTCTGTAGTTTGGGGCACGCTCTACCCAGAAACCTGAAATTCCCTTATTTCACGGTTGCAGTGGGAAGCCAAACAGAGAGAAAAAAGCCACAGAGTTTGGACCTTTCGAGCCCGCCGCTGCAGCTGCGGCTCATTCAGCGAGGGCCTTCTGATCTCTGCTTTACTGGTGGTTTTCACTGCTGCCTTTGGAGGATTATTGGGGTCTAAGGACTGGCGCAAAGGGGGAGCAAACCTGACAGGATTTCAGCCACTTTGTCAGCCTTAGTCCACTTTCTGCTCCTTAGATCAGAACTAGAAAAGCTTTTGCCCCAGTGCCTCTGAAGCTGAGCTAACTTCCTAGTTCAGGCTCCGAGAGCTGAGAGAGTAAAGGCAATAAAGAAAACCACTATAAAGATTCAATTCTACGTAACTAGAAAGAAACGTATAAATGTCAAGAAACATGGCCTGTATCATGCATATACACTAAAATCAGCACTACCCATGGAAATCCAGAAAGCAATGCTTTCAGAAAGAAGTATTTTTAAATAACATTGTAGTAGAGTATATATTAAACTGTAAGACCTCATTCTGGTGATAAGCATCAAAAGCTACAATAGTAAGAAATCTAGAGTTTTGGGGGTTTTTTTTGTTTTGTTTTGTTTTGTTTGTTTGTTTAAATATAGTCAAGCATCACCATAATGTCAGGCACAACAACTTGCTTTTTGCCAAATGTGTTGATTCCACCTGTGGCCGGAAGCCCCTTCTTGGGACCTTCATCGCTAGTTTCTTCAGTGCCTCTTTTCATCTCTGCTTGGAATTGTCTCATCCACCTCCTTGGCCTGCCTTTTAGGGCGCATCAGAAAAACATGTGCCCCTTTAAAGACCATGTCAAGGCTGGCCGTGGTGGTGCACGCCTTTAAGCCCAGCACTTGGGAGGCAGAGGCAGATAGATTCCTGTGAGTTCAAGGCCAGCCTGGCCTACAAAGTGAGTCTAGGACAGCCAAGGCTATACAGAGAAACCCTGTCTCAAAAAACCGAAAAAAAGACCCTGTCAAATATTTGGAAAAATTACACACATGATCATAAATCAATTATGGTTTAATTCCAAAGCACAAACAAGCTGCAATTTACTAACTAATAAGGTAGCGTCTATCACCTATTTAGAGCTCTGACCGCAATGAACAAAATAACATAATGAAATACTTTTCAAACTACTGTAAATATAATGGTTACAAAATTCTATGTGGCTAAACAATGATAAGCATGTTTTTAAAATTGGAGCTATTAGCTACAAGGAATCCTTTGGAAAAGAAATTGGCATAGCCTACTGAAATTGAAATAAACTATATCAATGATCCCAATGGGCCCACTTATACACAGATATTCTATGGTAAATATTGTATTTGTGCAAAGAAGATACAGTCAAGATGGTTTGCAGCAGTGGAAGAACTTATTTTTTAAATAAAAAAAGCAGACTCAGGAATCCAAATATCCATCAACAGTGTAAGATGTGATGAATAATACATGTTATAATGTGGTAAAATGTATAAGAGTCACACATAAGTCAATTCTGTTTATGCAAAACAAAACAAATTATAAAAGATAGTAGAGTGTAGATAAGGTCATGTAGACAAATAAGCCAGTCGAAGCAGCCATAGGACATTAGTGCTAGAAGAAGCAATATTCCACCAGACACTGAAAACAAATTTCCAAGGCTCTGCGAATAAATTAGTGCAGTTCTCATGTGTGCCAACGCAGCAGACTAGTCCAACAAAACACAAAACCACAGGAAAGACTCACATACATGCAAACTATATCCATACGTTAAATATTTGATAGAAATGGCATCTCAAACCACTAAGATGAAGATTGACTTCATAATAAAAATAGTACTGAGATAAATACTGTCACAACAAAATACAACAGCAGGACTTGATGAGCAGAGCACTTGCTGCACAAGCGTGCGAACCTGAATTCAAATTCCCAGAACCTACATGGAAGCCACATGTTACAGCACACATCTGTCACCCAGTGATCCAAGGGTGAGGCAGAGTGCAGAGACAGAAATTGAGAAATATCTCCATCCAAGTAGCCTGGCATATGCACCAAACAACAGACCTTATCTCCAAGACCCAAGGTTGGCAAGAACATTTCCATATTTTCATTATCATGCACATCCACAAAGATATGTTTAAAAAAAAAGATTTATATTTCATACTGCATTCTCAGATAAGTTCACATAATTTAGGAAACTCCTTGTAAAATAAATCAAGTAAATCATGGGTTACTTTATAATTCAGTATAGATATATAACTATTCAAAATCCATAAGAGGTAAAAGGGAAAGTTAGTAAGTTTGTACACATGCAAATCAAAATGTTGCCTCAGCTGACAATCTGAGGCAAACAATGCTTCTCTCTGTTGTTCCCTCTGGTGGTGCTGATAACCCAGAGCCTCATACTCAGTCACAGTGACCGAGGTTTCCCCAGCCAGGGCAGATGGAGTGAAATCGTCTCAATGCATCATATAAACAAAAGGCTAAATATTGATAATTAAATAGATCTTAAAGTTGGAGAACAAAGGTTCTAAGTTCTAATAGGACTTTGAGAAAGGCAGGCATGATACACACATGGAAGAATATTAAAAGGTCCTGAAGCAGGTGGAAAATGTTCCTATCCAATGATAATGAATTCATGGATTATAGTAACTTGGGGACTTTATTTACCACACAGACCCTAATTCTAAGTCTCATTGCATATTCTGCTCATTGACTGTGGTAAGCGAGCACTGCCATACATTACTGCTGAAAACACATATGGCCACAGGCCTTCTGAAGTATTTAGCAAATTATATATCTACTTGTTTCTGACCCAACAATGACCTGGAAAGCTATGCAGAAGAGGCATTTCCAGCCACACAACACATATGCACAAGAGTATTAACTGCACTATTTCAAACAACCTAATTGTACCAAAAGAAGAATAAATAATTATTAACAGAGAGGATACACAGAATTAATAGGCCTTGATTTTCAGGATATACGTCTGAGAAAAACAATCTAAGTATGAAAGAGTTCCAATAGCCTACTGTCACTAGTATTTAAGAGAAGACAATATTTAAAAATGTATGTGTTTTCTCATTCTTGTAAAAGGAAACTACGTGAGGGAAATGAGTTTGAAACTTGTTATTACATTTATTTATTTACTTACTTATTTAGGTGTGTGTGTGTGTGTGTGTGTGTGTGTGTGTGTGTGTGGTGTCTGCTTCAATATATATGAGGGCTGGCATGTGTGATACTGCACATGTGTGGAGGTCAGGAGGCAACTGCTGAGAGCTGGTTTGTTCCATGCAAGTACTGGGACTCAAAGTCAAGTCCCTGGGCTTGGTGGCTAGCACCTTTAACCATGGTGCCATCTTGCAAGCTCCTAATTCTTGAGCTTGTTTGGAGGTTCTAGCAGGGGAGCACAGCTACTCTTGACCGAAGACCAGTCCTCCTCTATGCCAAGAAGGTCATCCTCTCCGACCCAATGCGCAGCTTCAGGAGGAACGCACACAGAGAGGTGAGGGAGGAAGGGGACACCTGCCTAGCCAGCTAGATCAGCCTAATCAACCCTGGCGATCAATGGGGTGACAGATGTAGCAGCCAGATCGCCCTCACATCCAAGAAGGTAATTCTTTAAGTCCTGTTTTGGGTAGCTTTGCCTCCGAGAGTCACACATGTTTCTTGTGCTTCAAAAATAAGCAATGGAAATCATACAAGATGTAGGAAATTTGAATGGCATGGGACAAAAGTTCAAGTAGAGAGACACATACTTACACACCACAGATACATACATGCATACATATCCATAGTCTGAAGTTGTCAAGGAAGAAGAAAACCTATTTGAAAAAAACTATAGACTGTATTCTATTAGCCTAAAACTAAACAGAACTCTACACAAATATTTCTCTCTTGCTAACATTTCCAAACAGAGGTGGAGATTAGCAATCTGTAAATTGCTTTCTATGCAGCTGAGAACTGAACAAGTAGGCAAACATACTTTAAGTAATCAAGAGCCAGGGCACTAATTTATTAGAGAATTGAACTATGAATAAGGATGGGGACCAACCAAAATTAATCCTATGATATTCAATTAAATAGATGTGTTGGTATGGATGTGTATGTATATGTTTTTCCTAGCTTTTTGAAGAGTAGCCAGGAAGAACATCAGTCAAAGCAGTGAAAATAAACTGTATCTGGATGTAAGCTTCTAAATATAATTTATTTTTGATTAATTAATTAATTTATATTTTCACTTCACACCCCAGTGACAACCCCATCCCTCCTTACCTCCGAGTCCCACCTCTCTCCCTCTCCCCGTCCCCTCCTCCACTCCTCAGAAGATGGGAACACCCCCTCTCAGTAACCCACCCCAGCTCATCAAGTTCACAAAGACTGAGCATGTCCTCTTCCCCTGTGCCATGGAAAGGCAGCCCCGCCAGGGGGAAGTAATCGAAAAGCTGGCAAGAAAGTCCATTCCAGAGAGAGACTACATTCCCCTCAGTAGAGGACCCACATGAAATATGAGCTACCAATCGACCACATCTGTGCAGAAGGCCTGAGTCCAGTCCATGCAAGGTCCTTGGCTGGTGCTTCAGTTTCAGCAAGCCCCTCTGGTCCCTGGACAGTTGGCTCTGTTGACCAACAGAGTCTTCTTGTGGAGCTCCTGTCACTTCAAGGTTCTTTTCTCCTTCCCCCCACTTTTCCACTAGTCTCTCTATACTTTGCCCAATGTTTGGCTATGAGTCTCAGCCTCAGTTTCAAACAACTGCTGGTGGGGCATCTCAGAGGACAACTCTGCTAAGCTCCTGTCTGTAAGCATAGCAGAGTAATGTTAATAGCGTCAGGGATTGACTCTCTCCCATGGTGTGGGTCTTGGGTTGGGCCAGGCATTGGTTGGCCATTCCCTCCATCTCTGCTCTGTCTGCCCTCTCTTTATCCCTTACTTCAAAAGTTTGTGTTCCACAAAATTCAAAACTCTAAAAGAAATGGATGATTTTCTTGACAGAGTTCACTTACCAACTTAAATCAAGATCAGGTTAATCATTTTTAGATAACATGGACTCATAGCTCCTTGAAAAAACACTAATTGTTTCCAAGAATTGGTAGTATCAAGTAAGAGAAGAACTTTGAATAGTTTTCAATGCTCAAATGTAAAGAATTGCCTAGAATATCCTGGGAACATATTACAGAACACAGAAGGCATCCCCATGAAAGCTGTAAGAACAACATGCGGGAACAAGATGAGCACTAGATTGGAATACATTCTGTGCAATAAATATTTAGACTTTGTACTCATAGCATTTCTCATATACAGAAGATGTGGAAAGGACTCCTGAGTATTGTTCAAAAAGATCACCACCAAAGCCCCAAGGAACCATCATAGACGGTAAGGTCAGTGGAGATACAGAGCTAATGTTTATAACACACTCGTGTCTCTATAGGAGGGGAAAAAAATAAAGTACTAGCAAAAACAGTGGTAAAATCTGAAATGTTTTATACTTCAGCTACTGAATGTTTCCAGTGTTAGCTTCCTGGCTTTGATAATTGAATAATGTACGATGTTGACTTTTGCAGAAGTTGGGTTAAGAATACACCGTAAAGAAGCACTCTGAAGTCATTCTATAAATCTAAAATCATTTCTTAATAAAAATGGTTGAATAAAGGATACCAGTCAGGTCACAGCATTTTCGGTTACACTATTTAAAAAAAAATCCTGAGAGAATGGTAAGTAGAAAGGTCTTGTAGAGGTGACATTTGAGAGTGACAGAATGAGAAATGGACTAGGGAGGGAGGGACTCTGGGATTGTGTAAAGGTAACTTTAATGTTTTTAAAATGAGAGTGAAAACATGAACGTTCATTGTAATGTGATTGCTTTGAACTTTAATATAAGGATATGCTTGAATCCTGCAATACATTAATAAATACCAACACATGAGATTCTAGCCAGCATGGAGAAGGATTATGTGAGGTAGACACACGCCGGCAGTAATCTGAGTGCATGCCACTGAAGGAGAATACGCACAAAGGTTTTGGATGTTACTACAAGAAGCACTGGGTTGGCTCTTCTGTCTGGAGCTCTCTCATGTGAGCGGGCTTATCTTTGAAGATAGAATAATATTGCCAATAGTGCAGCCTCATCATGGGTGAGGAGCCAATGGAGAAAGAAGGGTAAGAGGAGTGTTTGCCTGAGAATACAGTCAGAAGAAGAAGAAACGGAAGAGAGTCCTTACTGGCACAAGCCAGGAGGGGAAGCAAAGACAGAAAATCCTGCACTGACTATCAAGACATACAATCAAGATAAAATTAAATCATGCCAATATTGATCAAGTTAAATTTGTCAGGGGTGAGTTGGATTGTCAGTCAAAGTATTTTGTTGTCTAATAGAAAAGAATTACAGAAAAGACAAAAACTAGACCTCTAAGTCAGCAGAATGGTAATAAATGAGAAAGCATTATTTTGTCTCACATAATTGCTTACATTAACTATTAATTTGCAATTTTGATTCTTACGATTGATGATACTAAATCTCAGACTCCTTCCCAGGTGTCTAATACTATCATGGATAATGATTTACCCTCAAGGAGCTTGTATTTTGTTTAAACAGGATGAACATGGCTTTAGTTTCACAGAACTCTATTTGTAAATCATACCACAGAACGCCCATGAGTGTGTCAATGTCATGTGAGCTCTGGTGTTCCCTAGAGAATGACTATCTGTGATTTCCTGTGCTTGAGTTGACACTTTCATCACTGATAGGGAGTTCATAGGGGAACTATATCCCAATTGATGTGGGAAAATATGGTTAATCCTACAGGAACATGCATTTGAATCTTTTAAATCAGATTTTTCCCTCCCTTAGTGACAGAATTTTAAGAAGTAAACTTCTGTATGAAAAGATTTACTGGAGTCCTCCTCAAACTAAGGCACCAGCCAAGGAGAATATAGGCAGTAAGCTTCGAACCAAGACCTAGCCGACGAACAGGAGATTCTCCACCGTTGAGTGGAGAGTGAGATCTGACTCTCACACGAACTCTGGTGCCCCTTTTCTGACCACGTCCCCTGGATGGGGAGGCCTGGTGGCACTCAGAGGAAGGATAGCAAGTTACCAAGAAGAGACTTGATATTCTAAGAGCATATATAGGGGGAGGAGGTCTCCCTCAGTCACAGATATAGGGGAGGGGAGAAGGAGAGAAATGGGAGGGAGGGAAGAATGGGAGGAAACAGGGTAAGGGCTAACAATCGAGATGTAATATGAATAAATTAATAAAATTAAAGAATGGGAAAAAAAAGAGAAAAGATTTACATTAAAATAGTGACAAAAAGATACAATTGTGCCCCAACTTGCTTGATACTGCCTTCATTGGTCACTGTTCCAAGGAGTTGGCCATAAACTAAACAGTGTCCCTGATAAAGCAGTTGGCCTCTGTGAAGTCTAGCAAATCCTGCGAGTGAGTGGGTGCAGACCACATCAAAGGACCTACTTGCAGAGCTACCTTTCCCACTGAAATTGACCCTTGATGGAAAAGTATGTTGATATTTCATTTCCAGAATTGCTCCTGCTGCTATCCTCCCATTCAGAAACATAATTCTCAGGAGAGAATCTTAGTTCATTCACACTGGATATGATTTCTGAGCAGACAGTATTGCAAAGTGCAGTCCAATGAGCAAAGTGCATGACAAAGTGCTTAATCAGTTCTGGGCTTCAATATGCCATTGCTTCAAATGACTGTGGTGGCTCCACAGACCTTTTCCAATGGATTTGACCCAACTGGCACCTTTGTTTAAAACAAGCATTTAAGCTTCCAAGGGACTCACTTTGAAGGACGGTATTCATTTGTTGTTCTTTCAGGAATGGCATTTAAACAACACCTTCACTCCTTACAACAGGCTTTAAGTGAGTCTGGCACACTCTGTTCTCTGACTAGTCAGGGCACTTTCCAAGTAGTCAGCCCTGCCACAGGAGGCACTCTGCTGGGCCACTCTCTTTTGCCCTAGAGCAATGCCAACTTTTCTCCATAGCATGCTTCATCTCCATCCTGCCCTCTGCAGCTTAGCCTGACACGCCTGAGACACCATGTCCTGAGGTAGCGCATACCTCTGACTGACAGTGCCTCCTCTAATGTTCTGCCTCTGCCCACTATGGTCTCAAGATCACAGATATGGCCAGTTTATCTCCTCTAGCTGCACACATTCCTTCTCCAAGGCCCTTTAGCCATTAGAGTAAGGATAGGCCATAAATTGGAATCCCAGCCTAATTTCTTAATAGCCCATTGATCTATTTCCCAGAAGTTTTGATGAGCACTGAATTAACCGTGTGTACATAAAACATGGAGCTGGATGGTTGTCTCACAATAGTCCCTCAGTGAACTCTACCGCCCTTACCAATTCTGCATTTAGGCCATGCTCAGCAAACACAATCTCTCTGTGCCTTCCTTGCACAGCTGCTCACTGTCTGTACTTCTAGGCTTCTTGCTTCGGATTTTCTCTTGGTCTGGGTGAGGAGATGGGCAGGAGAATGCTGCCACCACCGTGCAGGATTGCCACTTCAATCTGGAACAGGCTTTATGTCCTTCATTGTGGGGATTTCCCCCCAGGCTCTTTTGTTCCCTATTGCCTGGCTTACTTTCCCTTCCTTTTGTGTTGCTTTTGCTTCTATAGGGGGGATAGAGTTGCCCTATTTACAAGAGTAGCTGTCACCATGGCAACTTGGTATTTTGATACAGGCACGAAACAATTCTCAGAGAAAAATAGGTCCTTTATTTTCAACTATGGCATGTAGATATATGGGAATCAAAATACTTGCCTGACATTATATAGCTAGTTCAAATGTCAAAGCAAAGACACAAGTTTTGTTGATATTTTAAATAAGTATTGAGCAGCCACAGAACACCATCAATTGAGCAGAACATTCTCACAATTAATTTCTGCTTCCAAGATGCTCATGCCTGAAGGCAACGTGGCGTACACTTCAGTGAACTTGTTCTGTGAATGAAAAAATGGGTGCTCATGGTTGGACAAAGAATTGTTGTATTCACTCACACTGCTAAAAGCACTGTGCACAATGCCATTTAGACTTTCCATGAATTCTTGAGAGTTTCTTGAGAGGGAACAAGACGGAAAATTGGGAAATCATCCTGTTAATGATCACAGGAATGTGTTTAGTGTACCCATGCCCTCTTATTCACTTTGAATGTAGCAAAGAGCCAGCTGGTTTAGAATACTGGGTGCCTATTGTGTGCCACATTCCTTACTATGAGCTGCCAAGACAGATAAGTGGGCCTTCACTCCCATCCATGGTGCTTTCGTTTGGCACAAAAGAAAACAATTACAATACAAATTGATATACCTCCTTTGACTCTAATGAGGTACTCAAAGTTCCAGATGCTCTGATCCTTTCCTGCGGTTCCTAGTGGCATGGCGACCCCACTACACATTAAAATTATTTTGTTGCTACTTCATGACTGTAATTTTTCTATGGTTCTGAATCATGATGTTTCTGATAATCAGGATCTCTGATATGCAACCCCTGTGGAAGGGTTGTTGGACTTCACAGTGGTGTGGTGCCTCACAGGTTGAGAACTGCTGCCTTAAAGAACAGCTGCAGTAAAGAACTGAGAGGAAGGGTGAGCAGATGATATGCAGGGATGAGGAGGCCACTTCTTTAGGCCCTGCTGGGACCACTGTGCATTTCTTCAGAACAAGAGCTTCCGTGCCTTCTGTTAAGCAAGGGAGAGCCCATGTTGGTTTTGGATGCCAGTCTGTCTACTGCTGGGACTGACCTTCCTATGCAATGCACCTGCCCCTCCGAAAGAGATGCCTGTTTTCTAATGCTCTCTGGTCTTGTTACTTCATCCTTCTACTTGGAGCTTCAGTTCCTGTTCTTCTGCACACAAGAGTCCATTCAACAAATGTGTACATCACTCCTTTTTTTTTCTTTTTTTAAGATTTATTTATTTATTTACTCACTTACCTACTTAATAAGAACACAGTGTTCTGCCTGCATGTGAGCCAGCAGGCCAGAAGAGGGCACCAGATCTCATTATAGATGGCTGTGAGCCACCATGTGGTTGCTGGGAATTGAACTCAGGACCTTTGGAAGAGCAGCCAGTGCTCTTAACATCTGAGCCATCTCTCCTGCCAGTGTGCCTCATTCTTGATGTTTCCTTGGGGTAGACTTTGGTGAAGGCCAGAATGTAAGCTTCGTGCACCTCTTATTTGCTCCTGCACTACCGGCTTCGTTGCCACTTCTTTCACTGGGAAGCAATGCGTATTATTTGATTTCGTAGCCCCAAGGCTTCACTTAACGCCTACTAAACAGACGTCTCGGTGAACGAGAGAGGATATGGTGTATTCCACCTGCTCAACAATGAAAAGACCGACCTTACCTCTGAATGCCCTCATGGAGTTATTAGGGAGGGTTTTCTTGAAAATTGCACTAGATAGGAGATAAAGAGCCCAATTTACTCAATTTGAGGAATGTTTTTGAATTTTTACATATTTTCAAGCTTGCAGAAAGTTGTAAGATTTTAGGAGACAGGATAAAGTTAGTGCTGAACCAGACTTTTAATTCATATTTTGCTACAACTGCTTACCATGGTCTTTCTCTACCATACACAATAACCCCTCTGTGTGATGGACTGTCATAGATACTATAATAATTAATGCTAACTCCCATGTTAGCTGAGTCTAGACTTACGTGGAAGGCCATGTTGGTTTGCCTGTGGGACATTATGTAGATTGTGTTTGTTGGGCTTGGTTATATAGTTCAGTCACAAACACCAAGAACCCACAGACAGAGGGCAGCCAGCATATGTGGAACGAACATATACACAAGTCTCTTTCTGAACCACGTGTAAATGGAAACATCACCATCACGTCCTTTCAGTTATACTGTAATTACAGCATAATAATAAAATAAACATAATACTGAAACAAATTGACATAAAATCAGCAGTGATGTTCAAATTTCATCATTTGTAGCAGTGATGCTAGTTACAGTTATTTCTCTCCCAGCTAGGGTCTAATCAGGCATCAGCGGGTACGTATACACTTACCATGTCTCATTAGTGTGTTTTATTCTGGCACCATTCCCCAGCCTGTGTTCGCCCTTGTTTATCCTGATGCTTCACAGAGAGCAGGAATGCCCTTTTGAGTGAGTCCGATGCCTCTTCATAATTCTATACTGGTTGTAGTTGGGTACTGTTGGCCAGGAATCTTACAGAAATGAGGGCACGTCTCCTCTATCAAGAGAGATATGTACATTTGAGATGCACGTGAGTTCAGTTGGTTGCCATGTTGGAGATACTCACTTTGCTTGCTTTGTTAAGGTGATCTTTGCAGGGTTTTCCACTAAAGGCACCAATTTCCCCGTTGGGACTAATAAGCCTCTAAACACACATAAATATTCATTAGAGAGTTAGGTAAATATAGGTTAAAAGATAGATAGCTTTAGCTAGGTCGGCAACAGATTTTAGACAGGGTATGCTGAAAAGATGAACTATTTGAAAGTATTGTTTACCAAAATTAATACATGATAAAACAAAAATGAAATCTAAACATGCTAGATTTATTCAGAAAATCAAATTCATAGTAAAAAACTTCTTCATAGACAGCATCACCCACAAACATGTGTAATATGAATGTGCACGTATGGTTTCTTGGTCTTGGCTGATGTTTGTCAATTAGCTAAGAACAGAGTTTTAACTTTATCAATTGCCCATATGTATTATTAATTTCTTTCTTATAATTTAATTAATTTATTCAGATTACAACTCCATTGTTATCCCATCACTTGTATCCTCCTGTTCCTCCCTCCCTCCCGCTCTCACCCTATTCCCCTCCCCTAGGTCTAAGACCGAGGGGGACCTCCTCCCCCCACTGTATGGTCATAGGCTATCAAGTCTCATCTTGGTAGCCTGCTTATTCTTTCTCTGAGTGCCACCAGGCCTCCCCACCAAGGGGAAGTGGTCAAATATGGAACACCAGAGTTCAAGTCCAAGTCTCAGCCATTAAAGGCTAGGCTCACAACCAAAAATATTATTAATTTCTAAAGTTGAGCCTGTGCTTGATTTATTCAATTTATTCTACCTTATAATGTCTTTTAAATTATGTTATATGATATATTATTTTATATATCATATATATATCATATAATATATAACAATAATATATAATAATATATATAATATATAACAATAATATATTAACTCTTTGGAAACTTTATACAATATGTCTTGATCACATTTGCCCCACCCCGATTCCACTCATATCTAACCTAATCTCCTGACCTAACAAACGTCTTGTTCTCCCTCTGTTCTACCCTGTGTATTCTGATATGTACTGCTCCACATACTCAGGATTTGTGTCTGCCCTGGTAGGTTTGACTGACCAGAGGTCACACCCTAGAGAAATCTGACTCTTCCTCTCTCAGTAGCTCCCAAATGCCCATAGCTCCTTAGCTATTAGTTCACCGCCACACCCCATAATGAGTTTTTGTCTGGTTTGGATCTGCTCAGGTCTTGGACATGCTGCTCCAATTGATATGAATGCATACATGCCCTGCTGTGTCTGGAGAGCATTGCTTCTTATTCTGGATGTATTGACAGCAGTGGGCCTTAGCCTTAATCACAGTTCATTGCAAAGAGAAGTTCCTCTGATGAGAGTTGAAATTCAAGTTATCCTTACTTAGGTGCAAAACTTAAATAATAGATTTACAGTCTTTTTTCTGACTTGGAAAAATTTAAATCTATACATAATCTTTGTTTTAATTTATATATTCACTTTATATCCCAATTATAGCCCTTTCCCTATACATGCTCTTTTTATTCATATTACATCTAAATAGTTATTCCATCCCTTGTATCCTCCCATTTCTCCCTCCCTCCCATTCTCCCCTTACTCCCCTCCCCTATGACTATGACTTAGGGGGACCTCCTCCCCCTGTATATGCTCATAGGGTATCAAGTCTCTTCTTGGTAACCTGCTGTCCTTCCTCTGAGTGCCACAAGGCCTCCCCATCAAGGGGACATGGTCAAATATGGGGCACCAGAGTTTGTGTGAAAGTGAACTGTGGAGAATGTCCTGCCCATTGGCTAGATCTGGGTACATATTCTTATAAACTGTCTTATAGGAATCCTCCAGATTTTGATATTTCAAACATGATATGTGATTTCTTTGTCTTGTGATTTCTTTGACCAAGGGGTTTCTTAGAAATTAGATGCTTTCTAACCATTTAGAAGTTTTAAATATTTTATCATTGTTTAGTTCGCCATAATTTGATTATGGTGGGAAACACTAATCTAGAATGTTTTTATGTTTTGAAATTTGTTAAGATTTGTTCTATGATGTATCATATACTTTGCCTGGCTAAGTGTTACCTGCAAATTTACAAGGAATATGTACTTGAAATTTTTGACGTTCTATAAATGTCATTTCATCTGTGCTTTTCAAGTGTTAAGTAATTCTTCTACATAGCTATTGATGTTTCCTTAACTTGTCCTGCCCATGACAAAAAATGATGCCAAAATCAACTTTGTTACCTAGTATTTCTCTCTTTATTTTTATTAATGCTCTATTCATATGGTGAAGTTTATATTCTCTTGATGAGTTAAGTAATCATCACAATGAAATCCTCCTTTTTTTCCTGGTAGACTTGCTTGTTTTGAATGTGGTTATTTATTTGTTTTTTTTTTTTTTATTAATTTATTCTTGTTACATCTCAATGTTTATCCCATCCCTTGTATCCTCCCATTCCTCCCCCACCCCATTTTCCCATTATTCCCCTCCCCTATGACTGTTCCTGAGGGGGATTACCTCCCCCTATATATTCTCATAGGGTATCAAGTCTCTTCTTGGCTACCTGCTGTCCTTCCTCTGAGTGCCACCAGGTCTCCCCCTCCAGGGGACATGGTCAAATGTGAGGCACCATAGTACGTGAGAAAGTCATATCACACTCTCCACTCAACTGTGGAGAATATTCTGACCATTGACTAGATCTGGGAAGGGGTTTAAAGTTTACTTGCTGTATTGTCCTTGGCTGGTGCCTTAGTTTGAGCGGGACCCCTGGGCCCAAATCTGCCTATCATATTGTTCTACTTGTAGATTTCTAGGACCCTCTGTATCCTTTTATTTTGTTATTCTCCCATGTGTCTCTCATTTAGAGTCCCAATAGGATGCCTTCCCCTCTGTCCCAGTTTCCTGGTAAGTGAAGGCTTTTGTGGGACATGCCCCTTGGGCTAGTATGTAGATATAAGTGAGTATATACCATTTGACTCTTTCTGCTTCTGGGTTAACTCACTCATTATGATCATTTCTAGCTCAATCCATTTATCCACAAATTCCTTGTTTTTAATAGCTGAGTAGTATTCCATAGTGTATATGTACCACAGTTTCTTTATCCACTCTTCTACTGAGGGACACTTAGGCTGTTTCCATGTTCTGGCTATTATGAATAAGGCTGCTATGAACATGGTTGAGCAAATGTTCTTGTTGTGTGCTGGAGCATCTTCTGGGTATATTCCAAAAAGCTGCAATGGAAAAGGGCCAAATAACATTTAATATTTATTTGTTTGTTTGTGCATTTATTATATTTGAGATACAGCCTTGGCTGGCCTGAAACTAGCCATGCTGATCAAGCTCACCATGAACTCAGACAAGTAATGGTGTCTTTGCCTCCCATGTGTTGAGGTAAAGGTGTAGGCATAAGGCGATTGTATCTGTGAAACTCTGATTTCTGTCTCTATGTTGTGTTTGTAAACACTGCTTCCCAATTGTCCCGTTGTATGCCAATAAAGCAACTTACAACCAATTGATGAGCAGGAAAGAGAATAGGGCTGGACTTCCTGCCAGCCACGGGAGGAGGAGCTAGAGAAGATTCAGCTAGGGTAGTCAGCCAGGGCTAGAGGTCCAAGGAAAACTGGAAGGAGCTGGAGCAGAGGAAAGCTATAAAGTCTAAGGATCACTGGGATGTTTGCTGGGAGTAAGACAAAATAACATAGAGGGCTAAGAACAGACAGACATAAACTGCTCAAGATTGTGTTGTGAAGATGAATTTTAAACAAATATAAAAGAGTCTCAATTATTTGTGTGATAGCTGAGTTAAGAAATAAGCCAAGAGGAACAAATAACTGTTTTATAAAAATAACTTCAAGAGCCGGGCGTGGCAGCTCAGGCCTTTAATCGCAGCACTCAGGAGGCAGAGGCAGGAGGATCTCTGAGTTCGAGGCCAGCCTAGTCTACAAAGTGAGTCCAGGACAGCCAGCACTACACAGAGAAACCTTGTCTCAAAAAACAAAAAAAAAATAAAATAAAATAACTTCAGTGTAAAGGTGAATGTCACCGTACCTCACCCTTGAACTAATGCTTGCTAGTACATACTAAATTGCCCCATTGGCTTTCCAGTTGCGGTTCTGTGATGAATAACTTCTTTCAGACACTTGCTTTTGCCTTTACAGTGCATCAATAACATGACAAAAGTTAGGCCTTGCTGTTTTATTCTTAGGATATCCGCTGCCTTATGTTCAAAGTGCTCTATTCAGCTACACGAATGCTAATATTGACATGGCTTTGTTTGTCCACTATTACGAAATATGTCTATTGTTCATGTATTTTAATTTTACTAATCTTTCTCTGGCATCCCTTTCAAGACAGTCATATAATTTCCAGTGTGTAAGTTTAATTTCTCTTTGGTACTTTTAGTAGGAACTGCTGGGATTGGAGTATGAATCTTTAACTTATCACAGTATATGTTGAGTCAACCTTCAATTAATTCAAAACGTAAATCATTTCAACAATACAGCTTTGCACACCAACCTTGTCTTTTGTCCTAATGCTTTAAGTTTGCAAATAGTGTGAGCCCTGTTAGATTGTTCTAATTTTTAATTAATTACTTGAGTTAGACTACAGTCATGGGTTTGATTTTAGCATTTTTATGTGTTTAATTATCTATAGACATGTAGTAGTTTCAATAATGATATTTTTCAGACTTACTTTTATTTATTTGGATATGTGTTTGTGTGAGTGTTTCTGCTTGTGTGCAGGTGCCTATGGAGGCCATAAAGGGAATCTGACCTCTTGGATTAGGAGCTCCAGGTGCCCATGAGCTACCCAGTGCTGTCATGTGATAAGGAGTCAGACTCTGGTCCATTGGAAAATCAGCAACGGTAGTGAACCACTGAGTTGTATCTTCAGCTCTAAATTGGTTTTTGAAGACACAAAAATGAAGAAAAAAAATATAATTTGTGTCTTATTTTAGCTAAATGTTTCATTCCCAGTTGCTCTTGGGTTTGAGTTGCCCTCCATTGCCCTCAGCCCGAAGACCTCCCTTGAGGCTACTCTCATGGTAAAGGGCATTTCCATTTTTATTAATCTTAAATGGAAGCTTCCATTTTTGGAGAATATTTTAGCTAGACATTGAATTCTGGGTTGCTCCTAAGGAGGAGAGAGGGAGCATTAACTTTAGCAGTCTGGCCACTGGTTAGATGCGGAAGGACCAGGAAATAGTCCTTCACCCATGTTCATGCAATCAACCTCTACTCTGAATAATGCTGAAAAATCTGTGATTATCATTATTGTCTTAGGTTCTTCAGCTGAGAAAATCAAGATTAGGCTAAAGGTATTTTCTGATCTGTGATTTTTGTGCATGAACTTACCTATAGGGTAGCTTCCCCTTTGTAATTAGTTTGGATCATTTTCTTCCAGTGACTCTTTGTTTGCTTATGTAACAATATCTAGTGATGATCTACCCAAATTTCCTGTTTTTCTCTTTGCTTAAAGGATGATCAACCATAAAATCATATACATACGTACAAACAAGAGAATGGATTTACCAGGTTTTATATTTAAATATTTGTGCGTACACATACATATTTTTTTCAAACTTGCTTTCTCTTAGACAATAAAGCCTTGTTTTGAGTCAAGGTTTCCCTGTGTAGCCTTGTCTGTCCCGGACTCATTTTGTATACCAGGCTGGCCTCAAAGTCACAGGGATTCACCTGCCTCTGCCTCCTGAGTCGAGTCCTGGGATTACAGGCATGAACCACTGTGCCCAGCTTGTAACAATAATAATTAAAATAAGAAAGTTGTCAATTTGAGAGTGGGGAGGCATGGCAGGCATGGAGGAAAGACCCCTAGGAGTAAGCCAGGAGGGAGAATAGGGAAGCTAAAAGGTGTTAAAATTCTATTTTAGGGCATCAAGTCTCTTCTTGGTAACCTGCTATCCTTCCTCTGAGTGCCACCAGGTCTCCCCCTCCAGGGGACATGGTCAAATATGAGGCACTAGAGTTCATGTGAAAGTCATACCCCACTCCCCACTCAACTGTGGAGAATGTTCTGACCATTGGCTAGATCTGGGTGGGGGTTTGAAGTTTACTGCCTGTATTGTCCTTGGCTGGTGTCTTAGTTTGAGCGGGACCCCTGGGCCCAAATCTGCCTATCATAATGTTCTACTTATATGTTTCTAGGACCCTCTGGATCCTTCTACTCTGCTATCCTCCCATGCTTCTCTCATCTAGAGTCCCAGTAGGATGTCCTCCCCTCTGTCCCAGTTTCCTGGTAAGTGTAGACTTGATACCCTATGAGCATATACAGGGGGAGGAAATCCCCCTCAGGAACAGTCATAGGGGAGGGGAGTAAGGGGAAAATGGAAGGGAGGGAAGAAAGAAAGGATACAAGGGATGGGATAACCATTGAGATATAACAAGAATAAATTAATAAAAAAATTTTTTAAATTCTATTTTAATTTAAAATGTATAAAATTTAAAAACATACTTAAAAAGCAAAATCTAAAGGAATGTTTTCTGATAGAGACCAATATCACTTTCTTCTTACTATTGTCGTAATCTTACATTCAGTTCTTTGAACCGTTATGTCCACCTGTCACTAATCCAAATTTGATTCAAGGAAATAATCTTCTGACACATTGATGCCAGAAAATCTTCTATAGCTACAAATCACAACCTGCCTTATGTTGGCCACCCCCATGTTGAATTTTCTGTGATGGTGTCTGATGCAATTTGGTCTCCAAGAGAACTGATTGAACACCATCAATCTCAGGTCTTCTAGACCTTGGGGTCTTAAGACCTCACAAGGGAGGATGCTAGCTCCTTTCTTTTCTGGCTTACATGTCAGGAAGTGGAAAAATTGAAGTTAAATGTTGTAAAAGATGTGACTTCTTCCTGGCTTTACAGGACATTCATGCAAAAGTAAGCCTCATAAATTCACAAACATTTCACTAATGGCATCTTCTTGTTCTAGCGTCATTAGTAATAATTTATCTTAAAGGGGGGGTCACTGCTTTGTCTGAATCATATTAAAATTTAAGAGGTTCAGTTATCTTTAAACAATTCATGCACTTCAATTTACAAATGCTTCCGGTCACTCAGCATCACCTTTCTGTGAGAGACCTGAATAAGCCAACACCATGGACCATACTGGGAGTCAGTTGTTGACTCTGAGGAAGCACGATGCCCCCAGCTCTCTCAAAGGAACATGCTCAACTTGCCTATTACTAACCTTTTCATTTATGTGCATCTTTACTCACCCTGTAATGATATAAGTCCCTTTCCATTTTGTTTACAAAAAACAAGACAAAACAAAACAAACAAACAAACAGTGAAAACCAAAGACTCTGAAGCTTAAGAACCGATTGTAAAGGGTCAAAATTTAGCTACAGAACAGCATATTGCATTTCTTGAAATCTTTTTGCTGAGGTGCATTTGATTCGTTTGTGTTCACTTACCACGCCTCCTCGAGTTACTTTGTTTGGCAGAAATTATCAATCAGTCTCATGTCTTCATATCAGAAATCAAAATACCACTTGCATGTTCAATATTCTTTGAAAATTTCTCATAGAAAGTAAAATTAAAAGGGTCTACCAAATCCTGTAGGTAGAAGAGAGCAAAAATCTCTGCAAGATAATTGTTTTTGCTGCTTTGAATGTAATTTTTGATTCAAAATTTGACGCAGAAAAGTTTTGGGAAACAACTAGATAAGTAAGAATTCATATGATCTTGTTTAAGGAGGTAAATGATGAAAACGCAAATGTAGAATTGCCTCTAGCCTCTCTTGGCTAACAGAATAAATCTTAGCTAAATCATTTATCCTCACTTCTACATATTCATATTCTTACTGTAGCTGGAAAACTCAGCGATAAAAGGGAGGGCCTTTGGATGTAGCTGGGATGTCATCGGTAAACAGAGGCAAACTCGTACTGTCTGGCGAGAGGCCGTGTCTGAATCTCCGCTTATGCCTATGTTTGTCTCCACATGGTGCCTCTGGCTCAGGCTAGACACTGTTCTTCTTCAAATGAGCCAGAATCGAACTCATTTTTCATTTTAATCTCTTTATGCTAAGAATGTAATGCCACCTGCCCTACAAGGAGAATGGTGTGTCTTTGCTTGGGCAAATTTGTTAACATGCCGTCTGGCTTTTTCCCTTTCAAATGTCATATCTACTGTTTGGTCTTATTGTCCAAGAGAAAGCAAGTATGTGAAAAAAAAAAATGCTACCACATTTTAATGATAATTAATTAATGTTATACACATAACTAAAATATTTTAATGAAATTTCTTTTTCCTTTGGTAAGAAAGCATTTGTTTTGGTTCTCTTTTTAAATGTTTTTAGGGCCATGACATGGTTCAGCTGGTGACAATGCTTGCCATCCAACCTGATGACCTGAGTTCAATCTTGCGGGCACACATGGTCGCTGGTGAAAGCCAGCTTCCTCCCTTGACTTCTGCACGTTCAGTCACATGACCCAAAATGAGGATTAGAAATACATGTATATGTAAATATTTATTTCTAAACCTTTGTTACATATTATATATTATATTATATATGTTATATGATACATAATATATAATTTATTTATAATATATTCATTTTATTATATATGATATAGTATGTGACATAATATATTACACATTATATGTATATTATACATTATATGTATTTCATATATAGGAATGGAATGATATCACTTTCTCCCTTAATTTTATTCCTCCATCCCTTCCAGGTAACCCTTCCTTGAATCCCTCCAACATCTTCCACCTTCACCTTTTTCTCTGATTATATTTACACTATACATATGTATGTATACAAACCAATATATGTGCATAGTACCCGCTGAGCCCATTTTTTTTGTCATTTGTGTGTATGTGGTTTCAGGACTGAGCAGTGTTTATTCTACAAGCAAAAAGGATTTCATCCCTGGGAGAGGCTGACTCTCCTTCTACCAGTCGGTGGTTGCCTGCGGCTCTGTGCTGGGAGGGAGACCCGTCTCCCACTCCCCCAGTCTCATGTCTGTTGATATTGGCATTGTTCCAGTCTTGTTTATTCTTCCGTCTTCTCTATCTCAAGGAGAGACTGTTTCACATCAGACTTCCTGGTACTCTGGCTCTTACAATATTTCTACCTCTTTTCTGTGGATGTTTTCAGAGCCATAGACGTAGGAGCTGGGATGCTGATGGGGCTAGTGAGGCTATGCATATCAGGAAAAAAAAAAAAGATCTACCACAGCCACTTTGCCAAACCAGCATAACACATTCCAAATCTTATTCTTATGCCCATAGATCAGTGTAGCTAAGTGTACCATCGAAGAAGATCACAATTGGACAAAATGCAGAGCTCTGCGGGGTCCTGGAAAGCCCAGCCCCATCACAGCGTCTGTAAGAAATCTTTAAGCTACACTCTGGGATGGTGAAAAAAATTAGCCTCTCTTTGAAATTACCTCATTCTCAGTTCTAGTTCTTAGGACTGACTGCCTTTGTGTTAAATAAAATTAAATCTTACCTGAATTATTTTATGTGTCAAATGTAGTGTTCATGCCCTGGGATGCCTTTTGTAACCCACGTGAAGTGATAAGTTGGCACTGGAGGTTTTGTGGAAGAGGCTCTGGCTGCTTCCTTCTACCATCCTGCTATCAGCTCTTGCTTCTGTGTCTCAGTTATCAATGAACTGGCATCTGGCAGCTGAACAGTTCTCTGTGTTCATTCCCTAGGTGGCTGTTTAATAATTCTATGTTTCCTTCACTGAGAATTGAGTGAGGTGACTCTCTAGTCTGCAGTAACTGGTTTCATGGACAAACTAAGATTAGCCAGGTAGTTTTCTGCTTGAGGATTGAACCTGAGCATATAATATAGCTGCCCTTGTCATAAAATGTGTAATGTGAGTCACCCCAGTGGGAACTCGGGCCTTCCGCATGGTTGGCGAGAGCCCTACCATGTAAAATGTGCATGTACATGGTGAAAGAAGACCCTGAAGGTTCACAGACAACTTCATTTAACTCTCAAATTATTCACATGAAGCATCGACTTGCAAAGAGATGTACAAGGGAAAGATGGACAAGGTTGAACCTTTCCAGGAACCTATTGTGAATCTTTGTCAATGACCAATCAAGAATCATTAGACACACCTAGGGAAAATTAGAATTGGCTCTTGTAGGTAAGGAGGCCTGGGGGATCTCTTCTTTTTACTGTAGAGATACAAGCAAGTTTTGTCCATTTGGAATATTTGGCAACAAACCTCTCACTACATTTGCTTCTCTTCATATTTTAGAAATAAATAGTACCATACTGTAACATTACTGAAAATATGAGTGCATAGATTCATATGTCATTATAATTCTAGAATATTAATTGCTGACCCTGGCTCTTTTCTCTGATGTAATGCGGCTCATACTCATTAGGTCAAAAGGCAGCGATGATATATGCATTGCTGAGATCATGATGCCAATGCAGGCAAGGTCATAAGAAAGCTCTGTGTGGTCCAGAGAAAAATGAGAAACCAGAATATCTAAACTTCATCCATTCTTATTAGTGCATACCAGAAGACATGGAGAAATTTGCCAATTATCATGGTATATAGATATATAGTATAAATTATATTACCTGAAAATATGCATATTTAAAATTATAACATACACAAGTACATATTTATAAATATTCGATTAAGATATTTTATGTGAAATTATAAATGCATAGATACAAATAGAATTTATTAAATTAAAAGACTATCTTGACTTGCAAGAAAATTCAGGGTTGGCATGTTGATGTATTCCTATAATTCTAGCACTGAGAGGCTGAGCTACGAGGAGCCTGAGCTTGGGGTAGGCTGGGCTACATGATAAGCTTTGTAGTTACTGTCTACACAGTGAGAGCTTGTAGTGAAAATTAACAAGTGATTCAAATAAAATAGGGGAGGAGAGAGCACCCAGGAAGTCCATGAGCTTCATTTTAATAGAGGGAGAGGCACTCTACTCTCGTCATTTCCTTTAGGAAATGAGATGCGACAAACTGTCTCTGAAATAAGTCACAGCATATGTCGCTCCTGGGTGTCTGGTAGCTTTTCTCCATTACGATGTTTCTTACAATAAGATAGCTGCTTTGGGAGGTTGTGGAACAGTTAGCTGATGGGACCTTGCTAGAGGAAAGGCTCAGTGAGGGGTAAGTCTCTCAGGGATTAGAACCCTGCTTCCAGGCTGCATTTTCATTCACCCCCCCCCCTTCTATCTTGTCACAGAGATATAAGGCATAGCTGTCATATGTTCCTGCCACCATTAACTCTATCATGCCCCCTCCACCAGAGAGGACTGTGCCCTTAATTAAGCGTTGCCTTCAGTTGTCTCTTCTTGTCATTGAGGAGACGAGAAAAAGGTGACTGACACAAAGCTCAATACAGGGTCTTTTACTCTGAGAGATTAAACTATCTTTTAGCTGGTGGGACATAGTATGTCATACTTATAATGGTAGCTACTCAGAAGCTGGGGAGGAGAGGTTGCTTGAGACGGGGAAACATGGTGAGATCTTTTCCTGAAGCAACAAAACAAATAATTAATAGCTCACCACTCTATCTATTCTATACACCAGAAGTCACCAAGCTTTATACTAACGGACAAGCCAATTAATGCTTCAGACAAAACAAGCTTCAAGGGCTAGAGGTTTGAGCACAATGGCATGCTGGCTCAAGATGGATTTTCTGGAAGATTGGAAACTATTCTTAACGAAGGTTAGTCCACTTTCTGATGCTGAGCAGATATCCCAAAGAGAACAGGGGCCTCTCCGTTTCAGAGTCTCCAGTTCACAATCCATCCGTCCATTTGACTTGGGCCTGTGAGAGCACTTCAAGGCAGGGGTGCATGGAGGAGAACACCCATACATCTCATAGTCAGAAACGGAAGCCACCTCTCCCTGCTTGTACCGAGAGTTCCTCAATAGCTGGGGTGGGTCCCATTATCCTTGGCAAGAGCACAAGCCCAGTCACCTGAAGACTTCCCACTAGGCTCCAAATCTTAAAGTGTCTACTGCCTCCTATAGTGCAAACTTGGGTCAAGGTCTTTAGTGTGGCATGAGGCTGTGTTAACCCAGTGAAAATGAGCTACAACTTCTGAGCTTGATGTAATGGCATAGCAGCAGGTGAGAGTAATTTGGGGTTGATTTGTTTGATATTCTTAACCATTGGGGATCCATAGAAGATAATGGAAATATTCCTGAAATAATGTAAACTAGAAAAAGAAATGGTATAAGTGAATAAACACTATAATTCTCATACAGCTATGAAAATCTAAGACAGTGGGCTGCCTATGAATAAGGGAATTAAACACCATACAACAAAGAGTGGACCATTGATACTCAGGATACACACACATACACACACACACACACACACACACACACACACACACACATACACACACACATACGGTGGGATTGACGCTCATGTCACATGTGTTTCTCTTCCCAGTTCTATCTACTTCCATTTATGTCTCGTCTGGGCTGCCACCTGCACAGATGTCTATCAGGCAAGCCTGTGGGTTTTCAGTTAACTCCACATTGCCTCCTGACACGATTCTGAGAGCAGGCTGAGTGCCATTTGTGCTTTGATGTGCAGGTTTCCTTTCAAGCCAGTGAAGGTCTGTTCCATTACTGCAACTAGGAAAAAAAAAAAAAAAAAGAGAGAGAGAGAGAGAGAGAGAGATTTCTTTTTGTACAGGAATCAGAGTGGCCTATTGTCACTTTGATACTGTTCGAGTTTTCTTTCAGGGAACTTTCTGATTTTAGCACCATATTCTTTTCCTGACCAAAGATCAGCTATTTTTGAAGCCAGTACCTTTCTTAAAAAGGCACACTACAAGTCTAGCACATTAAATGAAATATAATCACATTAAGTGTTGAGCCATCCCACTAACATCAGAACACATAGTCGGTTTTCTTCAGCAAGTCACACCCTGCAGTTTATGTAAACCTCACATTTAGCTGGTGCAAGCCTCTGTAATTGAACTGGAATCTTCTATTTTTAAATTTTATTTTATTATAATTTATTCACATTACATCCTGATGGTAATCCCCTCGTTCTTATCTTCCTGTTCCCAGCCTCCCTCCCTCCTCTGCCCTCCCTTAGAGCTCTGAAAGGAGGGGTCCTCATCCTGCACTGAATGACCACAGTCTATCAGGTCTCATCTGGATAGTCTGCATCCTCTTCCTCTGTGTGCCCTCAAGGCCTCTCTGAGAAGGGGCAGTGATCAAATCGCAGGCATCAGAGTTCATGTCAGAGGCAGTCCCCAGCTTCCCTCCCCCTTCCCCACGTAGAGAACGAGCTGTCCGTTGGCTGCATTTGAGCAGGGGGTCTATGTTGTCTGCTTGCATGCCCTTGGTTGGTGCATCAGTTTGTGCAGAGGCCCCTGGGTCCACAACTTCTTTGTGTGCTTCATTTTAGTCCTGGGAACTCCTCATTACTGACTTGATGGCTGCCCTCCAACTGCCGCTCACTCCTGATTACAATATTGGTACAGGCTGTAGGATTTCATTGTTCTCGAACTTGCAATAAAGATTCCAACACTCTTCTGGTTTTCTTTTGTCTCTGTGTGGAGTCTCCCCCACCTCCACTGCCCCCCTCTCTCTCGTTGTCTGTCTCTCTCTTTTCCAACACACACACACACACACACACACACACACGCACGCACGCACGCACACACACACACACACACACACACCAGGAAGAAACTAACCATTGTTGCATGATGTAATACACATATCTACTAATTCCAGAAGCCCAGGAAGACCGAAGTTCGGATACAGCCGAAGTCCGAGTTGCTGACTGAACCCATGAGTTTTATTGGGGTTGCTGACAGGAATATGAGCCTAAATGACCCAGAGACAGATGCATCATCAAAGTCTACTCCTAGCATGGCTGACAGCTCACAAAAGCTAGGAACCTGAAGCACACTGCATAACCAGCCTAGAGCAGCTCAATAGGTGGGAGAGTGTCCTATCCAAGTGCCTCAGTTGGCCTAAACCTCATCCAGACAACTCGGCTACTGTCTGCTTCTTTCAGGCAGATGGTCTGACTCACTCTTCCTTGTATCTTGCTTCCTCCACAGCCTGGCTTGCTTACTTTTAGGGAGAAAGGGCCAGGGAACTGGTCAGTTGTGGCGACTTCCTGAGGCTATTTTGAGATGTTTACCACCTTCCTGTTTAATGAGCTTCTCTGAAGAGTGGGATGTGTCAATCCCCTAGGAAGTTGTTACAGAACAGCCACCTGTTTAATATGGCTGTGTGCTAAGTTTTCAGTCTAGTCTCTTGACTCTCTGCTACTCTGAAATACGCATATAAACTTTGGCTCTATTACTTAACTCTGTAGCAACCACCATTCTTTCAATTGCCAACAGGAAAACCTGGCAAATCTGGGGGCTAACTGATCTCTGTCAACTATCACTAACCCTCATTTGGGAATAATCTTCCTGGTTCTGTTTATCCTAATTTATTCACACATTCACATATTCAAAATATATCTGAGAATCTTCCCAATATCTCTTTTAACCCCAGGGCCAACTCAGGAGCCCACGATTGCATCATCTTATCTGTCCTCCTTCACAGGACTCCTTACAGCTGCTTTCTTCTCAAATTATTGCCACCCACTCTTTCTGGACAACTTGGCCTTTGGCACATTTGTAGGGGATACCTGATTGATTTTCTAGGCAACATTTCACAAGAAATAATCACTATGACAAACACTGGAAAATCCAATGAGAAACATTGGAACAATACGATTTTCTCAGTGTCTTGACCATCTGAATATTTCAGTTAAGCACTCTAGATGCCTAAGAGTTAAGTGACTATTGAAGACAATTAATCTGATATCTTTATTTCATTCTAGATCCTTCCTCCACCCTCTGTAACAAAATGCAGGGTTTGGTCCTTTCATGAGCTGGAGCAACCCTCACTCCTTGCTGCTCTGCCCTAGAGTCCTGGCTAATAGCTTTACCTTTCCTACAGTGTGTCTAGGTCAGTGGGCAAGGGCACGCAGTGCTCTTTCAGAGGACTGGAGTTCCCAGCACCCACATAGCAACTAGTCCTAGGAGATCCAATGTGCTTTTCTGAACTCTACAGGCTCCTGCATTCAAATGTGCACATAGACATACACATATAAATCTAATTAAGAATAATAAAAATAAATCTTAAATGTGCTTGGAAATCACATTTTGGCTGGTTTTTTTTTTTAGCAATCTTTTTCTGTCCCTTAAATTTGAAAAAAGTTCCCTTTCGCAGTCATATAATCATATGAAGTATTGTTATGAGAAGAACGAAGATCGAAAAGAACCCACATATTCTTGTCATAAAAGTGTCCGTGGAGCTGGGCCCATTTATGTCAGGGCACTTATTACTTCATGGAGTAACTGGTCATGTGGCTCATCTCCATTTTGGGCCAGAAAGTCCTTGAAGACAGACGACAAATCTTATTTATCTTCATGGTATCAAGTTTGGCACGGCTCTTGGCACAGAAGAGAGGTTCAATCAGTGTCTATTGTCAGCAACTACCTGTCTTTCCAGGGTGATAAAAAGAAAAAAAAAAGGGAAGAATTTCTTTTATTCACAAAAATTATCTCTTAAAGAGTAAAAGATTCCCCCCCCCCCTTAATTCACATTTAAAGCACTAAAACTCAAAAATCCTTTTAAGAAGGCTTACTGAACCCTGAACTAAATGTATGTGAATGACTCTATTATTCTGTAGTAGTATAAAAACACCAATAGTGTTTGGCAGATAATAGATCATTCAGGGAAGCCTAGATATTTTCAATTCTGTACTTTTAGTTTTATTTCTTTTTGACTATTGTAAACTAAATTGAAGTTAAATTTTTACTTTGTCAGCTTGTATATAATGAACAACTGCTGTGATAATTACCAGCAAAGTTTAGGAAGTCAAAATTAATATTTATATATAATATTTGTATGTATTATACTTTACAATGGTATTTTCCGTGCTTTTTAAAAACATCCTACCATGTCTTTTAAGCTAGTCATGAAGCAGGCACTTTATCAGGCCACCCTGAAGATGACAGTGAACTCTGATACTGTTTTGTTGCCTACATGTGGTCACTTCATTACCAACATAGGGCTGCTGGCTCCAAGAGGCGTGGAGTTTCAATCCACTATACTCCCTTTAAATAAGCAGAATATATTTTTCATTAATCTGCTCTGGTTTCCTTCTGCTGCTGTGATGAAATATTCCAACCAAGACAGCCATACGGTAAGAGAGAGTTTATTGTATTTGACATTTTAGGTTGAAGAAAGATGTGTTAGTTACTATCACTGTGATGAAATGCCATGACCAAAATCAACTTATAGAAGAAAGTTTATTAGGGCTCTTGGTTTCAGAGAGAGAGTCCGTAAGGCAGTGAAGCATGGCAGCCAAGTGTCAGGAGTGGCAGCAGGAGCATGATGCTGATAGATCACATGTGAACAGCACAAAGAAGCAGATGACATGCGCCACATGTGGGGAGAGGCTACAAGCTTTTCAAAGCCCACCTCCCGCAATGTCCTTCCTCCAGCAAGGCCACACCTCCCCAGATTCCATAGGATTCCCACAAAGCTACCACCTGGGGACCACATGCTCAAGTATGTGAGCCCATGGGACCGTTTCTCATTCGAAACACTACAGAGGGTAAGTTCGAGACTCAAGGCAGGAAGCTGGAGGCAGGAACCACAGGGGAACTCTGATTGCTGCCTTGCAATTGGGGTCCTGATAATTGTATCATTTTATACAACCCAGGGGCACTTACCTGGGTAGAGTGCTTCTCGCATGGACTAGCCTCTCCTTCGTCAATTAGAAGTCACTGAGATTCTAAAAATAGCATGTGCAAAATAAAAGGTTGTTACTGTGATTATGACATCCAGCTGGGTTCTTTCAGTCTCTCTTTAATAGAATCTCTATATGATGTCCAAGCTGCCTTCAAGCCTGTGGCCCTTCTGCCTCAGCCTCACAAATGCTAAGATTATAGGCATGGACCACCATACTTCATGTTATTTTTAATATATTGTTTAAGCATCTTAGTCATCACTGATCTGCATCTCCAATAGCATGAGGGTAATATGCATATGCAAAGCCATCTCAATTAACTTGCCATGAGAATTCTTCTCTCTCCATATGACATGGTCTATTAGTACACCAGGCAGTGAGAGGATTGGAAAGGAGCTAAACAGGCAGAAATAAAAATGTAAGTTTCTTGACGTGAACTGAAATAGAGATCATTACTTTGGTAAATGAAGGGAAAAAAATTTTTTTTATTTGCTCCAGGATGAATTTTTGTATCTCCACTCAGGATATCATACTGCAAATGGGGACCTGAAGCTTGCCTTTCATTTTGAAGACATCACTAAATATTTAATCTTCTTTAAACACCTAGATGTATCTTTTGCACAAGTCAGATGAGTTTCCCTTCTCAAGTCTTGGGTTTCTCACTTCTTTTATTGCTTAGAATTCTTCACTTCCCAGTGATTCTGTATGCAAAAGCCTAGAGAAGAGTTTTCCTGTTAGCTTCCTTGCAGCCAGTAGAGCAAGCACACAGTGGTCCCATGCCTGAACTTACTGGGAACAGTGCTAAGAATCATAACAATAACTGCCACTGTGACCACCTTCCTGATAGTCTCCAGAAATGTCTTACTCCTGTGTCTTTCTGTAACCTCACCACAGTCTTTATAATAATTCCCTACCTGATTTCTACAAAGTACCAACAACATATGAAATGACAAAAAAAAGAAAAAGAGAATCTGTGCCCTCCCCAGACTCCGTCATGTTATCTTTTTAATGGAAATGGGCAGGTGAGTTATTAGTAACACTACAAAATGTTAGCATTGAGTGCCCCATGTCCCCCACTGTGACATATTTCTCATGCTACTCAAGTCTGTTTCTTTTCTCATGTATACTGCACTCCTTTCTTCAAAATCTCAAACATTGCCCTACGATGCCATCTTTTTCTGCAATGACTTACTCCCAAAGTTTCTGAAAAACAAAACAAAACAAACAAACAAACAACAACAACAACAAAACCACTTCCGCTCCAAAAGAGAAATTTTTAATGGTTTGAGATTATGATACTGCTCCTTAGGATAAAATGGCTAAGTTACTAAGATGAAAAACAAACTAAGATGCATTCATGATGTCGTGACTCTCAGGACCTTCTAGAAAACTGAAAAAAAAAATTTCTTTTCTAGTTTTGAGACTATTGCTGGAAGGCAGCTTTCAGTTGTCAGTGTTTTCAGGCTTTCCTCCAAATGCTAAAAACAATCCTAGAAACTGTATATGTCCAATGGTGGGTGACAATGAAGCTGCCAGGCCTGGACACTCTTGGGTTCCTTTTGCTCTAACTGTATCTTTATAGCCACCTGACATGTCAATCTGTGAGCATTTAATGACATTCAATGACAAGACTTCCTCTAGTTCTGGCCAACCCAGCTCCTTTCTGCTTTGATATACTTTCTGCAGGTTGGTCCACCACCTGTTTTCTTTGGAACTCACCTTGGCTGGGCTCCTAATTAGTATCCTTCTAGATGGTGACAAGATTAAACCAGACAAGAACCTCCCAACACTTTTAGGAAAATTCCAAATACTTCTTCTCTTGAAGAATTCTGCATTGCAGGTTGCCTTGCTCAGAAAGTGCACTTAGCATGGAAGTCAGGTGTCAGTACCTTTAACATAGCTGCAGAAGTGCTAATGCACAGTAAGACTGACCAGTAGTTGAGCAACTTGGGTGTTCTTCACATGTCTTTCTACCTTTGTGCTGCCTCTATCTTTGCTAGCTCTTTGGAGTTGTTTCTGTATTGGTCCCTTTATTGCTCATCTCAGGAGACAAGGTTTTCCATTTTGAGTCTATTAGCTGAGTTTAGATGTCCTAGGCGTGGTCACTATTCACCCATCTTTGAGGCAGCTGTGATGGAGGATAAGTTAAATGGGAATGCAGCAAGGAGATAGAAGAATCAATTTAACAAGCACAGAGAGCAAAGCATGGTATCCTACAAAGGATAAAAAGATCAGCTGGCCAAGCTGTTGAATCGTTCTCTCTCTTGATTGCTAAGTCACAATTACAACAAATCATTCACGTGTATCTTATTGATTACTATTATTGTGTATGGAGGGTGTAGGTAGCATGCACATGCCTCAACACGTATGTGGAGGTCAGAACACAACCTTGGAAGTGGGCTTTCTCCTTCTACCACTGGTGCTCAGATCAGCAGAGCTGTACAGTGGGCACCTTCACCCACTGGGCCAGCTTGACACAGTTAAAATAAACTAGGTGAGGAAATAAAGTGAACATGTAAAGCAAATGGACAAAAAAAAACCTGTGTCCCTATTCTGTCTTAGGTTGTGTCAATTCTATACTCAGAGACAGATAAATAGGAGCTTTCAAAACAAGAGCACACCTAGTTGAGCTTTCAATCTCTAGCGCACCATTTTATTGAAATACCTACCAAATTTCTCTGAGTTATTACTGCTCAGACCCTCTCATTTATATAATACTTTTGAGTTTGTGAAATATCTTTATATCAGTTATTTCATCTCATTGTCTTTACTTGTGGTGGATGATTTAATAAAGTGGGTTGGTACTGGTGTTACATTCTTATTAAAAATATGGTCATGATTAACAAAGGCACAATTTGATATATTTGTTCTATGGTCAGTATATCCAGTTTTTAAAGTTTAATGCTGGATGATGACCTAATTTTCAAAAGAGACGTATATACACAGTCAAAGGGTTTAAGAGTAATGGAGCTATTAAAAATGGAAATATTAGAAAGTGGATATAGAATCAGGTGAGCCCAGTTAAAATGGATGATTCTCTGAACATAGTGGAGTTATTAAATCTGAATTTTGGACGTCCAAGTACATATGGAAAATCTTCAAAGTAATAAAATTTGATTTCTTTAGGATCCATCATTTCCAGGCAATTTAATCAATTTTTAGCATTTTTATGCTTCCAGGTTTCCTGGATATACTTGGATTTTCTTCCAGAACTGGCAATTAAGGAAGTGAAGATGATAAGTATAGGAGCTTTCTGGCCACCAGTGCCTGGTATCATGTATAGCTTTACTCTAATTAGCCTATGAGGACCAAATTCTTTAGAGAATATTAATGCTGTTCTTAATAATATCAATGTGTTTGAAATGGAATGTAGACAACTAGGTTTTTTTTTCTTGCAATATTTGTTTTTAAAGATTTATTTCTCTATGTGTGAATGTATATAAACATTAACTTGAACCTGTGCGTGTGTATGTGTGTGTGTGTGTGTGTGTGTGTGTGTGTGTGTGTGTGTGTGTGTAGTTATGTGTGCATGAGAACAGTTGCCCTGGATGCCAGAAGAGGGCACTAGATCTGGAGCTGCAGTTATAAAAGGTCATGACCCTACAACCAATGGTGCTGGGAACCAAACTCAGCTCTCCCCCAAGAACATTATGCATTCTTAATTTCTGAGCCAGCTCTCCAGCCTCTGGATTCTTTCTTTAATATATTCTTTAAAGTTCATTTATTTAAAAATTTTATTATCTTAGAAGAGTTAGGTTTCATTCTAACTTTTTTCAAACACATGGCATTTTTCTCTCTCTCCTTTCTTTCCTGTCTTTCCCATTTTTCCTTCCTCTCTTATGGGATTTCCCCCCCCCCCCCAACCCCATTCCTTGTAGCCTCCTTTCTACTTTCAAGTCACACATGACCTTTGGCCCATTGCCTTTTCAACATTTTATCCCATTTGTGGTAGCCTATGTGTAAGTAACACTGTATACCTACTCTCACAATTCCTTATTGAAACACACACAGTCAAAAAAGATGAGATCTACATATGAGGGAAAATATACATTTGTCTTCACAAGACAGACTTTGTTCTTTTCATAATTTCTTAATGCATCTAGTTGACAGAAAATAAGTGGAGGATGGTGCATGAGCTTTAATTGCTAACCTTCTAGAATGCTGGTGGCCTGATGGTGCAGGCCTGTAATCCTGGCTACTGTGAAGGCTGAGGCGAGAGCATTCCAATTTCAAGGCCTTCTGTGATGGATGGAAAGAGATCTGAAGTTAATTTAAGGCCAGCAGAGACAACTTAATGAGACTCTATCTAAAACGGTAGATAACTAGTAAAATAAATAAAAAATAGTTAAATAAGAGGAGGAGGAGGGGGCAGGGAGGAGGGGGGAGAAAGAAAGGAATAAGAAAAATGAGGTGGGTCTCTGTGAGTTTGAGGCCAGCCTGGTCTACAGAACATGGTTATAGGACAGCCAGAGAAAGTCTTAACTGCTTCCCTTCTGATTCTAATTCCATTTTCTCTTTCTTTCTTCCCTCCCTTCCATTTTATTGTTTGAGAGTCTTTCTCACAGTGTAGCCCAGATTGGGTTCAAAGTCAGTACTTTTGCCTTAGACTCCCGAGAGCTAGTCTCGTTGTATAGCTCTTACTGGCCTGGAACTCAGAGATCCCTTTGCCTCTGCCTCCCGAATCCTGGGATTAAAGGCAGCTCACTGAATTGTTTCTCCAAGGAGGGTTTGTTGACTCATGTGTTTGTTGCGATTGTATCAGAAACCTATTGTCTGGCATTCTATATTTGTATTTTAGCAAACTTATCTCCTGTCAGTAAAAATGGGACAGCTTAGGGCTTTCAGTTTTCCTTCCAGTGTTTCCTTAAAATAGGAAAATGACACTTTGGCCCCAATGAGGAGAGACATCAGCAAATTCCATAGGAAGCATCAGGGAGGCAGAGAAGACAGAGGCCCGGCACCTATAAATGCCTTTCAATTTTGCAGTATTAAGGTCAGTTCACATGTTGATGGCCTGGGCATCACCTGGGCAAGGTGAGGTCACAATCTAAACACAAGACTGGAAGGTCCCTGATTTCCAAGACTGTCGAGGCTTGGGCTGTTGCCCATCTGCTGTGGTACTGCATGCTGGTAAAAATGTCATTTAAATAGTTTTGCTTGGCTTACAAAGATGGAAAATAAAATTGCCAGAACTTTGATTTTGTTGTTGGTTTCCGTTGTTGATACAGGGTCTTACTATGTAGCCCTGGAACTCATTATGTAGACTGCAGTGACTACACTTTCGGCATTTCTCCTCCATTTCTGCTTTTCCATATCCCACCAGCAGTTCTTCCCACTGAAGAGATGTGCTGAATTTAATCAGACTAGAGTCAATATGCCTTTGGTTAAAACAAAGCAACAGCCGTGAACTGAACATGCAGAGAAAGGAAACAGGTGTACTTACAATGATATCAAACAAAATGTAATTCAAAGTTAAAAACCCTGAATGTCACCCAGAAAGGCACCTTCCATGGGTAAAAATGATAAAGCTATGGTTTTAAGTATATTTCCCTCCACCCTGGATATATACAGATCTAAAGCAGTTTGTGAGCCACTAACAAAACCTTAGGAGCCAATAAACCAAAGTCAAGTTAAATATTAGTCATTGTAAAACAAAGTAGTAGGCTGAGACAAGTTATATACATATATTCAAATGAGAACATCTCCATACTGTTTAATAATAATTTAAAAAAAGACAACCGTCTAACACAATCTATTGTTGATGGAGTTGTTTTTGAGACAGGGTCTCACTTGGTACTCCATATTGGCTGGGATCACACCCTGTAACCAGGGTAGCAACAAACTCACGGCAATCTTCCTGTTGTAGCCTCCCAAGTGCTGGGATTACAGGCATAAGTAACCATGACTAGCCTAATAAAATAAACTTTGGACTACTAGGTTGAAGACAAAAGCAAAGAGATCCTGAGGAGAGAAATGACAAAACAAAACAAAACCAAGCAAATGAAAACATAGACCTTAAGGAATGAGAAAAACTGTTAAAAGATAATACACAGTGCAATTTTCTGTCCGCTTTTTAAAAGATAGGCAAAATAGGTATGTTCAGAAAAAATGAAAATTGTTAAAATTGGTCGAAAAGAAGCATAACACCTGAATTATTGAGAAATCCCATTATTAAGAAAACCTGATTCAACAAGGGTCAAATTATAGATTAGCAAAATTCTTAATGAACAGATAAAAATGATTTATATAAAACATTATGGGGCACAGGAGAAAAAAAGTGTTTCAAATTATTTATTTTAGGCTAGCATGATTCTGTGACTAAAACTTAGCAAGAATTATGAGAATCAGAGAGTTAGAGAAAAGTGTATGTTAAGGTTCTCAAGTAAAATAACAGCAAACACATTAGCCTACTAAAGGAAGGACATTATGACAGGCTGAGTTCATGCCAGAAAAAGTTAGACTCAATACTAGGACATCTAAGACTAATAACATAAATCACCAAGTTAATGCATTAATAATCATCTATATAACATGGAAAGAGTTTATAAAATTCCACATGTACATTTAGAATCTGTTACTATCTATAATTTGTTTTATATAACATGAAATATAGTGTCCCAACTACAGACAAGAACAATAAAAAGAATTCTCATTATCATAACAATAAAGGGGAAAAGCCCAATTATTAGTCTCGGAAATGAGAAAAAACCCTGTCATTATTCTCAGGACTACTGAAAATGTTTAGACACTAGTGGAAAGGAAAAATGAGGCAGAAATATGAGAGATCAAAGTCAATCAGCCTGAAAGAGACCAGTTAGAGAATCATCACAGACTTTAGTGTGAAGGAAAGTCTTTCCTAAGGATGATGAAAAGCACCAATACAACACAAAAGTGAGATGTCTAGGAAAGTTCTATGATGTGAAAATATGTAGAATTGGATGGGAAATAAGTGACATTATTAATTTTCTACAATTCAGTAAAACATGAAATATAATATTTTATAGCACTTGACAAAATACTTCTGAAACTCATGCACAGGAAAATGCATGAAAAAAAATATAGAAAAGCTTTATTGACAAGAACAGCATTGGAAAGGCTTATCAGAATGACAAGTTAGCATCATCCAGCATGATGCAGAAAAATCAGGGAACTAATGAGACAGAATAAAACACCAAGAATACACACACACACACACACACACACACACAGACAGACACATACACACAGAGACAGACAGACACATACACACACACACACACACACACACGAGAAATGTATAGGATAAAGGTTCCATGCTACATAATTGGGTCACGGTTGAAATTTTTAACAAATGATGTCTGGAATTCAGACTTTACATTTAGACATTTTATTCAAAAGCTGACTTTTGATATCTTGGTTCTAGATGAATAAAAATGATAAATGTCACTAGTGGAAAATCTCAGAAATATACCTTTGAAATATAGAAACCTTAAAAAGTTATGAATTTTTTCTGTCCTACAAAAAACACTGTAGTGAATTCAAAAGATTAGCAAAACAGTGGGAAACGAGTGTTTGAAGGACTCTTTTCTTATTAATTGGGAGAAAAACGGCAAGAAAGTCCATAGCGGAATGAAAACAGACTTGAAGGAGCACGGATGGCTTGTACATACAGAGAAAGAATAGATACCCCCTTCGCTCGGCTTCAGGGATGCCAAACTTTCGAATTGTTTTTTATGTTATTATAATTACTGTGCACGTGCATGTGTGTGAGCATCTGTCTGTGTGTGTAGAGGTCAGAGGTTGACTTTGTGCAGTAAGTTCTCTCCTTCCCTGGAGGGGTTCTGGAGATTTGACTCAAGGTGCCTTGGCAGCACAGGCAGTTTCCTGCTGAGCTACGTCACTATGTCTCATGGCTAAACTTTAATGTGCATAGCTTCCAGCTTGTTGCAAGTAAGGGGAAGTGGATTCTTGTGACCAATGATAATGGTTTAAATTAGTGATGTCTTATCTAGGCATTCCGTTGGTCTTGTAGAAATGTATAGCATGCATTCTTCTATCTCAGAACGTGACCTTTATCATGGGAACTCCCTCTCCATTCCTAGGCTTGTTGCTCATACTGCAGCCAGACTCAAGTTCTCAAGATGGGCCAGGGTAAGAGTGCTTATGGCCTATATTTTCCTTGGCTGGTGCCATAGTTTGAGGAGGACCCTAGGACCCAGCTCTGCCTGTCATAAAGTTCCTCTTGTAGGTTTCCAGGATCCTCTGGATCCTTCTATTTCCTCATTCTCCCATGCTTCTCTCACCTAAAGTCTCAATAGGATGTCCTCCCCTCTGACCCACTTTCCTGGTAAGTAAAGTTTTTCATGGGACGTACCCCTTGGACTAGTGTCTCGATATAAGTGAGTATATACCATTGAACTCTTTTTGCTTCTGGGTGAACTCACTCATTATGATAATTTCTAGTTCAATCCATTTGTCTACAAATTTCGGGAATTCCTTACCCCTACCCAGACTAGCCGAGGGACAGGAAATTCTCCACCATTGAGTGGAGAAGGAGATCTGACTTTCACACCAACTCTGGTGCCCCATCTCTGACCACGTCCCCTGGATGGGGAGGCCTGGTGGCACTCAGAGGAAGGATAGCAAGTTACCAAGAAGAGACTCGATACCCTAAGAGCATATATAGGGGGAGGAGGTTGCCCTCAGTCACAGACATAGGGGAGAGGAGTAGGGGGGAGGCGGGAGGGAGGGAGGAATGGGAAGATACAAGGGATGGGATAACAATTGAGATGTGACATGAATAAATTAATAATAAAAAAAGAGTGCTTATGGATGGGGTCCAAATACAATACCCATAAACAGAATTCATTGTGTTACATGTGTACAGAACATTTGCAGAACATTTGAAACTACTATCAGGACTTGATTCTATGGCTAATTTCCACAGAAAAGACATATAAGGCCATGCTTAGATCATCTTGATTCTGTTGCTGGCTTTCAGAACGCTGCTTCTTTTAGTTATAAGGCTCATTGAAGGAACACTAAGCATTTTTAATTTTAGCCATGCTTAATTAACTTCCCTCTGGTTTAACTCCATCTTCAAGCTTCTAATTTGGAAAAATTTTCCCACATGTAGTGGCTTGCGCAAGAGTGTTTACTGTGGAATCATGTTTAATCATGAAAATAAGGAAACAAATTAAGAAATGATTCAATAAAAAAAAGCTATTAAGTCCATATTATGGAATTCTATGTAGCAGTTAAAAAGGATGTAGTGAAAATACATATTTAGTAATATGGAAAAATGCCCAAAATACAGCTTTATAGAAACAGGAAAATCACAGAAAAATATACTATGTAACCCCATTTTCATAAATATAAGTTAAAATAAAGTATATATGAAAACATGTATATAAAATAGGTTGGATTACAAGAGCCATGAATTATAACTAGTTGAACAGAAAATCCATTTGTAACAAAATGAATGAGACCACCTACTCTTTATTGGCTTTCTGAAATTTGTTATAAAGGAACAATAACTGTGAATAGTATCTGTAAAGAAGGTTTTGAAAACTACTAACTTATCATGTATGTATAAGGATGTTTTTTGCTTGATTGATTTCTTTTCTTGAGACATGGCATTGCTATGTAGCCTTGGCTGGCTTAGAACTTGCTATTTAGACCAGGGTGGCCTCTAACTCATGGTGATCCTCTGGTCTTCGCCTCCAAATGCTGAAATTGCTGATGTGTGTCACTATACCCAGGTCATTCAAAGGTATCCACTTGATAAAAATCTTACATGCTTGAATTTGAAAGTCAGTTCAACTTTCACTTAAATGTACACACAGCATGGGGCATGATCTATGAACCCATTTTAAGGAAAGCTGTTCCAATTTATTTGTTTTCCTCACAGACCTTCCCAGAATCCCTAGCATCTAAAGATCAGAACAGTAACAAAAAGGAACTGCCCACCGAGTAAGTCATTACAAAAGTAAATTTCACTGTGTGTTATTCACTATAATCTTTATATTTAGGAAAAATAGAGGAATTATTTAGAGGTGTGCTGTGCGTTTTCTAACGTCTACAGTGTAAGAATATACGGTGTGATAACTATGAACACAGATAGAAAAATAGTGAGAGTTCCCTCAAATTCTCATAAAGTTCAATTATGAACCACAGTAAAGAGACATGAACAGTTTTATAAAACTTAACATGACCCTCTGTTTGTCATTGTAGCACATATTACACACATTAATAAAACCAAGGTCAAATTTGAGTAGAGGGCCAAGCGTGAGCATCGTCCCCTAGAAACAGAGAATGGTGGCGCTGCCCCTGAGGTATGGGAGAACCAGCTGGTGTTCACTGCTGTTCCTAAGGCCATGCCTACCACCCACTTCGGCATAGGCCCAGGCTTGGCTGACACCAAGAGGTGTGCTAGCAATTTCGTGGTATTCAGTGAAGTTCATGAGGTCATTATTTATACCTTTGCCACTAGGTTCCTTTTCAAGTCAATCGGTGTCCTTCTTCCAGGCCAATGGTAAGGTCTCAAGCGACAGTCCTCCGGGATACACAGTGTCTGGGACAGTCATTCAGGGCTCCTGGTCGCTGTGCTAGGCGCTTCGGGACAGACATTTAACTTTACCTTTCTGCTCCCAGCGATCGCCCAGCTTTCTGCAACAACGTGAGCTGCTCCAGAGGAGCAAAGAAAAAGTTCAAACCAGTCATTAGATCCAAAATTAGCATTTTATTCAGAACGCGGGGTCAGAGGTGTATTGTTTGTATTCTGGTACACAACACAGACGCAAAGCTGTTTCAGAAGTCTCTCCAGTTTAAAAGCTTTTTTTTTTTCTTTTTTCTCTTTTTATTTATTTTTTTGTTCGTTTGTTTTGTTTTGTAAAAACACACACTTGCTAGCGCTGCCAGTACCAGGCCACCCCTTTTACTTTTCTTTCCTTTTTTTTTGTGTGTGTGTGTGTAATTTTTTGGTACAAATTATGTAAAACATTTGTGCTAAGAACTTTCATCCCTCCCCAAAACAAAATAAAACAAAAAAGAAAATTAAAAAAAAAAATTAAAAAAAATTAAAAAATTAAAAATTGAGTATTCTAACTACAGCTCAACAGTTGAATCAAATGTCACTTTGTTTTGTAAATACTTTATCCATAACGAAAGATATTAACATGCAAAAAACCTGAATCCAAAGTCCAAATAATACATACACATGTTCTGAGTTCTCTGCACTCCTCCACAGTTATGTACACACACCGTTTTTACATCGAGGTGGAAAAAATACAGAAAATAAAAAAGTGTACATGGATTAAGACCAAAATGTGTCTAACATTCTAGTTTATGAAAAAATTCAATTTTGCTACAAATTGGTGATATGAAAACTCCCTTTATCTGCAACCAGCTGCGTAAGTTTTAAGATTTTAGTGAAAAAAAAAAAATCTAAAGTCTAAAACTAGAAGTAATGTACATTTTCCTATCTCATGGTCTTTTCCCCCCCACCCCAAGGTAACAAAATCACTCCATGAGTTAATTTTTTTTTTTAAATCTGTTTGTTTCATTCTGTATCTTAACAAAAGCAAATGCATTGTAACAAAAGTGTGTTGAAGCATATCACGTTTAACTTTCCGCTCCCGACACAAAATATTTTGTCTTTTCCTTATCGTTTCAGAAATCAGTACCATTAAAGCCTTAAACAGAAAACTAATTCCAATCTGAAAAAGGTACAAAAAGGCACATAAAATCCCAGTGCTTCTGTACTGTAAAATTCAAGTGTAGCCGAGCTCGGTGTTTTCCAGACAGTGTTGAATCACTGATATTCCCTGGGAGCCCAAACTGGTTCGCAGCCTACGCCAAAGCCTCCAGCAAGCACGGTGCTAGTGGACTACAGAGTTAAAGCCTAGCTTCTGTATGCTTTTTGGGAATATCAGGTGAAACTGTTCGTACTTGTCCAAAAGCCAAGTCCGTCCTGCCGTTCAGTCGTCGCCGCCACCGTACATGTCAGCCAGCTTCTTGAAGCGGGGTCCCCAGTCATTCAGGTAATCATAGTCCTGGTCCCCGCCGCTGCTGGAGGAGTTGAGGGAGCTCAAGGAGCCAGCTGTGGAGCCGCTGCCCTCATAGTCGAAGACTAAGAGGGAGTCATAGGGCGGGGCTGTGGGGTCGTTGTCAGCGGCTTTAAGGCCCTAGGTGGGGAGAGACCGGAATGAATTACAAGAGGGTTCGCTGTGAAAGCGCAAGGTAACCCTGAGACCCTGAGGGGTCACCAGGTGAACCCTGGTAACATCACAGAAATTTCAGCACAGAGGAAAATAAAAGGGGGAGAGGGACAATTGGTCATGACATAGATGGGGTGGCAGTGGTGACTGATGGGGAATATGTTTGACAGATGGAAAGAAAAGGGCATTTGTTTGCAGCTGATTAAGAGATGATCTTAAATGGCATGCTATATGGAGACCAATGGCTAGGTTAAGGGAAAATATTCATGGAAATGAAAGTTAAATTTTAACATGGAAATTACTATGAAAACAAAAATTCACTCAGCGAACAGCAACAATTCCTTGACAGAACATAAAAGTCCATGGGATAAGTGCAGTTCTTAAAAAGTAATTTAATTAACTTAATTTACTAGTAGAGTAGGGAATATGAAAAGAACACAAAGGTCCTTGTGATGCATGGACCCTGGTAGGGATTTTGGCAACTAAGAAGTTAAAGAGAAAGTACATGTGCAGCAAAGAGGGCATATATATCAGAACCAAGCGGTCCCTGCTCCTCTATCCATTTACAGTGTAGTTTAGCAGGCATCATTATACCAGAAAGCAACTGACAAATATCAGAACTATGAAATCTAAGCAAAGAAGAGGAAAGTGAAAAAAAATAAGACCTGAGATGACCACGGAGACCTTGAATTCACGGAGGATGTGACACTGTCCTAATTTGGAAGGCTATCAAAGGATGAGTGGCCCAGTGTGATATCAAACAGTTACATTAAGTCACTTACCTTATTATTGGAACATAGAATGTAGAGTTAATTGATATAGTGTGAGCAGTTAGTATTTGAAAAGATATGGTAATTTTTAGGTATGCTGTTTACAGCACAGTGGATCCAAATGGAGAAAAATCACATCACAGAAAGCAAACCAGCTGGGTGTGGTGGCGCACGCCTTTAATCCTAGCACTCAGGAGGCAGAGGCAGGCAGATTGCTGTGAGTTCAAGGCCAGCCTGGTCTACAAAGCAAGTCTAGGACAGCAAAGGTTACACAGAGAAACCTTGCCAAAAAAAAAGTAAACCAGTGGTTCATGTTGTAAACACACACACACACACACACACACACACACACACACACACACTTATGTCATGAAAGTAGAAGTGAATGTGTGTAGAACAAACAAATTGAAGAAGTTGTGGGTAAGGGGGCATGGAAGTAATATGTGGAGTGCATAATATACACCTGTATACACATCTTATATAAACACTACCATGTATAATGATTGTATATAATGAAAAAATTAACTATATTTGTTGATTAAAAATTAGGGTGACGTGTAGCTTTCACAGGCCATAGAAAAGCCGTGGCTTGTCGAACTCTGGTGCCCCATATTTGGCCATGTCCCCTTGATGAGGAGGCCTGATGGCACTCAGAGGAAGGATAGCAGACTACCAAGAAGAAACTTGATACCCTACCATCCCATTCAAGAGGAGGAAGTCCCCATCAGTCACAGTCATAGGAAAGGGGAATGGGGTAAAAGCGGGAGGGAGGGAGGAATGGGAGGATGCATGTGATGGGATAGCAATTGAGATGTAATATGAATGATTTTATTTTTCAATAAAAAAATGTGAAAAAGAAAAGCCGTGACTTGTAAATGATATAAATAATGAATACTGGGGAAAGAGAGGAATTTTATTGCTCTAAGATGATTACACACACACACACACACACACACACACACACACACACACACACACACATGTCTTAAGAAAAATAAAGAATACAAGAATAAGGAGGCAATTAGCATCTACATTCTAAACTCTTGGAAACAGGTGCTTCTAAATATGTAATTGAAGCATCTACAGTGAAGTGTTAATTATGCTCCACAAAACATTCAAAATACAGCCTTAGGTCCTTTGGGAATTTTCTCAATTCCATTCTAGTGCTCTACACTATGGAAACAACAGTTCTCAACTAATTACTAGCTTCTTACAGCTTTGGATCAGCAGAGGCTGATGGGGGTATGGTGGTCTCCTTTGATCAAAGATGTGGAGGTGTGTCATAGATTGTTTTCCTTGAGAGATCAATGTTTCCAATTCATATGGGTTTTTAAAGCAACTATTATCTTTAATATGTGTAATGGTTAGAGTTCTTTGTCAACTTGTCAGACCCTAGAATCAACTGGAAGAGGATATGCCAAGGTAGGAAGACATGCCTGCTGTGGGTAGCACTATCCCTTAACAGGGATCCTGGTTTGTATAACTAGAGAGAGGGAAATGGGTAGCACACACTCGCTCCTCTCTCTGCTGACTGTGAATATGGGGGACCAGCTACTTAAAGCTTGCGCTCCCTTGTCTTCTTCCTGCCCTGATGAGCTATACACTCAAACTCTGAGCCCGAATAAGCCCTTTCTTCCTTGAATTGCTTCTCTCTCTCACGGTATGTTGCACAGCAGCCAAAAGAGAAACTCAGACATTATGACTTTTTTTTTTAAGTGAGCATGTTCTTCTAAGTTCACAGGTGATGAATAAGGAAGAGTCATGAAAGATAAGATCAGAGCTAGTGTGCTGCAGTGTTCCTGAGGTCTGATCTGAGTCAGCATCTCAACATTCACTAGTGTTTAATTATGTGTGACTAACAAGGTTATCTGAAGACCAAATGAGACGTGGGGTGCAAGCATTTACTGGTGTTGACCACAGAAAAACTCAAAGAGCACCAGTTAATATTTTAATGGTTTTAAAGAAAAAGAAAAACTGCACTGACATTTGAAATAAAAGTTAAGACATGTTATTTTAAGAAACAACACAGCAGCGCTAGACTCCCATCAAAACCCAGAGCCTACCAAGCCGCCCACGGCCAAGCATCTCTTACCAGCAACCCTAACCATGTATAATTAAGCACAACTTTCAATCATATCATGTGATACTATTTCCACCCCAGAAAGGGCTGTTAAATAAAAATTTTAAAAAGACTTCAGCAAACCACTTCAATATGTAAAACAAAAATAATTCTGGACAAGACTTTCCTTATCTTATTTTTAGAATAAGCTACAGCGGCATTAGAACCACAACCTATACTCTCTCCTTTCTGTGGCGGATTAGGTTGCTGTCCTCAGTGACTCCCAAGGAAGCACACACCCATGATGCCACAAGGGCCTCTCTAGAATCTCAGTTTGCTTGCTCCACCATGCTGTGGGGCTCGGCTGTGGCAATTGCCGTGTGAGGAGCAGGAAGAGCGGTTCTGCAGTGCTGCTGGCTAGGGGCATGCTCTGCCACATGCGCAGGCTTTACTTTCACTTGGACCTTGCTATGAAAACCACGTGTACATGTGGCATGAGCCACTGCTGGATTTGGAATTTCAGCAACATGTGCAGCCATTGCTGTTGTAGCCCAGCCAGAGGTATTAGCTACTACAGCCCAGCTGTTGAAAAGCCAAAGAATTTACCCTTATTCGTTTAGCTTATTCATTGCAAGGCACACTGAATGGATCTCTGGAATTCTAATGCACTGGAGACTTGGGTATGAACAAACTAGATTTACTGCCTGTTCTCTTGGGGTTTATAGTCAGAAGTATCACGGCACACACACACACACACACACACACACACACACACACACACACACACACACCCTTTCCTATAAAATATTGCAACTGCCAACATAGTTACTGTAGGAACCAGGCCCGACTGGGCTGCCTGCCTGTCTTGCTGTTTCATGTCCTGTTTCTAGCAGCTTCCATGTCTGTGTTTATCTTGGTTAGCTAGTCATGTTTACTGCTCTGAGAACGCACCCCTCCCTTCCTCGAGTCCTCCTGTGTGCAATCACCTCTTGAGGGATTTCACCTGGGAGGAGGATTCCTGTTTTGCTGCCTATAAGAAGGCTCTTTGGAACTCTGGAGGAATGAACGGAAAAGAAGAATAAACTGCTGTTGCTCTCTTAGCACGAAGGACCCGCTGTGTAGTGTGTGTGCGTGTGTGTGTGTGTGTGTGTGTGTGTGCATGAGTTAAATCCGCAGTCCCTCGTCCTCGACTCAGTACCGCGGTGGCGTGGGCGCCACAAGTTACTAAATGATCCCTTTAGCTTAGCACCATCTAGCTCTGATCTATATATGAAATAGACCCCAGAAGAAAAATAAAAAAACTTCACGGAAATTCCTAGCATGAAGGACTTCCGGAAAACAAGCACTAAGATTTTATTAAGAAGAGATGGGTTGGGGATGTTGCACAGTTGGTAGATTTTGCCCAGCATGTAAGAAGCCTTATGTTTGTTTCCCCAGCACTGCCTTAACTAGGTATGGTGGTGCCCACCTATAATCATAGCACCTCACAGGCAGAGGTGGTAGGATGGGATGTTTAAGGTTATTCTAATGGCTGCACAGCCAGTTTAAGGGCTTCAAGGCCAGTCTGGGATATACAAAACTCTATCTTAAAATTGTAGGAAGGCAAGGCTTCAAGGACATCTGGGTCCAGGGATTGAAAAGTGATGGCATATGTTTCTGTGGCCAAGTGATGCGTTCTGCAGCAACATGGTCCTCGTTGGTGTGCCAAGAAGATTCTAAGACTCTTCAGCCAATGCCTAAAACATTTAACTAGGCAACTCCTTACGATCACTGTCGTGCTGGAGGTAATAGGTCTCCACATCCAGTGCTGGGAATCTTAAAAACAGTGTTTTCTTCTAGGGAAATACACATTTCAGCTCCTGAGTTGGTCTTCTGACCACCAGGGTAGTTTTGAATCTGTACTGTTTGCTTTTAAAGAGGAGTTAAAGGCCAGGTAAGGTGGTGCATGCCTGTAATCCCAGGATTCAGGGAGGCAGAGGAAGGTGAATGTCTGTGACTTCAAGGCCAGCCTGGTCTATAAATCCAGTCCAGGACAGCCAGGGCTACACAGAGAAACCCTGTCTCAAAAAACCATAAACAAACAAACAGGAGTTAAAACCATAACGTGATCAGTGCGAGACTACTGTGCAATGTAGGGCATGGTGTATTGTCTCTGTGTTTATGCTTATGCGAAGATGAAACCGCTGATTCGGAAGAATTCTTGGTAAGCTATTTTTCCAGGCAGGGGCCAGGCACTCTCAGCCCGTTCCACATGCAGAGCATTGGTTTGTACTTCTGAATTACCTGCTCACTAAGAAGGTCACGGTCAAGTTCTGAGACACTGCTGACTATAGCCACGCGGTCTTCATGTCCGCTCCCTTAGGGACTCCTTTCTTCTTGGCTATGGCTACTCTGTCACTCGGTGTATAAAGTACTTGTTACTAAATTTACAAAGTAACCACGCGTTTTTTTCTAAGTTTGACTCAATTTAGAAATGAGTGCTCCGTTCCTTGGTTCACCTTCCACGGAACAGAAGATCTTGAACCCTAGATAAATTTATCTGGGTGCCGTGAGAAATTTTCTGCAGTCTCGGGTGCTCGGCAGAGTGCAAGCCGCGGCTACTTCTTGCTGAGCTTGTCTTTATATAGGCTTCGGACCCTGTGCTTTTGGGTGGAGACTGACTTTGATGGCAACTATAAAGACACTTTGCAGAGAGGAACACAAGTGGGATGGGGGGAAAAAAAACGAGCCACTGATCTCCTGACACCTGTCTTCTGTAGTCTTTGTGCCACGGCTTTGCCTCGGCTCCTCACGTCCTGCCCGCAGCAGAGCAAAAGGGGCACCTTGCTGTTCGTCTCATCTCAGCACTCCAGCTCCTCGCCTTGGATGACTGCCGGTCTCTCACTAATATGCTATCACTCCCTGCAGGAAGAACTGGCAACGTGCTTTTTAAGGCCTGTATACATAAGGGAGGTTCACCGGGGGTATGAAAGATGGCTTTCAATAGGTGCGCGGCCACCTATTGAAAACAACAGCAATTGCCTTTGTTTAAGAAAATTAAACTTAAAATGGATTAAAAGTTGAAGTAAGCAATAGAAAAGAGAAGCAGAGATAGAATTAAGATGGCGTTTTCCCAAGGGCTGACTGATGCCTGGGTCACCTATAAGACAGGAATCAATCTCTTTAGAGAAACACTCAGTGACCGTAGACTGTCCACCTGGCTGTTTTCACTGTCTCAACCCAAGCACCTACAACTGAACTAAGCACCGGGTTCCCAGACCCGAAAGTTGTTTTGTGCATAGCTTCTAGTTGCATATCCTTTTCCTTCTAACTGGAACAGGATTGCAAGGCTCCTTTGCATATTTTATATGATTAATATACCTTATCTATACATTTAGCCAATCATCATTTACCCCCTGATCCACCCACCATCCATCCATCCATCCATCCACTCATTCACGCATCAGCACGCTGAAAACGCCGATTCTGCTGCTTGCGGTTTTCTTCTCCAGCCATGGGTGTCACACGCCTGTGACGGCTTCTAGTCACCTTGCTTGATTGTCTCAGAACGGGAGGTCCTTACCGGCTGACGGGGTTTGCCATTCACAGTTTGACTTTCAGGATAGTATCTGAGTTCTGGTTTCTCTTTTACAGGGTAACTTGCCCCTAATGCTCTGGACTTAGGTTTTCTTGTTTATTCCCCATCTGTCATGATGCCTATGCTGTTTAGAGGTTCTTTTTTTTTTTTTTTGGTTTTTTCGAGGCAGGGTTTCTCTGTGTAGCCTTGGCCATCCTGGACTCACTTTGTAGACCAGGCTGGCCTCGAACTCACAGCGATCCGCCTGCCTCTGCCTCCCGAGTGCTGGGATTAAAGGCGTGCGCCACCACGCCCGGCTGTTTAGAGGTTCTAAGGTTAAAATACAGTTGGAGCCTGGTGTGGCGGCGCACGCCTTTAATACCAACACTCAGGAAGCGGAGGCAGGTGGACCTCTGTGAGTTTGAGGCCAGCTTAGTCTGCATAGCTCCAGTACAGCCAGGACTACATAGAAAGACCTTGTCTCAAAAAGCAATCAATGAAACAAAACTAACTAACTAAGTGCCATTGGTGGACATAATAGTATACAATTTTATATTATATACAGAAGCTAACATACTAACCTCTTTATGGTGAATTTAATTTCTTTAAGATGTGATTACTTTTAAATAGAGAATTTAATTATTTTATTTCTAAAGGACCACTGAAAATCTTTTATTCCTAAAAAATAATCTGTCTAGAATAATCATTACTGCATGTCCACATTTAAGAGACACTGTTGTATGACATGCACTGTGCCAAGTATTTCACATGTGCCATTATTTGTTGTTGTTGTTGCTTTGGTTTTAGAGACAGGGTTTCTCGATGTAGTCCTGGCTGTCCTGGAACTCACTCTCTAGACCATGCTGGCCTCGAACTCAGACCTGCCTGCCTCTGCCTCCTGAGTGCTTGCACCATGAGTGCTCAGCTATACATGCCATTTTATTAAATTTTCCTTACAGTCTTAAAAGAAGTTTCTATCTTATCTCCCATGCTTATAAGTAAGACAACTGGGAACCAGGAGACTCAGTTCAAGGATCTTGGCCTTGTACAAAGCTCCAATGCTGTGAGGTGAGCTGGAGCCCCTCAGTCCTCTAGGAGCCAAATGAGACTGAGTTTGAAAGTGGACAGCCCATGGATAATTAATAAGAGAAAGAGGTGGTTTAAGCTTTAGTATTACAACAAATTATTTTACAAGACCCTTCCGGATGCTTTAAGCAGCATCAATCAGAAGCCAGTCTTTTCACAGAGGGCACAAGTGGTTTGAATTCCTCTAAGACAAGGCATGTGAGGTTCGTGCAGTTGTTGGAGGCATGTTAATATCTACCAAGGAGCTGAGATTAAATGAATTTATTTCAATTTCTCACCCTCTGAAGGTCATGTCTGAAAATGCAAACAGAATGAAATTCTAGCTGAAATCTGAAAACAGGTGCCTTTCTCTATCTGCTTGCCTAGAAGTAAGTTCACTTGCGAGACTCAAGGCAACATGCACTCATTATTTAAATAAACAAGCTAGAAAACGTGCTCAGGCGCTTCTCCATTCCTTATACCTATAAAAGCACTCCAATTATAATCACCGCTCTATTATTCTTCCATTGGAACATTTGGTCCTCTGCTAAATCAAATAAGACCTAGAGATAAATAAATGTGTATGCATTTCCAATGTTTTCACCAAGTGTACTGAGGTTCTTTCCAGATGCCTTCAAATGTTTCAAAATACACACATTTACTTTTGTTTGCCAAGATAATGAAAGGTATTGAACAAGTCTTAATGGTTGCCTGGGATGGAAGACTCTCCTTGGGCTTCTGAGAAATTTGAAACTTCCAGGGAGACTTATTCTTCCTTCTTTTGCCCACAGAACCAACCATCATATCCCAGGTATTTTCTTTTTTATCGTTTTTTTGAGGTACCTTAACCTGCTCGGAGTGTCCTCCTGCCTCTGGTTATAGGAACATTTTGCTGTTATTGCTTTGGCCTTTCGAGACAAGGTGTCTGTCCTATAGTCAAGGTTGACCCAGAAATCACTATGTAGCCAAGAATGACATCAAACTGATTCTCCTGTCACTGCTGAAAGCTGAGACTATTGGTGTGTGCCACCACAGACAGTTTAAGTGATGCTTGGGAGCTAACGAAGTCTCTGTGAAAGTGACAGTCAGAATCCCTTTCTGGTCCTCAAAGGGACACGTCTGGGTTCCTTTCTGCTTCCTTTCCTCCTTCTTTCTCTACTTGAGATAATATTCATTGTGATGGATTTCATGCTGTTTTGAAAACAACTACAAGTGGAACCCTTCCATCCATTTGTTCATTCATTTACAAAAGTATCTTGCACTACCCCATCCACCCACCCCAAGATGCAGAAGACCTCAGAGCGAGGCTGAATGGAACCTTGTTTTTTTTGTTTTGTTTTGTTTTTTGTTTTTTGTTTTTAAAATGAAGGTGGTAAGCCCCAGTCTTAACCATTTAGACTTGTTCAGTACCTTTCAATAACTTGGCATAAAAATAAATACATGTATTTGGAAACACTTGAAGGCACCTGGAAAGAACTCCAGCACACTTGGTGAAAACATTGCGTGTGCGCGCGCGCGCACACACACACACACACACACACACTTTGTTCATCTCCAGGTAATCTTTAGAAAGAAAAAGGAAATTTGAGGCTAGAGGAACAGAATCTAATTTCAAGCCAAGGGCAAAAAGTCTAGTCAAAGCCACTTTCAATGCTCTGCAATATGCAGGCTTAAGAGTGAGTGGAAAGGAAGCTGCAGCACCAAGTACCACTCTGGCGTTGAGGGGCCTTTGTGTGGGCCAAGCATAACTTCAATAGTGGACAGGGTTTCCCCCATGGAGGGTGGATGGAGAGATGTCCCCACCAACACTCTGATAGTATTTTAAGTGAAAACACACTCAACACAGCTAAAGCACTGAGTGTCACAGCTCAGCCACAAGGAGCAAGAACCGGCCCTTGCTTTAGAGAACTCACACATTCAGGTGAGTGACAAGCGTATTGACAGTTGCCCCCACAAATGGAAGAGAGAATATTGGCAGTCACGCTCTCTGATGGCAGAGAGGACATTTACGGTCACACTCCAGGCAGGACTGTCAGGAGGAGCATCATTTGGTCTTTCCAGACATACCAAGGACAGTTCCATAGAGAAGATGTTTGTACTAGATCCTGATGGCTAGGGAAGCCTTGCGATGGTCAAGACATCTGAGCTTTTCCTGCTCAAAAGGGTCGTGCTTTGAGGGGAAGGAGGGAAATGGCAGGAAACAGGTCATGATTAGCATTATAGCTGTACTTAGTGTTTGATTTTCATTTCCAATAGAAAAAATATCAGGGCTGGGATTGACTCCCACAGTGAACTAACCCCACAGGGCCATGCAGAGACACCTAACATTTTGAACTCTACTCATCAAAACTCTTGGTTGAAAGAAAATCCAGGTCTCACACCTATAGTTCTAAAATTCAATACAATCTTAAAGCCCAACAATCAAGGGGATAATCCAACAACATTATCTCAGAATAAGACACAACAAAGCAGATCAAACTCTTACGTAAAGAGAAAGATTAACACCTTGTTTAAGTTCCTGCAACTGGCTGGGCATGGTGGCACACACCTGTAATCCTAGCACTTGGGAGGGACGCAGAGGCAGGTGGATCACTGTGAGTTCGAGGCCAGCCTAGTCTACAAAGTGAGTCCAGGGCAACCAAGGCTACACAGAAGAACTCTGTCTCAAAAAAAAAAAAAAAAAAAAAAAAAAAAAAAAAGTCTTACAGCTGTTTCTAAGCAGGTCTGTGTGTAAGAAGAAAAGGGCAAGTCAGGTCATAGATTACAGAAAAGGGGACATACTGGCATTCATTTCTTTTTTAAGCTCTCATACGGTCTTAATTTATATCTGCTGCAGACTTACCCATTACCTACTGACCAGAGGGAAACATGTTTGGAAAGCAGCCTCTTTTCATTTAGGAACAGGCAGCAATGGCAAGAAATATGCTAACTCTGTTTTAAAGCTCTGTTAAATAAGCTGTTCTTACTACACTTTATTAATTGTACGTGGGGGGCATGTGTGTGGGTGTGTACAAGCCACTGTGTGCGTGCGGAGGTCAGAGGACAACTTGTGACAACTGACCAGTCTCTCCTTCTCCCATGCGCGTTCCCAGGATCAAACGCAGATGACCAGACTGGGCGGCAAGTGCCTTTTCCCACTGAGCTATCTTGCCAGCCCGATTTCGAAACTTACTACATATGAACTTTTACAGTAGGTTGGTGACATTTATATATTGCATAGCGAAGTCAATAAAGCCTTCAGTATAAGAGGCTTGTCAATGTATGGCCAAGGCTACATGTGTGATATATAGAGTCCAATGTTGATCTTGGAGTGCCCAGCATTTGGGCAGAGAATTCCTGCTATATATTCAGTCAGTATCAATAGCTACTGCTGTCCTACATGAACAATAAGTCCGAGAGAGATTTTTTGAGTAAAAGCCTGGCCAGGATCTAAACAGAACACGCGTAAGTCCTTTTCTGTCAAAACTTTAGCACCAGCTGTAGTAGGACTCACAGCATCGATGAAATAAAAGAACGTCAGAGAATTTGATGGTGGTGAAATTGTGTCTGCTGCATCCAACAGAGGATTAGCCTTTTTGACCTCCTCCACAAGGCGAGTGTTCACGTCACGTGACATTTAACTTAGCCACTCTTCCAGCTAATATCCTTTGATGGGGCCGATGGGTATGTAGTGAATTCTCAACAGCCGTGGGTTCAAAGGTGCAGGGTGGACGAGAGGTAATAAGAACTCTGTTAGATTGTTAGTACTAACAAATGCAGTTAGTCTGCAGGGCAGCATTTGCTACTTGCAGTCTATAGGAAAAGGACCCTTTTTGGAGCGAATGGCTACTGCTAGTAGGATGCATGTATGCAGGAAGCTGACTGATAGCTCACTTTCAGGGTAATCAAAACAAGCAGCTCAGGCTATAATGTGCCTCCTCTGTAAGTGTGAAGACCTGAGTTTGATGCTCTACATCTGGGTGAAACAAAGCCAGCCAGCATGGCACATGCTTGTAATCCTAGCACTGGGGAGGTAGGGACAGGCTGATGGTCCTTAAAGCTGGATGACCAGCCAGTCTAGTCTACCTGGTGAGTTCCAGGTTCAGTGAGAAATCCTTGTCTCAAAAAAACATCAACTTAGTTCCTAAGGAACGTCATGCCAGGTTGCTCTCTAGTCTCCAAACACAAATCATACAGGTTTACACATACATGTACACTTGTATGTATATATATATATATTTTTTTCCATTCTCTATCACAGAAGCTATATCTGTTTTCATATAAAGATACACTAAAAATGATGTCATTTTAATGAATTGTATTCAACAGCTGTGTCCCAAATGTGTAGCTCACAGAGACCTAACCTTGTAGAGCATACGGTAAAATGCCCTACAAGAAAGTGAACCATTCTCTTCAATGGGGCAGCCACTGGTTACTTGCCAATGTTCCCATAAATAACCCTTCACTCACGCTCATGGAACTAACCCCAGTTAAACACTTTGGGGCACCACAAAGAAAAGACATGAAAGTAGAAGGTGAGGGGGGGGTGGATAATTGGGAAGAGAAAGGTAACCAGCAAGAACAGCAAGAGCTGGAATGGGGGTGAATAAGGAAACCCCAATTTACATAAAATAACACAATGACACTCCTTGTGTATAGTTAACACGCGCTAATGAAATAAAATTTTTATATAAGAAAGTCAGTCTGTACCTCATTAATGAAGTCTCCGATATCCCCAGGGTGTGGGGCTGCAGATCGGACTGGGTACTGTGGCTCAGCGTGAATGGGCCTCTCGTCTAGCCGTCTGATTCCTACGGGCTTGATGGCATCAGGCTCAACAGTATCCGGCTGCTGGAGCTGGCTCAAGTCGTAGTCCTGCAAGGGAAGGAATCAGAGATCCATGGGAGCTGAGCGTGAAGACGGAAGATTGCAACCTTTGTTTTTAAACACATCCCCGGGATGCATAGAAATGAGCGCGGTTTAACATAATGGAAAAGTTGCCACTACGAGTTTTTCGTGTTGTGATTAAATATTGCTTTCACACAGCTCTTTCTTCTGTGTTTTCCATATCTGCAGTCTGTGCTCCATCTGTTTTAAAGCACTCCTCATCAGCTCCCAATGGGAAATGGCGGTGTGACGAGGTCTCACTACAAGATGGTTAAGAATCCAACTGCAGCATGACCCGCATCACCAAAACAAAGCAACCACATCCATGTCTCCACCATCGGAAAGAGGTGATGGGTTGTTGTTAGCTCTGCTCTCTAAGGAAGGCACTGGTGTGTCAAGGTTGAAACCCAACCTTCTATCCCTCCCTTTTTCCTTCTAGGGTCTTGATTTTCTTATCCACAAATTATGATCTGTGGGCCAGTCTTACTTGTGCCCTAGTATTCCTTAAGAATAGCTTTCATATTTTTAAAGGGTTACTTTAAATATCAAACAAGAATAAGCCTCAGGGACTCTCTGTGGTCCACAGAACACAAAATATTTTGCCATCTTCTCTTTGGAAAAACAGTTTGACCTAGGCGTGCTGGGCCTGGATGGGCCTGGATTCCTTTCCATGTAACCCTATAGAACGATCTGGAAAAATAGCTTGTGCATTTGCAGAGAGGCAGGGTGGAGCTGTGAAAAGGATCCTCTGGGCGTAGGTTGGGATCTCCCAACTATTTTCAATTAATGCACCAGCCACCGAACGAGAGTGCACAAGGAAACCAGAACTGTACACTGAGCAGAGAGATCTGATTCCAGTTTGGAAAGCATTTGGTACATTTCAAACCTTTACATCAGCAGTTCTCAACCTGTGGGGACAAGACTCCTTCAAGGGTCGCAAATCAGATATCTTGCGTATCAGATATTTTATATAATGATTCACAACTGTAGCACAATTACAGATATGAAGTAGAAACAAATTTATTTCATGGATAGGAGTCACCATAACACAAGGGGCGGCATTAAAGGGTCACAGCATTAGGGAAGTTGACAATCACTGTCCTGCATTCTGATGCTATAAAAAATGCCCCGAGTTTAACCAAAATGCTTAACCAGCCAACACAGACATTCTGAGCAAACCCTAACTTCCTAGAGTTCATCTTGGTTCAGCCTGCTTTGCTCTGTTTAGACTCAGCTTAAATCCTTTCTAAGTATCTTCACAGTGGGTCTCATTTATTCAGAACTCAAACAGTTCCTACGTCTGCCAGTGTGTTAGGTGTTGTACATATGTCTGCTCATTTAATCTTTCTTTTTTTTCTTTTTTAACACATTTTATCATCCTGCTTAAGATATAAAGCTGCAATTGGGTTCCAATTAACCCAAGTCACCCACCCATGGTCCTGGAGCCATTAAGATACAACACAGACTTGGACTTTGTATGTGTTAGACCCCGAAGCCTTTCACAGCCTACCACAAGTAAGTCAAGCCGGAGCTACAAGAATAGCTTTCAAGAGAGATGAGCAGTATATGTGGTCTGGACAAAGAAAGCAAATCTGAGGAACAACTCGAGTATCCAGGGACACAAAGGAAATTTCAGGAAAAATCTCACAGCCACAGTGGTGCCAGCCACTCTGCCAGTCTCTTCCTGAGGAATTTCTCCTGTCACTAACTCCTAACCAATGACGGTTGACAGCATGCTCAATTCACAGTAGTTCAGAACGGGAATTAAAACTATGATGTACCCGACTTTAAGTGTAACACTAGGTTGACAGAGAGGTTCTTGTCACAACAGTACTCCCTCTGAGCAGTCCCTTACCTTCAGTTTGGTACAGCTGGGTGGGGTAAAGGCCCTGGGGTGGTGGATGGAAAAGTCACCTTGACCAGGAAGGGATGTGCCATGTGGTGTATGATAAAGGGCAAGCCGGAGAGGGGCGGGAACTTTGAATGTCACTAACGTATAAAAGGCCCAGATGGACGACTGGCTTGAAGTGTGAACCACATGTAGGCAAGAGAGGCATCGCTGTGCAAGAGGCGGGAGCACGCACAGAGGCTTGGGAAGGGGCGTTGCTAGTCACCCATAGAGAGTCGGGGTGAAAGGGCAGCTTTACTAACGTTCCAGGTTCAGACGTAGAGAATGTATGAGCTACAGAGTGTCTCAGGGGTCTGAGGTGACATAACTTGAGACGGTCTTTAAAACAGTGTAAGAGAGACTTATTTTGAAAAGTTTAAATGCTTTCACAGGAAGAAGTGAGGTTTTCCAGGCAGTGTTAATTTAAGCACACAATTAGTGAGTACAGGAGAGACTGGTGAAGCAAGGCTTAGTGTGTCTTCTAACAAAGCTTGTCCTAGAAAAGGGAAACTAAGTAGTTAGAAGCTATCTTCAGAGCGAGACTGATTTATTAGGAAGGCTAATTACAGAAAACCAGGGTAATGTTATATTGAAAGACTGTCTTTTATCAGATGAAACACTCCCGGATACTCTTGGATGGACCTTGGGATACTTTAATGCAATAATAATAAGAACATAGAGTCTGTGGTGACTTGAATAAGATCGTCCCCAGATATGTGAACGTTTGGTCATTGTGAGTAGTGCTACTAACAAGCATTAGCAAGTGTGACCGTGTGGGAGGATGTGTGTCACTGGGGGTGAGGCTTTGGGGCTCCAAATGCTCAAGCCAGGCCCAGCCTCTGTTGCTCTTTCTGCTGTCTGCAGATAGGGATGTAGAACTTTTACCTCCTTCGCCAGCACCACGTGCCCTGCCATGCTGATAATAGACTAACCCTCTAAAACTGTGAGACAACCCAATTAAAAGCTTTCTTTTATAAGAGTTGTTATGGTCGTGGTGTCTCTTCGCAGCAATAAACACTGACACAGCTAGAGGGATCTCTTTTCTATACCAAATGAAATAAGCCTGACGATTTGACTCATGATAGTCAACCCCTGGACAGACTCCTCTACTCCAACTCCTTGGCAATGTCCACTGTATCTCCAGGATGCAAATATAAGCACATTTTTAACTAGCTATCACCATTTAAGAAATAATCAGATTAGCCAGGCAGTGGTGGGGCACACCTTTAATTCTAGCAATTGGGAGGCAGAGGCAGGCAGATCTCTGAGTTCAGTAACAGTGTTGTCTACAGAGCAAGTTCCGGACAGTCAGGCTACACAGAGAAACCTTGTCTAAACACACACACACACACACACACACAGTATTCAGATAATTCACCAACATTTAGACACATTTCTGATCAGAAAACTGAAAGCCCTATAAAAGGGGGAATGCTCCCATCCTTACTGGGTGACACAGTGCAGGTGACAGCAGCTACTCTGTCAGCAGCATTGTCTCTAGGCCGGCATCACTTAGCAGAGCAGAGACACATACTCACACAGAGGCTTAGGATATCTGCAGGTGTTTTTCTTTTCATAGCTCTGTGCTTGAAAACATTTGCTGTGCAAGCATGAACACCCGAGTTCATAAACCCACTCCCCCGCCCCCCCATACAAACATCCAAATGTGGCCGTATGAAACTGTCACCTAAACTCTGGGCACAGGCACACACATGCACACACACTTCTGGACAAGCTTATAGAAAGTGTTGGAAGCAAGTGTGGACTGTAATTGCGGGGATGATATTCATGCCAGCTATCAAAAGAACAGCTGATTCAAGAGACGTGACTTGGATCCCACTGCAGTCCTTGGCAGTAATTCACAGCAGAGAAGAAGAGAAAGGACCTTAGTCCCATCACTGAGAACACTGCCAGGGTGATTTATCTCCCCGGGATGATGGGAACGTGGTAAGTTCCTCAGTTATAATGGGATCAAAAGAAATCAGAAAGCCATTGATTTACAGCAAGCTGGGCTAAGGGGGCGACTTATGAGTATCTTTGTGATGGCTTTTTTTGCTATATGCCAAGTGCACACTTTAAGCATGTGGTGCCAGGGAGCATGTGGCAGGTCTTGGGGTCAAGGGCCAGGCTTTGCTATTGATGTCCTTCTGGGTTACATGGCAAAAGTCCTGTCTGCCTGAAGGCTCAATTTTAGACATTTTGATCAAAGTTCACTCTATACGGATACCCTAAATTATATGTCTTTACAATCCCGTCATTGTAACTTTACTTAAATACAAAAATTACAACATGTAGGATATGAATTAAAATGAGAATTACAGAGACCCAAAATTCTCTGTAGGTCTTTTGGGTTTGTGGCCTTACACACAATGAGTATAAACAACAGGGGTCTCCATTTAGATCCTGGCACTGTGGAGGTTGAGTGGCTCTGACACTTGTCTTGTGAGTGTCAACCTTTACAGTGTGAACTTCTCAAAGAAATCTGCTTTTCAAATGAAAGTCAAGCAAAATCATATTTCAGCTCATCTTTGGGATCCGTGTTCATTGGCAAGAATCCTTAAAAGTAGGCGTGGAGAGAAAGCTTTTGTACTGTTTATGCAATATTAGCACTTGCATTAAAGAACTAACCAAATTTTTTTTTTTTCTTAAGATTTAAAATGCTTTAAGGCTGATTTAATTTTGGGAGAGCTAGTGGGAGGTTAATAGCAGCCAAGGCTCTGGTTCTGGTTTTGTTGTTAAAATTCCACCAACTTACAATGATTTATAGTTGATTCATATGATAACAGCACAAATCTACCTTAAGGCATCTGGTTATGATAATAAAATAAAATAAAATGAAATAATAAAATAAAATGAAGCACAACATTGGGATAAATGAAATTCTAGGCTCCCAGGCAAATATTTTAGGGAAGTAAATCCCAAGAAAATGGAATTCTAGTCTTTCTTGGGGAGTGATGGAAACATTGTTTCGCATATTCCACAGAGACTCGGGTAGCATCAAGTGGCTGCCAAATGCTGTTTTCAGCTCTGAGAAGATGAAAGAAGGAAGTCACCCTCTGTCCCATGGTCTGAGAAAAATCATATTAGGTATGACCCCACTTGGCATCTCAGATAACCAAACAGAAACTTTTGAGTGGTGGTATTGCTTGCATTTCACTGGTGTCTGAAGCTCAGCAAGGTCCATGTTTGACCAAGGTCACAGGCCAATGCTCTGGGGCAAGGGAAACACCCAGTAGCTAAGGTTTTACACGCAAGCATGAGGACCCAAGGTCCAGACCCCAGCATTTGCATGAAACGTTGGGCATAGTGATGCTGCCAGTAGTCCCAGTGCTGGGACAGGACGATGCCTAAGACTTGCTGGCCAACTGGTCCAGTTGAATTAGTGAACTCTTGATTTGTGGAGAGTCCTCATCTCAAAATCTATGGAGAATGATCTAGGAAGACACACGATGTTGATCTCTGGCCTCCACATGCATATGTACATGCGTGACATTTACATTACCATTCATAAAAGTAACAAAATTCCAGTTATAAAGTAGAGCATTAGGAAGGTTGAGAAACACTGCTCTAAGTGCATTAAATGATCAGGCCATTTGATCAGTGAAGAATTTTGTCCTCTCATAGGTGAGGCCTGTGACTAGTGAAAAAAAAAAAAAAATGTCTTTTTATTGAAGCAAAAAAGTGGCTTCAGGATGTCAAGATGGCCATACAGACACATTTGCTTTTCGGACTAAGTGACTACGAGAAATAAAGCAAACGTCAAAGTGAAAATTCAGAATTCCCAAAATGAAAAGAAGCAGTCCATAGCATGGGTGAAGAAATCCTCAGACCAATGTGGGACGGGAAGGGAGGATGAATAAACGTACTCCCTATGACTGCCCCACAACTCCAGGTAGTAATCAAAACTGTGACATGGTGTTAACACATCACCATGCAACTGCTGAGTGGTCAAGTACCTCTGACATTTTTACATATATTACATCACAGCTGATTTTCCCCAGCAAAACAGGATGGTAACCATCTACAGGGGAAAAACAGGGTGACCATCTATGTAGAGTCCATTGGTTATATAGTCTCCCCACGTGAAAGGCTTGCTAAGAGCTTTTCTGAGTTGATTTGTAAACCTACTAGAGATCAAGTAAGTTGGCATATTTAAAAAGCAGTCTGTCTGTCCATGTTCACTCCAATCTCATCGGGTAACCAGTCTGCCATTTATCACGGGGAGAGGAGCTAAGGCTCCAGTTTAAGGGAACACATGCACCATTCTGTCTTCCTTGGCTTGCTATGCACACTATCCTAGCAGCTGCTTTTCAGGTTTTGTGTTTCCAGAATTATGAATAAGCTGACACCTCTTTCTTTAGAGCACCAATCATGGTTTTGTTACAGAAACTGGCTTTGGTAAAATTTTATCACAAATTGTCTCCAATAATGAAATTTGGCATTTGGGGTAAGGTGGGGAGAGTTAAGCAAATGTACAACTTATTTAACTGGCCTCAATAAATACTTTTTCTTGAATCAGACATAGTTATTGACTTCATAGAGCAGGTATGTATGTACGTACGTACGTATGTATGTATGTATGCATGCACATGCATGTATCCATGAGACTGTGTCTCAGGTAGCTTTAATTTGTATCTGGCACTGGCCTTGAACTCAGGATCTTTCTTATTCCACCTCTTAAATGCCAGCATGACAAACTTGCTACTTGGCCCTAATCTATCTTGTAGTCAAGTGTCTTTTGTAAAAGTATTTCTGAACATTGGAAAATGAGCTTTTCTAAAAATGTGTAGAATTTCTCATTCTTCCTATGCAGTTTTGTCATAAGCCTACAAACATAAATCACTTCTTCCCCTCTCAGCCTTGTCTTGAGAGGTAAGTGTTGCCACTAAAACTGTCTTCATTCCATATCTCACCCCAGCCCAGCCTACACATTCTTATAAAAAAATGTCACCCCTCAGATAAAGACCAAAGTAACCTACTCTTGGACCTTGGAGAAACATAAAGATAGGACATGGCGAGAGAGAGAGAGCGGAAACCTCTCCTTCTTTTCTCTTTCCTATCTTAGGATATGTTAAGGAAAACTGTTCTAGCCCGAAGAGGAATTTACACATAAAGGCATTTCAACAAAAGAAGCCTAGGACCTAACTTTATAGCACTGTACTCTGAAGTTGCATGCTTTTGTTTAGATATGGGCTCCATTGCTGCCTTAATATGTGACTAGAGTAGATTACAAGCATGTAATTCCCGGACAGAACTTCAGACTCAGAATTCAAACTTTGTAGAAAGAGAAAGAAGGAAAATAAAGAAAAAGAAAGAAGGAAGAAAGAGAAAGAAAGAAGAAAAGAAGGAAATTGACCACAAACCTACAGTAAGTTTTATCAGTCACTGAAATAGCCATAAAGGGCCAGGCAGTAGGTATTTCAGGATGGCTGGGCACACAGTCTTCTACATACCTCCACTCATTGCTGTTGTAGTGGGTCCAAGAGGTAAATGGGGGTGGAGTGGAGAGGACTTGGCTCTTGGGTATGTTCCAAAAAGTCTTTATGCTGGAGTCAGAGGGTAGGGGAAGAGGCCTCTCCTTTTCTGAGGACTAAGGGAATTGGGGGATGAAGGAGGGAAGGTGGGACAGGGAGGAGATGAGGGAGGGGCCTACATTCGGGATGCAAAGTGAACGAATTAAAGATAAATAAAAAATTTAAAAGTCTTTATGTATTAGAACAGGTAGGGTGGAGCTGGATGTCAGCCAGGCTCTGGTCTAGAGCAGTGTGGCATCCGACAGTGTTTGTTCTTCCTCCTCCTCTTTCACGCTCCCCTTTCTTCCCTTCTTTCTTTTCAGAACAGTGCTGGCATGTACCTGGCATTGAAACTCTTATTATTTTCTATTTCTGAGATACCGATACACTTCCTTTGCCTTAAATCTACAACAGCATGTTTTTGATTAGCCAGAAAAAGCGAATAGTAACATTAATTACATAAAATGTGTTCACTCTCATAAAATGACAGCAACAGAAAGGGAAGAAACACACACGATTTGCATGTACATTAAAGATAGTCAGTGAGCAGGAGTAGAGGGGATGGGCACTAACCAGTGTGTCTCCCGCACCTGCCCTGGCCCGGCAATGTGTCCCTGGCCATCGGTGTGTTCAGAACAGCATGACAAAAGGGACTAACAACGTGCTGACATCATCTCTGATGAAACTCCCCTCCTGTGAATTCAGGTTTGCTCTTAAAATAACTAACATGTGCTAGCATTTGCAGGTGGGTATGCACGGATGGATGACTTGGAGCCTCATTAAGACAGTGAACTTTGCCAGCAATAAAGATGTAGCAAGTGGTCTTCACAGCCATGGCCAGATCCTGCCATCTGGTAGTTTGCTTATGAAGCAGAAAGGTTTTATAAAATAATGGTTTCAAGGGATCAAATACAGTGCGGTTAAACAATGCTCTAGTTCAGTCAGATGGTCAGGCCTGGTTGCCCGTAGAGATACCCTGGCACAAGTAGATAAAAGGTCTGGATGGGCTTCAAGGGGTTTTCATGTATCTGTGCCCCATTCCTCTATCTAGGCAACACGCCTGGAGTTTAGTTGTTGTCCAAATTGTATATTCAGACTTTGTGTTTTTAATAATTTGGCTAGTTAGACTGTGTCTCTGGTTTTAAATTTTGGATAGGTACTTAATTTTGCAAGTCATACTTAACCATTTAATTGGCTTTTACCCTTGGCCTGCTCTAAAGACTAACCACCAGCAGCTAAGTTATGGCTAAGTCGTTAACCCTGCTGAGCACACACAGGTACACTCAAGAAAACATTACTGTGTTTGATATACAGCACAAAGAAGCAGAGCACAAACTCACACATCTCCCAGGCCCAGGCCTGAAACTGGCGTCAACTGCACTGTGGACTTTCAAGGCATGCGAGAACGCACAGAGGCTGACAGAGAACAGGTACGTGGCAAGGACTGGCCTTTCCAAAACCAAACATCACAACTTCTCATGATGGAAGAGAAGTTGTTGGTTGTGCTCAACGTGTCTTCTTGATACAGTTTCAAACTTGGTTAGTGACAGAGTGCTTCCAGCTGCTAATGTCCTAGACAATAAAGTCCCTGTTCTTCCAGAGCCCAGGCTCACCGACAGGGCTGGGCACAGAAACTCTGAGTTGATAAAGACCGGAATGATGGCAAGGCATAAAGCACAGACAGTTGATTCCGCCTGGGTGATACCGGACGGGCAGGTTATGGAGCACACCAAGAAGTTCACTGTACGACAGCTGCGCATGCGCTGGCTGTCACCCCCTCCTACACTTCAAAATGTGGTGAGAGGAGAAACTAAGCTATGGTCTAAGTCATTTCACTTGCTGTTGTGACAATTATTTAACAAGAGCCACATAAAGAAATGTTCCCATTGGTTCAAGGTTTGAGGCCATCACAGGGTTGGGGGGCTAAGGGGACAGGGGGCAGGCACATGTGACAGTTGGTCACGCTGTGTCCACAGTCAGGAAGCAGGAAGCAAAGCATGCTGACAGCCAGCTTGCTTTCTTCTTTTCACCCAGCTTGAGACCCCGGCTCACGGAAACTCAGCCTTCCCTCCTCAATTAACCACCTCACAGATCTCATGGATACACCAGAAATCGGTTTCCATGGTAACACTAAAAAAACATCAAATTGAAAATCAGGATTAGCATCATCACAGGATTAGCCGTTAAAGCATCTCTTCCTAGTCAGATCCCAGGTGAGGGTCATGAACGTTGCTGAATGAACTTTTGCTATTGTGGGGATGCTGGGAATCGACTCCAGTGCTGACGCAGTGGGCCCAGTAATTACTGCTGGACTGTTTAGGTTCTTGAGACTCCTTGTTTGTACCCTGAAGTTATACATGATTCTTAGCAAGTTTAGGGCATGCTTAGAGAATTCTGGCCTGACAGAAAGGACCAACACTTTCCTCCATAAGGAAAGCTGGCCTCTAGGAGTACGGTGTACCTTGCATATATTACTCATCTCATCTTCATGACAGGTTGAACCCACTTTGTCTCATCAGTGTCCAGGGATGCACATCCCCACGCCATGTCTGGTATGCCAGATGGATGCAAACGCTAGTGGGTGCTGTCAAAACTGCCCATACAGAACACCTCAAAGATTTCCCCCCCACAAATACCTAACCTGCTTTGGGGAGAGGCCAGCTGATTTCACTAAATCCATCGATTCTTCTTCCCAAGCATGTGGCCCAAAGAATCTTCCCAGGGGCTTGGGAGCATAAACGATGAGTTGCCACTTGTAGGCCTATACCTTAAACCTCATACAATTTCAATATGGATGCCACTGGGGAGTGCACATAAGTGCGGATAGGCTGGCCCTGGAAGGCACATGTAGAAAATGGCAGTACTGTGAGTAAACTGGGTCCCCTTAGAGTGAAAGGAACTATCCTAATCCTCTTCACATGCTCAAAGCCCCGGCACTCAGTGACTGTTAAGGAAGCACGGAACACATCTTAACTTCAGTCTGTGACGTCATCATGTCTATGACAGAAGCTAATTTATTTTCAGTAATAAATCTGGTGAGATGTATTGGTGGACTCTCTGTCTTGCAGAATCCAAAGTATAGAAACCTGTTTTTTCTTCATGCAAAGCCTGGTAATCAACATATAATGTAATCATGGTCTTCAGACATAACCATCTACCATTACAGAGTGATGACATAAACCGATAAAGCCAGTCCACACCAGAGAGAACTAGAACACACTTATCTTGCTTAGAGAAAAGCATCTAGTTTCCAGTGTGTATTCCTGGTAGGAAGCAGACATTTCTAAATTATCTCATTTTCCCAGAAGGTCAGGGAACAAGAACTTCATGTGATTTTCTCCTCCCGTGTTTCTGAATTTTTCAAAATCAGTTAAACATAGCCATGAGCACAGGGCATAAACTGATGCTTTACTTGGTAAAGAATCTACCTTTCAGATGTGCCCCTCAAACCATCAGAGTTGGTTGGTAGATGCTTTGAGAACAATCTAACCGTGCTTTGCCATAAATGAGACATCTATACCCATACACCCACACACGCACGCACACACATCTATACGATCTCACACACACACACACACACACACACACACACACACACACACAAACAAACCACTAAAGGGGAGGTGAAAAGATTGTTAGGAGCCAGATGTCAAAAAAAACCGAAGCAAACCTGAGTCTTCTAGACAGGATAGGGCCATGGCAATTGTTAACTCAGAGCCACTTTGGTCAAGATCAGCCCAGACAACCTGTGAGTGTGGAATTGGAAGGGGCTCACAATCCTCCACCCCCAACTAAGGAGCTACGGACACTCAAGGGTTTCTGAGGGAGGGATGAATCACTTTTTTGTTCAAAGACGCTCATAGATCGACCATGCTCCACAGAGTGGTCTCTCACCCAAACGTATGTGGGGAGCAAAAACTGCAACTTGTTGGGTTATTAACAAACAAACGAACAAACAATCAAACACACACACACAGACACAACCGCATGGAGGCTATAAAGTTGGGAGGGATAGGGAGGAAGAGGGGCAGATCTGGGAGGAGTTAGGTGAAGAATGGGGAAGAAATACGATCAAAATACATTGAAAGAAATTATCAAAAGTTAATAAAATTATCACATTAAAACAAACAAAGACCCATTCTACAGATGCCACTGAAACAAACAACACATAGCTAGCTGCCACATTGTCTCTAAAATCTAGGCATTTCCATAGAGTCCTCTACCATGGAAAGTGCAAACTCAATGTTTGCTAATCCCAAGCAATACTGCTGCTTAGCATGGGAGACACAAAGGAACAGAGCAGCAGGTGAAAGTATAGGGTAGACCTGGGATACAGAAGGCAGTGACAGCCAAGAACCAGTTCCTAAGAAACCGACGTGACCTCCTCAGTTCTCACCAGTGTCCTGTCACACCATCACACCCAGTTCTCACCAGTGTCCTGTCACACCATCACACCCTGCCCTGCCCCGTGCTAGCCAAATGTGCCCTGCTCACTGGGACTATCCCTCAGGGTCTTGCTTTGGTTTTGACAACCAGCAGTCATCAGTGACCTCCACCATCAGCGGTATCATGCCTTCTTACAGAGGAAGAACACCCGCAGCAGCTCTGACCTTGAATGAGGGTGACAACTTTTTAAAATTAAGAGCAGAGGACATTTGCCTTGGTCTATAGTCCAAGGAAAGAATGGGACATTCCACAGAGGAATGAATGCCTCTACGTGTTGCAGGGTAATACAAGGTATGTAAACATTTCATCTTCCTTGTCCTCAAATGGACATTTAATCCTGCTTTGCCACTTTCCAACAGTTAATGTCTGCTCTGCCTTACTGCTCTGAGTGAGAGTCTCGCGAGATCATAGTAGCAAGTCACTCAGCTCATGTCTAACGCCCATCATAACATCAGCATTGAAACTATATTGACACACAGGTGGCAGCTTTCACTAAGGGGAAAAACAAAGCAGCTTGATAACAGTGATTTATTTGGCTAAGAGTGTTTTGAAGAAGCACCACGGATGGGGTAAACACAAACCACACTCAAGATATGTTGACTTTATTGGAAGAATTATCATAAAAGGGCCAAAGCTTTAAAGAACAGTGAGCTTCAGTTTCCTACCCTGGGGCTCAAAGGGGAAGGTCCCAGGGAAAGTGAAGAACGCCCCGCATTGTACATTCTCCCTGATTTTATTAGAGATGCTGAGACCAAAGACCTAGACACACAGAGATCATTGAAAGTGATACAGGATCTGCAACCAGCTTTGGGGGCTAAAAGGGCACTGAAGGACATTTACTAATGAGGGTAATTAAACATGCCCTGATAACCGGCAAAGCCTGGTGGTGATAGCTGAGACTCAGATAAAGAAGGAGCCTCACCCTAGGAAAAAAAGACCAGACAGTAAACTAAAAGGCTCTGTCCACCAGCCAACAGCAGGAGATAACAGGCCTGTCAAAACGCAGGGAAGGCCTCTCCCAAACGCAGTCTCAAATATGACCCACTCTGGCCTTGACCATGAGCATCCACACAGGGCCAGAGTATCTACAAGCTCCTATCAACGTCTACTATTTCTCAGATAAGGGGAGAAAAAAAAGGGCACAGAATCCTCCTTTTTCTGCTTTCTTTTCTTAGGCCTCTCTTATTTGTTAAGGAAATCAGCAACCTTGGCAGAGAAATTCAGCAGATAGAGATGCTAATCTGGGGAGATAAGCTCTGCCCTTGTGAAGGGCTACTTTGCTTTGATTTCCTCCTAATCAGCTAGCTGCCAGGAAGAGGGCTGCTTTGTTTTAGCAGGAGGGGCTAGCTAGAGCCTGACACTCCGGCCACAGGCTATTTGAGAGGTACCTACCCTGTAGAAGCCAGCCTACTTTGGCTTCCACTCAGTGGCTGAATGGACCTCTCCGACATCTCAGGGTGGACAGGTCGAATGTGATCATTCCTGGCTGAAGCAGCTGCACCAGGAAAGGGGCCTTTGAGACTTAACTGCCTTTCTGAGACATCAGGCAAAACAGAGAGACCAGTGCCTAAGTGTCACAGGCTGCATCCACTTATGAAGGCTGGATCCCCACTCACACCTCCCACAGCATGCATGCTCCTTACAATGCCACTTATTGTGTTATTAAGAAAACAAAGAAACAGAAAACAAAACCCCCAAAGCAACAACAACAACAAAAACCCAACCAACCAAGCAAGCATACAAACAAAACAACTAATACTGGACCTGTCCAGACATCTGAAGGCCCCAGGTCCATTTCTGAGGTCCATTTTTATTAAGATCTATCTTCAAGCAACTAATAAAAGTTGCTCCACTGCCAATTCTATACCCTAAAGAAATGACTATTTAACACGACTATGGGAGAGTTATAGAAAGGAGAAAATGCTTTATTTCGACAAAGTCAGGCTTCTCAGGGACTGAGCGTGGCTTTCAGATTTAAAGTAAGAGCATCCGGTTAGAAAAGGAAGAATTTGCATTAAGTACCTGGTGATAGGAAGGTTAATACCTACTTCTGTTCTTTTTAAAGACAGAGACAAAGATGAAAAGAAAACAATTAAAATATTTTAAAGGCGAGCTAGCAAGATGCCTCAGTGGATAAAGCTGCCTACAAGCAAACCTGACGGCCTGGATTGGATAATAGTCCCATACAGCTGCAGAGAGAACTACCTTCTGCATGTGGCCCAAGACGTCCACAGGACATATAGGTCATAGCATGTGCATGAATCCGCTGCCCCTAATAAGACAGCAGCTGTGGTGTTTATTTACCACATAGGAAGGCATTAGAAAGCAACAGTAATTTAAGTGCCACGGAAATGGAACAAAAGCAAACAGAATAAGTAGTGTAACCACAGCACTACGCATGCACAATGAACCACGATTGTCTTTAAGTTAACAGAGGATGACAAAGCAATGTCCTGATCCATATCCCAAGAGAAGACCAAGCCCAGACAGATCATTAGTATGACTGACAAAACAAAAAGTACCTCTCACGATTAAAGTCATACAAGTTGTGTTTGTAGGTGTAAGGTTCATTATCGTGGCAGAGGTTTTCTAAATAGAATACTAAAGCCTAACCACAGCGGGAGCTATGACAGACTCACGACTGTTAAAACTAAACTTCTGCTCATCATAAAACATCTTAGGAGAATCTAAAGAGCAGGCTACGGAATGAGATGAATGTATTTGTCTAAGAAAAACCTCATGTCTATTGCATGTAACAGTTCCTTCTATGAGCTCAATAAGGAAAAGACAATGCTACAGAAAAAAAAAAAAAAGAAAGCTGTTGAGTGATTTTAATCCAGCAACATGGCTACTCTGGCTGGAATAAAGACACACTCTTAGTACACACCTTTAATCCCAAACAATGAAGGGAAGGTTAGTTTGTAGAGGGTGGCACTCATGTTTGAAAGTGACATCTAATCTAGTGGTAGAAAAAGTGATGATTATCCTATGACTGTGACTGAGGGGGACTTCCTCCCCCTTTATATGCTCATAGGGTATCAAGTCTCTTCTTGGTAGCCTGCTATCCTAAGTAATATGAATAAATTAATTTAAAACATAAAAATAAATTCTAAAACAAAAAACAAAAAAAAAGAGAGAGAGAAAAAGTGATGAATCAGAGAAAGATTTGACAGAATTGGATATGCCCAACTCTTAAGAGAGAACAGCACAGAGGGAGAGACGGACAGTTATACAGAGACAGACTGTAGCGAGAGAACAAGCTAGACACAGGTGAAGAGAAAATGAGGCAGAGAATGAGAAGGCGCCAGAAGATTTTTAGCAGATTGCTAGAGTTAGTTTGAGGCCAAGCAGAGTATTCAGTCAGAAGCTGAGAGAAATCAGTTTGAATCAGTCAGATTGAAGAGGTATGTGAGCCAGAACAGCTGAGTTGAACCAGCCAGCCAGAGTTTAAAAACAAAGAAAAACAAGAAAAGGTTAGCTTATTCAGCAGTAATATTCAGAGGCTGAAAACATTCTAGACATTGATTTGATTGTATGGAGGCTAGAAGCTCCCAGGACTAGGCCTAGGTTAGCATAGAGGGGCAGTAAGTCTCAGAAATGACAATTACTTCAGGCAAATAAAAGACACTTTTACAAAAGCCAAGTCGAATCAAAGCGTCATAAAATACAGATACAACTGGCTGGTAAGCCAGCAGGGGTATCCCAACTCAGCCATAAGGAGACCCATTGTACTAGAGATGCTGAGGTTTAAGAGATAATGAGATGGAACACGCTGGACCACTGGCATCCACACTGTGGGGATGTGTAAACTGCACAGCCATGTCAGGAAAAGGAATGGACCATGTTCAGGCCACACACATGCACAGAAAAGACACATACCCAACACATGCATAAAAATGTTCACTGACAGTTTCCTCATAATACTCAAATGGAGGCTAGGTATGGCAGTGCATACCTTTAATCACAGCACTCAGAACTGTGAGTCTGAGGCTAGCCTGTCTATATAGATAATTCTAGTTCAGCCAGCACTACATAGTGAGACGCTGTGTCAAAGCACAAGCAAGCAAACACGCAAGCAAACAAAACCCTTATAAACATTTAAATTTTCAAGGGCAGCACAATGAATAAATAGCATGTAGATGGTTTTTATTTTTATTTTTAAATAACTGAACACTACCCATCAACGGCAATACGCACCACTTCTGCACTACACGGGTGGAACTTACAGGTCTAACAGTGAGTAGCAGATGAGGGACATGGTGAGAATCTAATGTATGTTGTTTGCTTACATTAGAGGTAAAATTAAGTATTGTTAATCGATCATAGTAGAAATTAAAAATAAAAAACTTGCTGAACTTTTTCATTGGTGGCCATCTTCTAGCTTGGTGGAGGCAGAAACTGGGTTTCTGGAAAGGTGCAAGCATCTTTATGGATGGGGTTAGGTACACTCTTAAATCTGCAGGGAGCCTCCCCTTCTCCACAGGACACACAAAATTTTGAGACTAGTATTCAGATCCTAATGTCAAAAATAAGTCACAGCTTTAGAAAGCATATGCTGAGAACAAAGAGAAGCCTGGCTCCGTGAGAGCAGGACCAGGCAAGTCTTTAGGAAAGACCACCCACTGCTGCTTTGATCCCCCACTCTCCAACTAAGGAAATGATAAAAAGAAATAGCATGTGGACAAGTCACCTGACCTTGGAGGGAGATAGCAGTGTCCATGAGAGGATTTGTAGGCTGAGGGGCCTTGTTCCTGCAAACTCTTTCCCATGGGCCTCTGCTTAGGATACAAAAGGGTCCATCAAACAGGGCGTGCAGTATTGTTGAACCGGGAGCAATGGAGAAATGTTAGATTTAACAACTGCTGAAGCTTGGATGGGGAAGTTGAACCAGAGACAAGATGCCTGTTATAGTGCTCTTGCACGGCAGAGGTAGCAACCCTGGAGATGCAGAAGACTGAGTAATTAAAAAAAAATTAGAGTGTGAAAGACAAGGCCCTCAGTCTAGTATTCCTATATCAAGTACTTTACTTTGTTATTAAGTTAAAATGCTAATAATAGGACCCGCACTGGGGAAAGGCAACTGAAAGAGCAGAGTCATCTAAAGACTTCTGACAGACTCAGGTACCAGCAAAGGACTAGGAAGCTTGCGAGACACCACAGTTTAGACATGTAGAAAACAGGGTAATTAGGCACAGAGCACAGAAAGTTTCAGAAAAGGATGGTGAGGAAGTGGCTAGAAAGCAACAGACTCACAGGCACAGCTTGTCAGAGCCAGGGAAGTCCAGAGTTCATAGAAGGGAGAAACCAAAGATTTACAGTGATACTTTAAAGTCTTCATAGAATGGTTTATGAACCCCTGAAGGCACATATCAGCATCAAGTTAAATGTTTTATTTAGGTTTTATTTAGATTTTTCAGGTGTCAACCCATGGAGAATGACAATTCTCCTTGGGGACAACTGCTTGCCTAAATGACTCCGGCAGTAAGTTGGACCTTGATGGGGGAACTGGAGCTTAAGTGTTGTAGATGTGCAGAGGCTGGGGCATTCCTGTTGGACATCTTTCCCTCCCTCCCTCCCTCCCAGCAGGCAAGCTTTACTACTGGATCTGAAGCATCAACCTAAACAGATGAAGCCAGCAAAAGAAACAGATCTTTCTTTTTTTTTTTTTTTGGTTTTTCGAGACAGGGTTTCTCTGTGTAGCCTTGGCCATCCTGGACTCACTTTGTAGACCAGGCTGGCCTCGAACTCACAGCGATCCGCCCGCCTCTGCCTCCCGAGTGCTGGGATTAAAGGCGTGCGATCTTTCTTAAATGGAGTACGAGAGACGCTGAAGCAACTTTTTGAAAAGAGTTTATATAAAAGGGGGGAGGGAGGGTAGAGATTCCGTCAGGTGGCTCTGAGTTTCTGGTTTACATGCTGTAAAGCTGAGAGGACTGGATCTTGTCCCTGGACCACCAGTTTTATACCACGACTTTCAGTTACTAGCATTATTATTTGACTGAAGCTTTGCTGTAGCGGCTTTAGGTTCCCACTTCTAAAACGACAAAGAGGGGCTGGAGAGATGGCTCGGTTGGCAAGAGCCCTTGCTTTGCAAGCATGCGTATCCAGGTTCAAATCTCTGGCACGCAAAATAAAAGGCCAGGCATATAATGGCAGCATTGGGGAGGGAGGCCAGAGGAGGGTAAATCCAGGAAGCCCAGTGGCCGGGCAGCCCATCTGAAGCGAGGCTTCTGCTCCAGTGTGAGACCCTGTCTCAAAGCAGTGTGGCAGAGGACAATAGAGGAGGACACTCGGTTTGACGTCCGCCTCGCTGGCCTCATTCATGTGTGCATAAGGGCATGCACACCTGCACACTCACATGCAACACACACACACACACACACACACACACTGATTAGCCCTGACACGGAAAGCTCAATAACGAAAGTAGGCTTATGAGAGGAGGATGTGAGCAGTAAGTAAAAAGGTAGATTAATTAAGGGTTAAGTCACATGTGAATTTTAAAACTCAAAATACATTCATATAAGCGAGAAACCCTGGGGTATATTTACAGAGCCTCTTTAATTAGTCAGTATTCAAAACAGCTTTACACAGTTGAGTCAAGTTTTCAAGACAGTTTAAGCACGCCTCTCTCCCGGAATGAGAGTTCAGACCTGGTGCAGCAAGAGCAGAGCCTGCGGTCACAGGCTCACAGCATGTCACAGTCACACAACTTTGCAAATGTGAAAGAGGGAAGTCAAAGATGGAGACCAGGTGTGAATGCACTCTGCTAAGCAGGAGTGAGGCAGCAGCTCCTAACAGGTGCCGGGAAGTGGCAGACAGATGAACCAAGGTCCTCCGAAGCAAGCCTCCCCTTACACAGATGAGCCCATTGCCAAATGCACCAATGCCAGAAAACTACTTCTTGATGATCAAAACCCCATGGAAGCCAGGCTCGTTTCAGACCACGCTCTCTGACGTGGGTTCCAGAAGCAGAAACGGTGCAACTGCATTATCACATGCATTCGTGAAATACCTGGGGTTGACTTCTCAAGAATACTGCTTTACACTGCTGATCATGTCATGATGAAGTACATGTAGGCTGTGACACCAGACAGATGCGGAGTCAAATCCTACGTCAGTGACCTACCTGGTACACAACTATCTAGAAACCCAAATGAAGCGCATGTTACAGTCATCAAAAGTGGAGACGTTCTCTGTAGAATCGCAGGTTTCAAAGATTTGAGAGAGATAGTTAAGGCACGCGCGTGACCTAGTGCCGTATGGAACTCCTAAATTGTTTTTAGAGTGTCTAGAAGGTTGATTCTTAGTAAAGCACATACCATGTTTCTCATGTACCACTCACTCATTCTCACCCTTGGTGTGCTACATACATGCTTTGTATGTGCATGGCATACAGAGGCAACCATTGTTTAATAGCAAGAAGGGAATTTTGCCACCTATTGAGCAACAGCTAGAAGGCAGGTACCAAGACAGACACTGTGGATAAATAAATGAAGCAGATGTGCTCTTAAATGCAAGTTTTCCTCAATAATGTTAAGACTCTCAGGGCAAATATTTGCTGGCTCTGCCTCCATTTATGTCACCAGAGATTTAAATCATGCCTGAAATACAGAACTAGCCTGGGAAGTATTTGCAAAATAAGCAGACTTATTGCTTTTTATACTAATTATGGATACCTAGAGCCCAATATAGAAATTAATTTTACTTATATTTTAAATGTCCAGCGGGACCAAAAAAAAAAAAAAAAAAAAAACTCACAAAGTAAACAGTAAATATTTAAGTGGAGTTCCTAAGTTGTGCGCTTCCTGGAGCACTGATGTTAGTATAAACTAAATTCAATTATAACTGGTATTTTGGAAACAATCAAGAAACGTGTGACTTTATGGGAGAAATACACTAAGGGATTGATAACTGGAGAAAATGTGATGGTTTTCTTACTACATAAATCTTAAAGACTTGCAACACTGCTTACCTGGTCTTCTTCTCCTCCGCCTTCTTCGTCATATTTTAGTATATTATCTCTTACGTCATCTTCCGGGTCAATTAAAAGCTGCTTGGCCTGGCGCTCTTTATCCCGGCGTTTCATCCATACCACAAACATGAGAACAAGGACTGCACGGGAGAAGAGTAAAGATGCACACTGCTGTTCACTCTGAAATCCAGATTTATAGAACCTTCATCTTTCTCACTAACGATTTAAGCCCATGGAAAGACCATGGTACGTAGTTCACGCATGTACCGGTTGCGGGCCTTACCCTGTCCATACACAGCAGTGCTTGGCCAGAGCACAGAGTGAAGACCTGGACTCTAGTCTCCAGTGTACCATGGCATGCTGGGTAAACCTCTTTGTCCTGTGAGGCACGATCTACAGAAGTGACTATATGGTTTCTATCTTCACCTTGGCTTGTTAGAGGATCGATACCCTAACAGAATGCGTCATAAACTCCAAAGACACAAACAGCAGTGAGTTGCAGTGAGATGCTGGTCAGTCATCATTATCCTCCCAAATTCTCAGAGAGGCACTTCTCGTGGGGAACAGGTGCTTGCGCAGAAGGCTAGAGCAGGAAATGAGAGCTGGATGGGTAATTGGATGCTGGGTTGTCTTTGACTCCCAGAGGCTGGTGCTTCTCCATCATGCTCTTCCCTACCTCGCTGCAGCCATGACGGCGTGGGGGATTACTCTGAGCACTGAAATAATATTAGGCTTTCATCCTTTACACTCAATGCCAGGTCTGCAACCATAAATTCTCCCAGGTTGATGTTAGAATCAGTGCCAATTCATTTTCTTTCAAAATGCCAGTGTCACATTGTCACACCTGAATCTATCATCTCTAAGTCTGTCTTGATAAGGGTGGCATATATAGCGCGTATTGGTTGAAAATGAAATGCATCCCTGAGCACACATCTAGGAATAAATTCTGTCTAAAATCTGAGGGTATCAGTTTACATCCTGAAACAAAAAGATTTAATGACTCCTATTTGAGCACATTTTTATTATTGGCCATAAAAGTAAATATCCTCCTTTAAAAGCCAGAAAACATGATCTCATTTGCCATTGTTCAGGGCTAAATCTAGCAAGTGGATTATTAGTATAGCATGCAGGTTTCAAATTATAGCCAAAGCAGTCTCCACACAGGAAGTAAAAAAAAATGCTCCGGCTTCTATAGTAATTGCTTAGAATAAAGGGACAGAATTCTAAATTACCAGAACACTTGTAAATGGAGAAAACATAAAAGAAATGGCCAACATTTTCAAGAAAGTGATTGGCGCTTAGCATGATCACACAATAAACTGGGTCCTGCTGCTATTCCACAATAAAACACTGGGCCCAGGCAATTCGTTCTTTTAACCCGCATGCTTAGAAGTGGTTCCCTAAGTACTTTTGGGTGGTTAATTTCTTGCATTCCACTGAACCAAAGATTGCAAAGCACCTTCAAAAGGAAGAAATTCCTTAATCTGCACTTATGCTAAAGACAGACAATTTATTGAGCTGTGTAATCATTTCTATTATCAAATGTGCTGTGTGTGGAGCACACGCTCTTACTATTTTGCGCAGCCCTTCAGAAACAAATATCTTGATCCTTGCATGACTGGAGCAGGCTGCTAACTGCACAGTATATGCAGGGAAGCGAAGGAAAGCAATACACCTATTTTCCTAAATCATCAGCTTTGTGCCATAAATTCGTACTCAAGTCACAAGGTAAGTGCTCAGACTTAGGACTGTTTAAGACTTTTCTGTGGAAAGGGCTTCCCATGGCTCCCAACAATCATCACACAAAATGATAGAGAGGGCATGGGAACACAAGCAGGGGCTGGCTGCAAATGGATCAGCGCACTAGATGATGCTCAGTGTCCTTTTTATGCGAGAGAGACCTGGGTGCCGCCATATGGTACTATGGACAGGATGGTGCTCAGTCATCCAAGAAACTTGCTAGTCATTTTGAGATGGTCCCTGGCTGAGCATCCTAGAAGTAGAAGGAACCACACCCTCCAAGACGAAGTACTCACTCAGCAGGATGATGATACAGAGCAGAATGGCGATGATGGCGCCCGTGCCGAGCCCTGCACCCACGATCCGGTCCACATCTGTGCAGTCTCCGTTGGAGTCACACTGGCAAACTTTCACTCTCAGGATGGAAATATTGGACTTGGGGGGATTCCCTGAATCTGTGATAATGATTGGAACTTCATAGATACCAGCCTCTAAAAATTTTATCTTTAAGTTGAGTTGGGCAAAATCACCTACAGAGAAAAAAAGGGAAAAAGAAAAAAAAAAAAAGTTTGACAGTCAATATCTAATAAGATTTAAGGAAAAAAAAAAGTATGCTACTTTCCAGAACATGTTTCCTACCTAAGTGTACCCCATTAAACAAATCACAATTATGTTGTTTGTAAAAAGTTGTTTTGGGTTTCAAGGGCTTTAAATATTTCACTTAGACCTTAAGTAACATTTAAGATATATTTAATGAGAAGATTATGACATATGTGAAATTAATTTCCCTTACCAGGGTTCAAAACTACTCCACTACACATCCATTCAAATAATTAACCTGTTCTTACCATTAAGCCGGGTGATGGTCCAGTTTCTTTTAATAGTCACTGGAGATAAAGGAAGATCAAAGGCAAATGGCCCAGCATTTGGATCGATGTCATAATCAAGTGCTGTGATGTTAATTGAATTGGGTTCTGGAGTTTCACAAGTCTCGGCCTCTTGAGGTAACACCTGAGGGGCGTTGTCATTGATATCAAGTAAATAGATTTGCAGTGTCCCCGTTCCACTCATAGGAGGAATTCCTAAAAGGAGAGAACAGTCACAGTTGAGGGCCACGGTCTCTCTTGTACCTCTCACTATATCACATGGGGAAGTGCTTGCTGTCCCTGGTAGCTGGATGGACAGTTTTTGGAGCAAGCTCACTTCTTTTTATATTTTTAAATTTTTTATTATTTATTTAATTAAATTATTCAGATTACATATCAATTGTTATCCCATCCCTAACATCCTCCCATTCCTCCCTCCTTCCCTCTTTCACCCTATTCCCCTGCCCTATGTCTGTGACTGAAGGGACCTCCTCCCCCACTATATGGTCATAAGGTATCAAGTCTTGTCTTGGTAGCCTGCTTACTCTTTCTCTGAGTGCCACCAGGCCTCCCCACCATGGGGAAGTGGTCAAATACGAGGCACCAGAGTTCACGTCTGAGTCAGTCCCCACTCTCCACTCAACTGTGGAGAATGTCCTGTCCATTGGCTAGATCTGAGAAAGGGTTCCATGTTTACTGCTTGTATTGTCCTTGCTTGGTGCAGTAGCTTGAGTAGAACCCTTGGGCTCACTTCTTACTTCCCTCCTAGGATGGCCCTCCACGCTGGAGCCATCCTGTGGGAGCTGAGAAGAACCTCATGTCCTCCTTGCACAAGCTGCCCAGCCGTCCGTGCTCATGAATACCCCACTCCTCTAGCAACTGTGGCGAATATCAGAGGAGCCCAGGGCTCACGAGCTTATGAACCCTAGCTCCTGGAGGGAGAACCAGGCCATGTACACATATGCAGGAGAGTTCTGAATGCTCAAATCCACCTGCAACCACTGCCATTATTTATAGGCAAGCAATAGAAAGCCCGAGGTGTTGTCTTGGGAACACACACCCTGGAAGAGAAAAGCGGGCTTCATCGATCAGCCAGCTTCACACACAAAAAGGGCGGGGCTGCTCGTTGTACACTAATTCACTATATTCCTATAAGGGAGGTTTAACGAGGTGAGGGCTTAAATAGGCAAAGTCCAGAAGACTCTGCAAACTGCTCATGGCCATGGGCTTTTTTGCATTTTGTAGCTTATACAAAACCGTATACAACTGTTCTGACTGACCTCAAATCTGTTCTTATCAACCCTGAAAATGTTCTCTCTCCCAGCTCATGAAACCCTTTAGTCTGCACTTCAAAACAAAACAAAACTTTGGAGCCTTAAAAGAATAAAGATGGGACATGTCCCATTAAAGTCTTCACTTACCAGGAAAGTGGGACAGAGGGGAAGACTTCCTATTGGGACTGTAGGTGAGAGAAGGGAGAATGGGGAAATAGAAGGACCCAGAGGGTCCTAGAAACCTACAAGTAGAACATTATGATAGGCAGATCTGGGCCCAGGGGTCCTGCTCAAACTATGGCACCAGCCAAGGACAATACGTGCAGTAAACTTCGAAGCCCTACCTAGATCTAGCCAATGGACAGGACATTCTCCACCGTTGAGTGGAGAGTGGGGACTGACTTTCACACGAACTCTGGTGCCCCATATTTGACCACATCCCCTGGATGGAGAGGCCTGGCAGCACTCAGAGGAAGAATAGCAGGCTACTAAGAATACACTTATCCTATGAGCATGTACAAGGGGAGGAAGTTCCCCTCAGTCACAGTCATAGGGGAGGGGAGTAAGGGGAAAATGGGAGGGAGGGAGGAATGGGAGGATACAAGGGATAGGATAACAATTGAGATGTAATATGAATAAATTAATGAAATATATTTTAAAAAAGGAATAAAGATCTGCTTTCTGTATAATTTAGCATTGCAGTAAATCTCAGTTCCTACACCAGTCCAGGAGGCTCTGCTTTCTTTAACACAGAAGGACAGTCCAGCACGTGTGTTCAGTCACATACCATTGTCAGAAGCAAGGAAGGACAGTCCAGCACGTGTGTTCAGTCACATACCATTGTCAGAAGCAAGGAAGGACAGTCCAGCACGTGTGTTCAGTCACATACCATTGTCAGAAGCAAGGAAGGACAGTCCAGCACGTGTGTTCAGTCACATACCATTGTCAGAAGCAAGGAAGGACAGTCCAGCACGTGTGTTCAGTCACATACCATTGTCAGAAGCAAGGAAGGACAGTCCAGCACGTGTGTTCAGTCACATACCATTGTCAGAAGCAAGGAAGGACAGTCCAGCACGTGTGTTCAGTCACATACCATTGTCAGAAGCAAGGAAGGTGGCATTATATATGTTGTTCTTCACATTTGGCGACTCTCTGTCCAAAACAGCAATAGTAGTGATCTGTCCATTCACGGGATCTATTTTCAGCCAATTGGCAGGATCAGATAATTTTGTGTATCTAGAAAATAAAAGTGCTGCAACTTAAATATTTTTTGATAAGAAACGGAACAAAGCATGTGTAAGTTTAACAGGTATGGTTATAAAAAGGCAAAACTTTCATTGATTCGCATGGCTACAGATGATGGCTGGAAACGGAACTTTAACCTGGCAAGGTCTTTGTGTGGCAGTGATTTTGGGGAGGTATGCAAAGGCATCAAATGCATAGCAAAGTCTGCAAACATCTAGCGGACAGCTGACATACGTGCTGACAATATGGCTCAAGCATGTGTTCTAAATCAGAGCCCTGTTATACAGAATCTGGGGGGGGGGGGAATCAGAAGCTAAATTCCACACATAAACCACTCCTAAAAATGCGTCACCACCATCATGGTAGAGTTGAAGCCTCACGAGAGAAATCCCACAAAATCCCATTCCTGCCAGGATCCCCCAAATGGGGCCAGGCCCCTGATTTGTATCCTTCAAAGAGCATCACAGGCTTTCACCTGTAGTAGCAGATTCCCGTCTTCAAATTACTCTCTAAATACGAGGGGGGCTGATGTTTTTAAACTCAGGTAACTAACACTTACTTTGGAGACTCTATGGTTTATTTTGGGAGGTAATAAAACTATGGGATTTTAACACACCTATTAATTGGCCATTTAAGCATCCCGATTTCCATGTATGGAGGACTGAGGGATCAGAGGAGTTATCTGTTAGCAGCTGTTCTGAACGCACTTAAATTAATTGTGAATTAATCTGTGAATTATCTCCAGCTACTACAGAGAACTTTCGGATGGGGCACGCCCTGCCAGTCACCCACTCCAATCTCAGGCCGGGTTAGGTTTGCCGAGGCTGGAAGTCCTTGCAGATACATCTCTGGGTTTCTTGCACAGGTACGGGGTGAACATCATTAGCCGTCTAGTTTGGGTCTGTCACGAGTTCTCATTTTCCCTCACATGTGGAGAAGAGAGAGCTTACAGTTTCCTGAAGGTTCTCCGTCACCTCACTGTGCTGCTCTTTGAAGTGTTTGATATAAACGCACAGGTTAAATAATTGAGGGAGGAAGTTTTTTCTTCTACTAATATATGAATAGACCCAGTCTTAGTATTTTTTAAGCTAACAAAGTCATGGATATCCAATACACCAAAGAACTTTAAAATTTGGAAAACATGCATGTTTCCATTTGATTTGTCTATGGGTGCTGAGGATGGAAGAAGCCTATTTTTGTAGAACAATATATATTTTTTTTAATTTCAGAAACTACGGAATATTTTCTGTAAGACATGGCAATGTTAGAGTTCAGTCATCAGTTTTCTTTAGGAAGGCAGCCCCAGGCAGGCCACTGACAATCCAGTAGATGATCCTACACCCACGCACATATGGATAGAGCCAACTGGTCTCAGTGGTAATAAAACAGAATATATGAAGTTGGGAGGAAAATGTAACAGGAGAAACTAGGGAGGCAGGAGAGAGGAACTGGGGGAGGGGAAGTGTTATATTCAAATATATGTATGAAGTTCCTAAAGAGTAAATAAACATTGTATTCAAAATTAAGAAAGAAGGGCTGGAGAGATGGCTCAATCGTTAAGAGCACTGCCTGTCTTCCAAAGGACCTGGGTTCAATTCCCAGCACCCACATGGCAGCTCACAACTATCTGTAACCCCAAGATCTGACACCCTCACACCAACACACATAAATTAAAATTAAATAAAAATAAATAAATAAATATTTAAAAAAAAACAAACAAAATTAAGAAAGAAATGTACATTATATTCTAATAATTTCTTTTGGTTTTTGTAATGGGCATTTCTTACTTCTTCACTTCTGCACAGGGCAGGGAACAGAATCTATTTATGACAGTACAGTGGTGTTCCATACCTGATACTCTGCTGCATATATCGATCAGGGTCCTGAGCAGTGAGCGTGGTCAGCATGGTTCCTGCGTGGAGGCCTTCTTCTTGGCGAATGATTTTAGGATTTGGGGCAAAATAAGGGTTCTCATTGACATCAATGACTGTCACAGACACAGTCGCTGTAGACTGAGGAGGGTGCTGGATCCCCTTGGCTAATGGCACTTGGTTTTCTGCAGCGACAGTGAGGACAAACATCCTATTCGTTTCAAAGTCAATTGGCTGGAAAAGAAAAAAAAAAAAAGAAAAGAAAAGAAAACCATATTTTTTTTCATTCTGCCATTAAGACTATTTGCATTCTGCCGTTCATCTGTCTGTCTGTGAGTCCCATTTCCAAAACATTAACTTTTACCCTTCAATGTAGCATAAAGTTTCTGGAAAGCATGTAGGACTGTCTTCCTGAGACGCATCCCGAAGAGATTTTTGTTTCTCCAAATTTGCATGTGATTGTTGCATGGACCCATTTATTTAGATATCTGTAGAAAGTTGACTTTTGTTTACAGTCAGCACCGGGAAACCAAAACTACTAAATAATGTGAGGTTAGGTGAGGACATAACGATTTATAATCTCAAACATTGGGCAAAGTCCACTTCTCATGTAGGAAAACTTCTACCAGTCAGCAATGAATTGACAACCAAACCCATAAATTATATAAAAAAACTATATATAAAATATATAATTAAAGATACTGTATAGTTGAAAAATACTATATACTTTTTTTAAATGAGAAAATCTTATCCAATTTATAAAACTTCTTTCTGGGCTAGTAAGATGGGTCAGCAGGCAGAGGTGCTTGCTAGCACATGTGACTGACCTGAGTTTGATACCACGGAGCCATGATAGAAACAGAGCTGATTCTTACAGTTGTCCTGACATCCACACATGTGTTTTGGCACTCACATCTCCCGCCCCAAACACCCAAACAATTATTCAATGTAAATAAAAAGTATTTTTCATAAATGAGAATACACACCATTGAGTGAAGTGCGCCTACACATGCTCCTCTTAAAATGAGCGTTGTACACGTAGATTTATACTTTTTTCTCCTTACTGAGCAAACTGAAAACCAGCCTGTCTCCCCCATAGTAATTCTGAATATTTTGCAGGTTTTATAAAACTCCCACATGAGAGCACTCTAGATGATTAACGCAATGCACAAATAACCCTCTATGTGCATATTAACTGCTGGAGTCTCGCTGAATTTTGCTGTGGGAATTTCACTAATTTTCCCTTGGTCACTTAGTAATAGAAAGACAGTGTGTTTGGTATAACAGGAAGGTCAGAGGGTAGTCCCATGGCATTGGTAGTCTAAGGATGACCGAGAACTGAAGCGCACTTGAAAGCTACGTGATGAGCACACAAAGCCAGCAGAATCCTAGCCCAGACATCTCCCAACCATCAAATTCATGGCAATATTCTCTCCTTCTAGAACCTTCAATTCTGCATGCCCACTTCAAGTGCTTTAAACAAGGAGGAAGGAAGCCAGAAGACTGTAAACGCCCAGTGCAGGAAATGCCCCTCATGTTAGTGATATCTGCGCAGCTAGAATCCTTTCATGTGTATAGATCTCATTTGTCCTACACAAATGTGCAAATACTTGGAGGCTGTGCTCAAGCCCACTTTCCACCAAGGCTGAACAAAGGGTGATGGGTGCACAGCTTTCAATGGCCAAGCGCCACATGTCCAGAACATTTCCAGCCCCTGTCTCTTTCCCCTCTCATGGGCACAGGTTCCTGGCAAGCGGCACTTTCTCAGCAAGGTTGACACCTGGGTTCCTGTAATCAAGTATCTATGTGGAAGGAACATTGACCGGAAAAGCTTTTACACCACAGTGTTTGCTACTGTTTAAGAGCTTGCTCTTTGTGCCTGCTACCCCATGGTTCTGTTTCTTTCTTTTGACAATTAAATGTCAGAAAACTAGGTTTTTTGTTTGTTTGTTTCTGAGATTTCTCTGTGTAGGCCTGGCTGTCCTGGAACTCACTCTGTAGGCCGAGCTGGCCTCGAACTCAGAGAACTGCCTCTGCCTCCTGAGTTCTGGGATTAAATGTGTGAGTCACCATGCCAAGCTAGACTAGAAAACTAGCTTCTTAAAGTCACAAAAGTATGAGCTGGGCGTGGTGGCACACACCTTTAATCCCAGCACTCAGGAGGCAGAGGCAGGCAGATCTTTGTGCGTTCTGGCCAGCCTGGTCTGCAAAGAAAGTCCAGGACAGCCAAGGCTACACAGAGAAACCCTCTGAGGTCCACTTTCAAAAGAAAAAAGTAACAAAAGTAAAATTTTAAAACAGTCATATAAGTTCAAAATATTTATAAAATGTAGGCTCTCCTGCTTACTTGTTCCATTTTATTTCTGTGATTTTTCTTTTGTCTTTTGATTAATTTACCACCTGCCGAAACTCCATGAGTTTAATAGCTATTGCTCCTCTCCTTCTCTTTCCTACCCCCTCACTCTCTGCCCGAAGTCCATGAAAACAATAAGCACTGCATCCCTCCTCACCCCTCTCTTATGCCTCCCACTACTATGATGGGGATTGAACTGAGAAACCGGTGTATGCTAGGCAAGCACTCCAAGTATCAACCGATGGTCAGCGCCCCGGGCTCTGAAAGGCAACTGATATATCAGCTATATTCACTTAACTCTGCTGAGGACCCCATGTCTTCAGAATGGTAAATCTGCCCAAAATTGATTTTAATTGTGGTGATAATGGGAGAGAATTTATATTGTCCTCAGTTTCAACATAAATTACACAGTGACACACGATCCACTAAGTTGTCAGGAATTCCAGACTTGGAGGAGTTTAAAATAAAAAGGTCGAAGGGTCTACATAAAAGCAATCGGAGAGGGCACAGGCTGGTGCCTGCTGAGTAGATGGCTGAGGTCTGTGGTCCCAAGGACACTTACTTTTACCACAGTGACTAGCCCGTCGTTGCTGTTGGGGTCTGTCTGGATGGCAAACCTCCCTGTAGGGTCTCCACCACTGATTCTGTACACTGCGTTCCAGGCTGGCGTGTGAGGCTGATCTTTGTCAGTGACAGTCAGGTTGGCTACAATGACATCAATCCTGTTCTCAGGGACCTCGCCGTAGAACTGCAAGAAAGACAACTGTTGAGTCCCAGGTGAGATGTGGCCCTCTGAAGGACAAGCTGCCTGATGACCACACTGTCCTGATTTTACTGCCCCATTAAATGTTTATGATCTACACTAACCAAGGAGAAAGGTAATGCTGGTAAGCACCTAGTTTACTGTATTTTTTTTTTGGACTATAAGACACACCTGACCATAAGAAGCACCCAGATTTTAGAGCAGTAAAACAAGAAAACCAGTAAAAACAGCAACCAGACCATAAGACGCAACATAACCCCCTCCCACACTTTTGGGGGGGCGGTGTGTTTTATGGTCTGAAAAATATGGTATGTCTGACACACACACAAAATAGCTGGACCATTTTCAGCCACATGGTATTATGCTGCAGTTTCATTAGTATTAAAATTAGCATACATTTGTGAGTATCAGTGTGATTAATGCGGGGTCCAGAGAAAAGACTTCTATGTAGGAAATAACTTGACTTGGGATCTAGGTAATTACACGCTGGGAAAGTAGCACAAATCAGGCATGGATTTCAGGCATTTGAAACACTGGGAGAATTCTACTACTACACCACCAAGATATTTGCTGCAGGCAGAGTATTTCAGCTTCTTAACAATAACTGGGAATGCTAAGGAAGTAAGTACAGCAGTCAGACGTCTGCTTTAAAGCCCATGATTTAGAAACATCCGAGTCGGTGGACATTCCGCCATCAAGGCAAGCAAGTCCCATTCCTATTTACCACACGTATTATCCACAGCAGAACTTCTTCCAAATGGACCACGATGCTGAAGTTCTTTGAGTGACAGGTTGTACTCACCGTCATGGCAGTAAACTCTGGAGGGTTGTCATTGACATCTGTCACTGTGATGACGGCTGTGGCTGTATTCGAAAGGCCGTAAGTGGGATTGCCTTCCATGTCTGTGGCTTGGATTATTAAGGTATACTGTTGCACTTTCTAAAAAGACACAAAAGTAACAAGTAAAATGACGCCAATTCCTCAAGAACACATAACAGTGGTTCTGCAAAGGCCTCTTTATTACCCATGGAGAGCACAGCCCGCTTCATTCTGATTAGCAAGACTTGCATGCATTTACTTTGACTCAGGAGGCACGGGTTCACTTTGAGTCTCAGGAAGGAATACACTGAACGCACTGCAGATGTGTGAACTTCATAGCTGAGCTGAAGCCTCCATCAGATTTCAACTTTCCCCTTTTGCTACAAGATTGCTAGTAAGAATTGAAGCCTCTTGGTATTTCACATATTCATTTCCAAGCAGGTTAGGGCAGTAAAGACAACGAAGAAGCCAAGAAAGGAGGAAGCATATGCAATTTACAAATCCACAAATGATGTCTGCCTTCTCTTAATGTTTTATATATATACTTATATATATTGTATTATTACATATATTCTTTCTGTTATGATTAGTTGATAACAACACTTCCCCATTACTCATTACTACTAACTCCAAAAATTATATAAGAGCTACATAGAGTCGTAAAAAAAACAAAAAGATAAAAATTTGCGGCTGGATATATGGCTTAGAGGGTATGAGCACTTGTTGCCGTTACAGAGGCCTGTGACCTGTGCCCACAGGTTGGTCCACAAACATCTCTAACTCAGTTCAAGGGGTTTGGATGTCCTCTTCTGACGTCTGTGGGCACCAGACATGTATTCAGTACACATCATATCATATGATCAAAACATTCATATACATAAAATAAATAAATCTAAAAAGATTTGAAATACAAATTTACTTAAAAGGTATACATTTAAATTGTTAGTCCTGGGACACAACAGGCGTTGAATTGAGTAGGAGAACAAAGCATTAGCAGTAAGAGATAACACACGCTACACCACCAATTACAGGTACACACATGGACAAGTTTACATGCAGGTGATTCTGACCAGGCAAGCACACGTTACTTGAAAAAGCACAGACTGGCTATTTTAACAAGGAGCCGAATGATGTTGTAATGCATGTTTAGCAAAAGTCAAGATTATCCTAGAAATCCATACTGCCAGCTGACAGCACTTTATTTTTGGAAAACCTAACCAAAAGCACCACCTGAAGTCACTTGGAACCTCCGGTAAAACTGGCACAGAACAAAGAGGATCATATTCCTAAATGCTAAGCCATTCTGAACAACAAAACTCTTTTCTTCACACCAAACAAAACAAGTGTCACTGCAAAGTGAAGTCCCCTGGTTCTAAATATAGCCGACATTATAAACGGCCATTCTTAAGGGAGCCCCGCAGCTTGGAAGAAAGGCACAAATTGTGGCTTTTGATGTAATCATTAGAGGGAAAGGCAAGGACCAGAGAGAAATGCAATGGAACGCCAACCTCACACATGAGAGTTTAAACACTGCCCACTTAATTGAACGCCAATCTCTAGCAGATATTTACTTTAGCTCCCTTATTTCTTCCTAAAAGAGAATATACCATACTTTTTAGTTAGGAAAAAAAAAAAAAAAAAAACCTGCAAATATATAGTGCAGAATGAAACATTTCAAGATTTTTGTAACCCAGAACATTTCACTACAATCCAGGGTGAGCTGTATGTTTCTTCAATGGCTTTTCTTCTCAAAATTACCCCTTTAGGGAGAATCTCCCAGGGTCTGACCCCTTCTTAGACTACAGATAACTGATGGCAGCTAGAAAGAGAGAACAGGTCTCTCCCAGGATTGAGGCACTTAATTGGTTACCCAATCCAAAGTCATCAAGCCTGAAATCATATACACACAAGTTAACAGAAACGGACTTAGCAAGATGTATGTATGTATGTATGTATGTATGTATGTATGTATGTATGTGTGTGTATGTACGTATGTACGCGTGTGTATGTGTAACAATAACAATTAAAGAAAGAGGTAATTGATTTGAGGCATGAGGTGGGGAGGAGCAAGAGTTTGGAGGGAAAGGAAGGTAGAAATTATATAATTATATTTTAATCAAAAGACAAAACTTGCTATTTGCTCATTCAGTTTTATCCTTTCAATGGTTACTGAGAAAACTCAGAGGGCATTCAATTAGCTTCCCAGCGGAAAACTATGGCAATGAAAATGTACTGTGACTGAGGCTGAGGAAAATCTCAGCACTGGCTGCTTTTTCAGAGGACCTGGGTTCAAATCCCCACTCCCACATGGTAGCTCCCAACTGTCTGTAACTCTAGTTCCCAGGTATCTGGCAACCTCTTCTAGTCTCTGAAAGTACCAGGCTTGCATGTGGTATGTAAACATGCATGCAGGCAAAGCATTCATGCTCAGAAAATGAGGTGACATTTTAAAAATGTATGATGACTTATAAAATGCCATTTGTCTAGTTATTACAGTTCTAGTAACAATGAAAATTCAAGTTTCCTTTGTAATGTTATAAAACATATGGATATAAGTGTTCCCTAATGTCTATTCTATAAAAAAATATTTAAAATTATACAAACACAGTATATACAATTTTATATTGCGCTGAGATGTTGGGAACAATTGCTAGGCCTTGAGGGTTCCTATTGTTTCAAGTTAGTATTGGAATCCTTAGGCTTTACAAGCACATTTAGTTGGGGTTAGTGGGGTACTCCAGGCCCCTCAGGCCTAAGTTGCTTGAGACAGGAGGGTTGTTATTAGTTCCAGACTAATCAGGGCTATAAAATGACTTCAAACCCACAGAGTGTGGGCTACAGAGTGAGGCCCTGTCTCAACAACTATAAAAAGTCAAAACTCTAAAACAACACAAAAAAGGTACTGTTATTTCTTAAACAATGTCTATTAAAATTAAAAGTACCCACTTGATAAATAGCAGACTCCATGCTCAAATACCATGGTGGAACATGATCTTGTGTTTGAAAGGGAGATGTGCTAGCTTATGATTTCAGCAACTGCATGGAGAGAGCCTTGCTGACTTAGTCATGCTTGTATGATGCTGATGGGTGACATTTCAAATTTCTGGGAGTATGGCTTCCCACGCTTGCCATGCTACACTGCGTGCAGGAATCCAGTGCAGCTCCAAACCTTTCCTCATTTCCGGTTGCAGGTGATTAAGTTCTTTTCTCCCCTACCTCTCAGTAATGTGTGCATTTTAGCAAAGCTACCTATGACCATTCATTATCCCAAGACTTTCTGTATTTACGTTCAATGCCAATCATGGCCTATTCCATGGAGATGCCAGTTCCTCTGCCTACCCAGCAGTTCTCCACCAGGGTGACTGTGCCCAGTGAGAAGATGTCCCGTGCGACATTGGCATACTGGCTGGACAGACCCTACATCAAGAACTGGTTCAAAGTGTTGGTTATGCATGCTTGGGTAACCTTGGCCTTGAACGCGAGCCTCTCTTTTTTTCTGGGCCCAACAGCTCAATGGCTTGAAAATCAACTCTTGATGGGCTTCTGGAATTCCTTGAGGTAGAACTGTTTTGGGTCTTCGGAAAGTGCCCTACAACACATTCTATCACTGTCTCTAACTTTTATGTATTTTGCATTTGCACCCCTGAAAAACATACGCACACACTGGAAGTGTATAAAATGGTTTGTTTTTACAAGGGTTTGCATGTGGTTGTATAAGTTAGGGGCATCATTATGCCAACGTGGGAAACAGAATTCTGGAGGGCTTAGGCCAAGGAGGCATTGAAGCCAAAGCCTTAAAGGGTCTGAAATGCCAAAATAAAAGGCTTTGCCTTCATTCCAGGAGCTGTGATAAGCAATTTTCCCACTGAGGAGACTTAGCATGTTTGCAGATCATGAAGCAGACGGTAGAGAAGGGAGACCTGAAGTCCACCGCAAATGGGAGACCAAACATCAGGACCAACAAGGAGCCCAGGACACAAGTGTAAGAGGAATTTGGAAACAGCAAGCATTGGTCTTTCTCTTCCAGGAAGACATAATGCTGTGGAATAAAAATAATGGATAACGCTCAAGCAGCAGAAAGGACCGCCAGCTAGGCCAGTGGAAAAGAGATGGCTGCAAGATTTATTGGGTACTATGTTCACTGGAGGCGCCATGCACTGTGCTATAGGACCTTCCAACGCTTTCATGATATCCATATTACAGATGTGGAGGTGGTAGTATCGTAGGTTAAGAAGACCCAACAGCTCATATCGAGCAGAACTACAAAATTCCAACCTGGTAGAGAAGCTGTGAGAAGTGCTGTGGTTTTTTAACATGAAATGCCTCCTATAGGATCATGTGTTTGAACAATTGGTCCCTAGCTGGGTTGGGAAGGTTGTGGGTCATTTAAGATTTAGAGCCTTTGCCGGAAGGAGTAGGTCACTGGAGGTGGGACTCAAGGCTTTAGAGCCTGGATGCATTTCCTGTTTCGGTCTCTGCTTCGTCCTGGCTATGGAAGCCTGCATCAGCAGTCTCCCGCCTGGGCCGTCATGCTCTCTTCACCATGGTGGGCTATGGCAGCCCCTTGAACTGTGAGCCAAAACAAAGGCACCTTCCCTCCCTCCCTTCTTCCCTCTCTCCTTCCCTCCCTCCCTTCCTTCACTTATTTCAGGTATTTTGCCACAGAAGTGAGAAAAGTAACTGCTACTGATAATCCAGAAAGGGCAGAGGTTCGAAATGAAGAGAAAAAGTCCAGAGAAGGTTAAGAAGTCAGGAATAGCCACCAGCAGGTGATGTAGCAATGTGTTAGGGTGCATTTTTTAAAAAGCCAAAAATGATGATGGGTGAGGTGCAATGGCTTTAGGTTTCAAGACCTTAAAGAACAGACATTTTTAAAACTACAGATTAAAGAAAAATTAAAAGGTAACTCTGGTAAGCGTCTCCACGGTTCAAGGTTCTGTCACTGAAAGGTGTCACACATCCTGAGAGAAAGATAGTGAAAATTGCTTTCTACAAAAAGGAAACTGTGAATCTTAATAGAAATAAAGGAATTCAAGCCTGCATAAAAAGTCAAAGTAATTTATGCCTGGCCTCAGGCAGAATTACCATAAACCATCCAAGATAGATGTATTTTTTTTCTTGGTGAAATGACTTTCAGAAAATGGAAGGCTCTCCATAATTTCCTCTGGTAACTCATTGTTGATTTTTAATAATTCCACTGTCAAGAAGTGATTCCTCATATCATATCTAACCCATGATCCCAAAGCGTCCCATCCATTTCTGCATTTCTGTTATCAAGGGTGGTGGATGGCTCGCCTGTGAACTACAGGATATACTTAACTACAATTATACTGCACTTCAAGCTTTTATTCTGTGGGCTAAATATAGTCTCTCTGATTTTTAAACATGGCTGGTCTGCATAAGGAAAATTGTCTTTAATTCTTTATGCTTCTTTCTTGCCATGAAAGAGACAGGCTAAATATGAGAGGAATCCCAGGGAGGAACTGAGTGAACCTCCCACTTTCGTATCTCACAAGAGCTGTGTGACTGGAAGAAGAAACATTACAGTTGTAACCTGCACTAAATATTCCTCTTATGTTCAATCTCACCCTTGAGAGAGAATATTGAAATACACTCCATAATCTCATACGCATAGTATTCATATTGAGTTTATGGGTAAGTACGACTAAGTGCTTCATATTACAGAGGAAGAGGTAGAAAGACTCGGACTATGAAGGAGCCGTCTTTTTCTATTTTTCTTCTGCGAGTCTGTATGGTGTATACACGTGTGCCTGTGCAGGTGCACATCCCTGTCTAGATCAGAGGAGGAGGAGGATGTCAAATGTCCTGCTCTACTGCTCTCTATCTTACTCTCTCTCTCTCTCTTAAATGTAAGATCCAATCTTTTATTTTTTTATTAATTTATTCATATTACATCTCAATGGTTGTCCCATCCCTGTATCCTCCCATTGCTCCCTCCCTCCCTCCCTCCCATTTTCCCCTTACTCCCCTCCCCTATGACTGTGACTGAGGGGGACTTCCTCCACCTTTATATGCTCATAGGGTATCAAGTCTCTTCTTGGTAGCCTGCTATCCTTCCTCTGAGTGCCACCAGGTGCCCCCTATCTTACTCTCTTGAAACAGGGTCTACCTCCCAGAACCTGGAGCTAGGCTGGCAACCAGTAAGCCCCCAATAATTTTCTGGTCTCTGTCCCCAAATTGTGCTGAGTGTATAGGCACCTTGCAATGACCCGCTTCTTAAGGAGACTTGGGGATTTGAGCTCAGCTCCTCATGCTAGCCCAGTGACCACATTTACCCATTGGGCCATTTCTCCAGCCTCTCTGAGCTATGAAAGCACTGCAAAAACTAAATTCCTCTTTGCTTACTGAACATTTTCGGATGCAAAACACTTTTAGAGAATGAACTAGTAATAGTGGAAGTCAACGGCTAAATGTTGCCATTTAGGCTCTAAGTAGACTTCTCAGACATAAGTGAATTTATCTTGACTGTTACTCGATTACAGTGTTTCCAGAACAACTTTGTGTATTTAACTAATTCTAATAGCGGTGTTGTCTTTAATTCAACCCATGTGCACATTACTGCAGCAGAGAGAGCATCAAAAGCCAACTTCTCAAGTCCTTGTCAATAATTTCCATCATGGTGGACATGATGCTTCTGTTTGACATACTCTGAGGTTCCGTTACAGCAAAAGCTGGCTCAGCCTGAAAACTGCAAACTACAATCTCTAGGTGTTGGCTCTTTTGAGAATTCACTCAAGCAATGACTACGGTTGGTCAACAACCTTGAGAAGCTCTAAGACAACTGCCAGAACAGACTAGAAAGAGGTTGTCCTGTAGAAGGGAGCCAGTAGAAGGCACGAGGAGGCTTGAGAACGGGAAAGGTCAATGTGTAGAAAAACAGGCTCAGAAGGTCCTTCCAGGTGAGACCTCATGAGCAAAAGCTGCCAGGCGCAGGACTACACATCTACCTGGTTCATCACCAAAGCACCACGTTCTCTCACACTAGGCGGCTATGTGCTGGTGCTTAATGCCATCGATGCTGCAGTTTCAACAAGATATCACTCCAGAAGTGGGATTCTCTACACCACCAGCTTTAAACACTCAATAGGAGAATTAACACAAGACCAGTGGTCAGACTTGGAAAGTGAATTCTCTCGGGAGTTCAGGAGCAAGTTCTAATAAAGATGGTCATTTCTTTGCAGGGCACCAATCAAACAATTCACAGAAGTCGCAAAGACCCAGTTACACGTGCGTTATGTGTAGTCTTTTAAAAACGAGTTTATATACGTACTTGACCATGATGTCTAGCTTAGTTCTCCACAAAACCCACTGGCTATGAGGAAAAGTAGAATTCTTAAGAACTTTAAAACTCAGAAACCTGAGAGTATTGGTTTAACGAAGTCAAATATCACTGAAGCTAGCATTAATTTATGCCACACACACACACCACTTATAACACTAAGCTGCCTGGAAACTCCCAGCACTAACTAGAATGGGAATTAGCTTGAATGAGAGTTTAAATCCATCAATGGTTGCCTTGAAGGCTATGCACACTTTCAAGACTGCTTACCTCTCGATCCAGGCCAGCTGCCACAGTGATGATATCCCCAGTCTCATTGTTGATTGTAAACATGTTGGGTGAAGGGGTGCTGGGAGCCTGGGACAGGATCCTGTACCTCAGCATCCCATTCAGGGCATTTGGGTCATCTGCATCAATAGCGGTGACTGTCATCACATACGTCCCTAGAGAGCAAACAGAGAAAGCAGACTGTCATCCATAGTTTCTGTGCCCCTAAAATCAGGCATCATTTCTATGTTGGCGTGTCTCATTTTCTCTATAAAAACATTTCAAGTGTTTCAAACAAATTACTTTTAAAATCATCAAACACGGCAGTGTAGAGGCTAGTCAGTAAAATGTTTGCCATGTAAGCCCCAATGGCCTGAGTTCAGTGCCCAGAACCATGTTTTTGTTTTTTTTTTTTAAAGCCAGTTACACAAGGTATATGCTTGTAATCCCAGTTCTGTGGAGATAGACACGTGTAGGTTCGTCAGGCTCACTGCCAAGCCAAGCCAGCCTAGCCTAACTGGTGCCAATTAAAGACCCTGACCAGGAGCTTAATATGGGCTGTTCTTGAAGAGTAATTTCCAGTAGCTTCCGCATGCATGTGCATGTCATCATCATCAACATAATCTAGAAGTAAAAAGAAAATCACAAAATATACATATTTATAGACGGAACTCTTCCCACACTTAGAAAACAAATCTACTCAAGGATACCCAAAGGGCACACGGCCAATTGTAATTTACATAAAATGCACACCACAAGAAATACAAATGCTACTGCAAGCATGTTTTATGACCACACGGCTCTCCTCTGGTTCCACAGTAGCATTTTGTGGGGCTTGCTGAGAGTGGTTCTCTCCACCCCCCCCGCCCCCGTCAGTTTTTGACAGTGATCTGTGTGAAGGGCAGGGCTCATTCTACTGCCTCAGGTCAGCAGGAAGCACACTAGGCAGAACTGCTCCGCTACACTGGGTAGAAACTTGGCACTGTGTATCATCCCATCCTCAAAGCCGGGAAGAGCACTGTCCTTCGTCTGGGGGCTTTCACCCACTGAGTATCGTAAAAACTAAATGAGGAAAGCAGTAAGTCCAAGCAGACACTAAGAACTGCAGTTGTTATTTAGACTAGTCTGTTTGGTGAGATGTACTAAGAACTGGTTCAGAAAATGTTCTCTCTCTGTCTTCTACAACTCGCAGAGCCAGGGTTTACTTTAGAAATGCTGCCCTTCACCCCAGAATTGGCCACGGCTTAGTTGTACTGTTCAATTGTCTTTTCAGAACTTGCCCCTTTCAACGAGGCATTTCGTCTGATCAAGTACCATCTCTACATCTTACTTATTTTAGAAACGTTATTTCACAGAGGATAGCTCATTAGCTTTTCCTTTCTCTCCCCTGCAGGGCAGGAACTCTCCTGTGACCACTGTGGCCAGTACCAGGGTGGAGCAGAGCACATCGCTCCCGCTAAGCTGACGCTGCAGCGTGGGCCAATGGTTCAAACACAACTTCTGCTTTCAGAACATAGAGCTAACATGCGGCTGGCACGGTTTGAGACCAGAGGCATCACATACTCAAGCCATGGTGCTTCCACAGAACCGGAGTATACCCCGGGGACAGCTTTCTTTCCAGTGGTCACTCAGTGCCTTTCATTCAGGGGAGGCTTAACTGGAAACTCATGGTCAGATGTACAGCAATTACAGCCTGAATGGCTTATTTCTAGCAAGGCTTGTGAAGCAGTGTATTGTATGAAGTTGGAAATCACCAAACAGATAGGAAAATGATATTTAACAACACAATGTCTGTAGTTAACATGCCCAAAGTTCATTTATATTGTAGAATATTTGCATGGGGTCTAAACTATCTATCTATCTATCTATCTGCCTGCCTATCTATCTTCTGTGTGTGTGTGTTTGTATCTGTGTGTGTGTGTGTGTGTGTGTGTGTGTGTGTGTGTGTGTGTGCGCGTGCGCGCGCATGTGTGTCACAGTATGCATGTGGAGATCAGAGGACAACTTGGAGTCAGTTCTCTCTTTCTACCAAGTGAGTCCCAAGGATTGAACTCAGGTCCTCAGGATTGGTAGCAAGTGCCTGAAACTGCTGAGCCCTCTCTCCAGCCCACAGAAGATCCATTTCAGTAAGAATCTATTTCATAGGCATTCATTTTACTGTATCTTAAAATGTGCAAGACTGGAGGGCAGCTTGTCTGAAAATGTGTCTGAAGGAGGCGCAGAGGAGAGAATCCGCTCCATGGTTCCCTTCCCCCTCTAGCTGTTCCTCATGCCCAGCTCTATTCTCTGAGCATCCAGAAAACACTGCAGCCTGGAGTTTAAGGTGGACTTGGGTCTTCCCATAAATTAGCTGATACATGAAAGAGCTACAGATATTGGTGGAAGGGGCCAGGTACTATGAAGTGCACTTTTGAATACTGGTTTTCTATAAAATAGACTAACTAAATCTCTTATTTTAAAATCTTAATTTATTATAATTTACTCAAATTACATCCCAATTGTAAATACCAAATACGCCTAGGAAAGATGGCCAAAAATTTACTTTTTCATCTCTTTTGTCTGAGCTCCTGGTCTGCTAGGTTTTCAGATTAAATAGGCCTCTCTGGCCTGGCTATTCTGTGAGACTGAAGTCCTCAGTGTTTTCAGTACAAGAATCTGAAACGTCAGTCAAATGCCACTTCACAATGGCAAGAGGCTTTCTGCAAGAGCTGCCTTAAGGTCTGGCCACTTTCCTCATGTAGCTAAAAGAAGGCCTCTGAGGAGGAGGAGGACACATGGAGGGGAACTCTGAAAGTAAATACCTAGTGTGTCACAGCAGCCAATAGCGCTGCCATGCTTGTGGCGCCACTGCCTGGTGACAGGAACACCAGGTAGCTTTAAGGCTTCCTCTTGGACTTCATCACTGCTCTACCTCCTGCGAGGGAATCTGTACTCTGTACCCTGAAAGCCTCTCTCAGCAGCTCTCCAAAGCAAGGGCTCTTTCAAACAAGGCGAAAGTCATGTGGGATGTAAGGAGATTTTGTTGTTTTCACTTTTCAACAAATCTTTCCCTAAGTTGCTTCTGTTTGCTGCAGAAGCATAATGAATGACAGGTACATTAAAAAACAACAGGGTTCTTCCTTTTCTTACTGCTATCACAGAGTCAGTTATAAACATTTCTTTTCTTTTTGAGGTAGGATGTCTGGTAGCCCAGATTGGTCTTGAACTTAATATGTAGTTGAGGATAACCCTCAATTTCTGGTCCAATAGCATGGATTGTAGGCGTGGGTCACCATGCCCAGGGCTACTTCTTATGCAGTGTTAGAGACCAAACTCAGGACCTTGTGTTTGCTAGGCAAGCATTCTTCCAACCTGGCGACTTCAAGAGCTCTCATGCAACATGTCTTTAAGTCATGACGATATTATTGCTCTAACTTACCAGGCTTCGATCCCTCCGGAACAGACCCATTCCAAACCTGGTGCAGAAACTCAGGTCTGTTATCATTCATGTCAATCACATTGATGACGATGTCAATGGGGTTCTCCACTTGATTGCCGTTGATGTCCACTGCATGTGCTCTCAACTGTAAGAGCAACCAGAAGACAGAGGGACTTAAAGGTCTGCCTGGGAGAAGAGTCAACATGCAGCCACACTTCCACATTCACGGGAGCATACCGAAGACACACATGTAAAAGCTGCTACGGCTCCCCACCTAAGATGGGGCTAGCCCAACTCTGAGACGAGGGGAGATGCAGAAGTGGAAGGCCATCCACTCTCTGGGCGAGGCCTAGTGCTTAACGCACAGAGCACCAGAGGACCAAGACACAGTGCTTTGTGATTGTCACCTTGCTGTTTGTGGACAGAGCCCAGGTCTAACACCAGCTGTGCCCAGATCAAAATTACCTTTTTGTTAAACACAGATACTCTAGTTAGAGCAGTTTCTATGGCTTTTCATTTGTTTGTTTGTTTGTTTGTTTGACTTTTCTATCTAAGGGTAGTGTCAGTAAATAAGCAGGAAGAGATTAGGAAATGTTCTGGGAAATTAAGTGTACATAAGGAATTCACACATATAATTTTAAGTTCAAAGATACCCAGAGACATGGAGAATGCGTGCATGTTTCAGACATTCCACACGGTAGCCCTAGGGGTTGGCACCATGGTCATCTTTGAGAAATTTAATGTTGTTGCTTTTTTCCCCCACAAACAAATACAATCACTGAGTTAGTCTGGCCTGAATATCTTCCTAATGTTTTCCCCTAGCAAACAGCCATTGTATGCTTTTCAAAGGCTCTGCAATATTCCACTGCTCTGTTTCTTTTTAACTGAAATTCTTTCACAGCTTCCCTGTAATCTCTGATGTTGTTGGTTACTTAAGGGTATATTCTTATCCAGTTAAAGAGCCATCAACATATCGTTTTGATTTCTAGGTTATTAAACAGGTAACACAATGTAAATTTTATTACTGCTTTTCAATCTTTTTAGAGATATTTTCCTCCTGATTTATTTAACACAATATACTCCATTAACAGACTCTTAATACTGAAATTTAATTACAGTTATGTAAAATAATGAATCTTAATGACTCTAAATACTTACAATTCTGTAATTAATTCTATTTTGCTGGTGAGGCTTTGAATGCATATGTGACAAACATTTAAAGAACAATTTATTTCAGTCTATAGAGAAGGCAAAAACAAACAAACAAACAAACAAAAAACCCCACTGGTGTGTTTGTTCTTGTGTTTAGGATCATCAATAGAAGCTGTTGCAGAGTACTGTGATACCTCTGTCCAGTTTCCCAATTCACACTGTGTCGCCTTTGTCAGAAGCTTGGAGTTTCACTTTCATTTTTTATGTTAGAACAATCTAAAAAAAATCCGAATCAGCTGTTCCCTTACGAGTTTCAAAACTGTGTTTGTCAATAATCAAGGTTACAAGTGGGTTCTGAGTAACAGAACTCAAAACATATTCAGCTCTTCACACGCTTGTCTGTTTAGCCCTAGGGGAACCTATTGCAGTTGTAAGACAACGGGGATTTTCAAGGTTTGTGCAGGTGTAGGAACTCAAAGTGTCTGGTATACAAAGCAAGAATCCAGCAAGAAGTCCTGCATGGGGGAAGGTTTAGTGACAGGAGAAGCCGCTGCAGTACACAGTTGGGGGTCACGGGCTGGCAGGGCTTCCCTCCTTTATTACAGTCAGTCTATGGAGGTTAAGCATTTTAAATATAAAAGGCAAACATGACAGATGAAACCTGAGAAGGCGACCCTCGATCAATATTCCTGAAAAGCTCAAATTTGCACCATACATATTCTTAAATGAACTGTACAATGCACAAGTGAAAGTAGCTGATGTCTATGAACAAACAATAAAGCTATAAAAGAGAGGAAACATTGAAAGGCTAGGCAAAGGTATACCTATTGGAAAAAAAATTCTTCGTAACAGAAAGGGGAAAAAATGAGGCAATCTAAAATGAACAAAATACAAAGGAGCTTGCTGTAACCGTAACACCTCACCCTCCTAAAAATGCTGGGGCTGGGATATGTATATCCTGCTGCTCTGGACCTTCCCATAGAGACCTGTTCTCCACGGTTCTCTTAGCTATGTATCTGAAGGCAAGAACTGACACGTCAAAGGTGATGACGCCTTAGGCGTTATCCTTTCTTCCTGGCTATTTTGGCGTTAGATTTTTTTTTTTTTTTTTAAAGTAGCATGCACCAATTCTATAAACATGTGCCTAGTAAAGGAAGCTGAAAGTCTACAGATATGCTTCTGGTGTTAAACCTCAGTGGCAGAGCCATCAGAGAGACAGGAGGCAATGGGAAACAACACACACGCACATTCCAAGGAGTAGGAAACCAGACTCAACAGACAGCTGGAGGCTTACATGGAACCGGGCTATCAGCTCTCGATCCAGAGGCTTTGTGACTGATAGCTGCCCTGAGATGGGGTTGATAATGAAGATGCCCGTCGGAGGCTGGTCTGCTCCTGGCCCAGTGACACTGTACCTCAGGGACAGGTTTTTATCTCTATCAGACCTGATCTGGGGAACAAGAAAACAACCACATAAGCAGAAAACATGAGCACATTTGTTTAGGGGGTATAGCACACTTCCAACCCTTGCTTCACCCTCCCACAACATCACCCACCTCTCTCAGGCCATCCCATCATCTTCTTTCCCATTCCCTTCCTTCCTTCCTCCTCCTTTTCCTCTTCTGCGTGTGCGCGTACACGTGTGCTGTAATTTGTGTCATGTCTCTCTGGGCATGCATGCATGCATGTACTGACTTCTGAAATTGCTCTCCACCTTGCCTTTTGAGACAGGGTCTCTCGGTGTGGCTGGACTTTACTGAGTCATGTGGATGACTTAGCCCAGCAATCCCCAGGGGCTATTGTTTGAGTCCCCAGGACTGAGGTTACGGATGGGAATCTAAACTCAGGTTCTCACTGTGTGGGGAATACTGTATGACTAAGCCATCTTCAAAGCCTGTTCTTTGATTCTTGATGATGGAGTTAAGAAGAGACATTACCTATCCCCAGAAAGACTTTTCATCTAAAGAATGCTAGCTGAGAGTCGTGAAAAATGTCAAAACAGAGCAGTGTCCAGTTAGATAAAATTGCCAGGGTAAAAATATTTACAATATGGTAACAAGTGGCTAAATTAATAATAATAATAAAAAGTACATAGCATCTTCACACATCAGAAATAGCAAGAAATGATAATTATCTAGCCACAGCTTGAAATAACCTTGCATGGGACTCTGTTGTTGGGGACAGGCCTGCACATTAGATTTCTTTGTTTCCATTATACTGACTTAGTGCTACCAACACGCCCTACGTTGTTCTCAGGTGGTAATGAAAGCTACAATTCTCTTTTCTAACAAAGCATCACAGAGAAGTTCTTTGGGTGCATTTTTATACTGCAAACAAAAGAACAACATGTCAGAGCGGAGCAGGTTACAGAGATGGAAAATGGAGGAAAGGCGGAGACAGAGAGGCAGGGCAGATCGGGCAGTAAATACAGATCTTTATGTACTAGGTAGGTGAAATTAATCTGTCCACTTGATCTAGAGAATTTTCTTAAGTTAGGGCAAAATTCTGCTTTTCAGTTGCATTTCATGAATGCTGATGAAAAAGCACTTCTATTGGGGTTACATGCATTGTTAAATTAAATTGCAATGCACATCAGGATAGAATATACAACACAAATAACTGGCTTATTTTAAAAGCTCACAGCTCTTTATGTTTGTGTAGGAGCACTACAATAATCATAGAAACATTTGCATTTTAATAAATGAGAATATGATGATTCCATATTATTGTACTTTTAAACAAATAATACCCGGTTGGTTCTGCTTATTTTTTCCCCATGTCAGATGGAATGCAGTGTAAGGAACGGAGACTTTTCTCAGACTTGAAAGACTCCAGTTTTGCACGACCCCAGGGGTTGCCCTTTATTTTCCCCCTCTGCCCCAAAGTATCTTTAGAGGGCAGAGATCAACATGGAAGGTCCTGGTTAAGACTAGGTTTCCATAGTGAGAGCTGACAGGGGAGGGATGAATGAGATGGCTCATGAGTTCACAGAAGCCCTATCGTTCAGTGACTAGGACCTAGGAGAGCCATGTCTATAAATAATCCAAGAGATGAGATGGGGAAGCGAAAGGGAAGGGGGCTCCTTACTACACAGGAGGAATTCCACTCCCACACACATTCAACTGTATGTATACCTGCCATAAACTCTACTTTGTTAAAATGCACATGTGTGTGTGCGCGCGTGTGCACATGCCCCCAACAACTACAAAAATTAGGCAAAACAATTTCTAATGTCACTTTGCCATGAGAATAATTAAGACGACAACTCCTTACCCTGACGAGCTCCTGAGGAAAGGGCCCTCGGGAGTTTTCTGGCAAGTTGATTGGCGGGATGACCCAGTCTCTCTTCTGCCTCTGTAGGGACCCACTGTGCTTGGCGAGTTGTCTGGGGAATACTATCTCTTCAATTTCATGTGGGTCCTTTGCATTAAAACACAAGAAGACATTCCTGAGGACTAGGAAGAGCAGTCTCTACGATCGCACCATTATTAATGGATACCTACATATGTAGGAACCAACATGTATTATATACAAAAAGAATAACTCAGAAGGCCCTGTCCCTGTCCCCTAGTTCAATACCAGAAAACTGCCATGAAACATTTGGGTTGCGCTATTCAGTGAAAATTGAATTAGAAACAATTTATTATACAGGCCGGTTGAGTAAACTACTTGCCGTTTCTATAAACCATCCTAGAGAGTAGTTAATATTAAACAAAGTTTAATAGCACCCTTTTATATATTTCTCATTAGTTTTGACCACAGTTCAGGTAATGTGCCTACTGTACATTAAATTCAGATCTTGATGTGCTGAGATATAATTTGAATTCCAAGAGAAGTTTAATACATACCGCTAAAGAATGTCTCAAATATTTATGACCCTATTAAATCCCACAGAATTAATGCTGTAATTATTCTAAACCTATGTCAGCTGTGATGGATGCAGTAAATGACCCACTTTGCACACTAGGCATTAATCTCTGCTAGGTGTCAACATTTTCTTCTGTTTCTCTCGATGTCTGTGGACATTTTAGCCATTAGGCTTTGCTGTCTCTGTGCAAATGACAGTTTGCTGGAACACGGAGAACCAACAACAACAGACACATCTTTTCACCCCATTAGGTACCAGCCTCCCACTTTATATATCACTCGAGTGGCTTGAATTCTTTCAGCACCTAATGGCTTTAATGCATTGTATTTTACATGATTTGAAATGTCAATACTACTATACAAGAAAAGCAAAAAAAAAAATTTTTTTTTAGTATATTCATTCATATTTGAATATGTGTATGCACGTGACATTTACAATTAAATATTAGGATGGCCTGTGTTTTTATCTAACTATAGTATGTAAAATAGAACGGCTAAAGTTCAAACTCATGGCCTTCAAAGTATAGGGGTGTGTTCCTGAATCTGAGTTTGAACAAATTCAAAGAACCTGGCATTTATAAACAACATAGGATGTGAAATCATTAAACTATCTAGTTAAAAATTCTTATGTAGGAGGCTAGGTTGAGGTGGCTCTTTCCTTTAAACCACTCAATGGAGGCAGAGGCAGGGGAATCTCTGTGAGTTTGACGCCAGCCTCATATACAAATAGAGTCTAGGACAGACAAGGCTACACAGAGAAAGCTTGTCTCAAACACCAAGCCAAGCCAAACCAAACCAACAAAACCCCCAAAATCAAAACAAACAAAAAAATTGTTACGTATTTTCACAGAATAAGCACTCAATAAACCCTTGCCAAGCGGAACAGGTCCTGGGGGAACACTTCATTTGTTTCACCCTGGATCTCAATAGAGGGATCGCATCACTCTTCAAAATTAGTGGCAGGATGAAAAATATTTCATGCTACCCAATTTGCTCATGAAGAAATAGGACAGACCTCAACCCTCCTTGCCAGAGCCACTTTCCTGTCCCCACTGTAGATCTGTACCTCCCACCTAATAAATTTGACTGATGACATCTTCCAAAGATGTGTTTATTTTGTGGTTACACTTAACAGCTTGTAAAACATCGCAGCAATGTAACGCAAACTACTTCTAATTTGAATTAAATTATAAATCTCAAAATGTAAACAAACCACTCCAAGGCACTTTCTGGTGGCTTGAAACATACTTAGCCTATTATGTCAGAGACACAACTAAGCACGGCCAAAGAGACTGAAGTTGATGAAAGCTGAAATACTGGCCGTCCGTTTATATGGTAAGAATTAAACCCATATTCAGCTAGGATCATAAATCTAGTTGTTCAAGCGTAAGCTCCAAAGCCGGGTCTAGGGACCGTACCTTCACAGGCTCCTCAGGCAGGGTTGGCTCCAGGCTCAGGTTTACGGCTACCTGCCACTTTTCCTGGGTCTCTTCATCTTGGGCGTATATCAGGAACTTTGCCTGCTCTGCAGAAAGAGGGAAGCTTCTCACAGCATACACCGTGCCATCCTCATCCACCTTGAAATCTGCTGGTTCGCTGCTTTCATACTGAACTTTCCTTGTTCTATTGCAGTTGCTGAATTTCACTGTGGAAAAGAACAAGTGTCTGGTGACTCCGAGGCGGCCCCGGTTAAGGCCATAACACATACTGAGTTTCGGGAAATGATAAAATGGAGCAGCTTGAAGACACGGAGGCCCTTTTCACATGTGTGTGCTCACGAGTTCCTGTGCATGTGTGTGTGATTTGTCCAGGGGCGTACAGATGTGAAGACCTGAGTTTGAGCTCCAGTGCCATTCTCCAGGAGCAGGCCAACTTGGTTTTTGAGATATCCTCTCTCATTTGCCAATTTAGCTAGGCTGGCAGGCCAGTAAGCCCTAGGGATCCGGCTGCCTCTGCCTACTTGGGCCTAACATGAGAAACATACATTACCATTGCCTGCATTTTTACATGGGTCCCTCATGTTTACACAGTAAGCACTGCCCCTGCCACTAGCTGAGCCATCTTCAAGGCATTAGGACATTTATCTTCAGACTGCAGCTCATAGTCAGTTCCCTCTAACTTCAGGATATACACATGTGAAGATTAAACCAATCTCAGCCAACAGCAGGGTGAATATATTCCAAGAGAAAAACAGTTAAACTTACACTGAAGTCCTGGATATGGAAAGGCTTTTTTCCCTTTGTCTTCTGTAAATATAAGAGTGCAACTATGGATAGAGCATGCACATTTTGCTAAGTATTTCATAATCTAGAGATGAAATATGCAGGAAGGTATGCTTAGGCTTTGTGCAAAGAGTATACCAGGACACTTACATGTCAGAGACTTGAGCATCCTTAGACTGGAGTGTGCTGAGCCTGATTCTCCTCAGATTAGAAGCCATGACTACAGACATAGGTCTGCGACTGCCCTGCATCTCCTTGTCTAAGCATCTCTTCACCTTTGCCATCTCTTAGATACCGGGCCATCATGTGCTCCTGATTTCAACCTGGACCCCTTGTGCAGGTGGTACTTCCTGTCCCCTACTAAGCTCACATCTTCCCTCATCCCAGCTGCGGCTGGTATCTGTCATGTACCAATGGGAGTTCTTCCACCAGACTCACAGCTGAGCCTTGCACTCCACTGGAGAGGCACTCAAGCCTGGGTTTATCAGTTGTTTGTCACCCTGGCCCTTCTTGCCATGGAACCTCAGTGTTTTACTCTTGGACAAACACTCAAAGGAAGGAAATTCTGGGCATCTTCATGAACACCCACAACGTGTCCTAGAATCCTGGGAACTCACAGTTAGTGAAAGGATGAAAGGAGAAAAGCATCATTTCTGGTCGTTGGGGTGCTTATGTGCTTTTGTGTTCTTAATTTGAATTCTCACCAAATGAGATAACATGTATCTCAAAAAAATTTAAATGAAAACTAAATCAGTGCCTAAGGAGGAGAATCTAAATGATTTCAATGTGTTATTCATGCCAGTCATAATTGTGTTGACTTAAAAAGGGGGGGGGGGAGATAAGCATTTCATAAATCCAGTGCCAATCAACCTGCGTCTCAGCAGATGACGAAAGTTAGATTCTGCATTTACAAAGAGAACCACGCAAACTCAAGGCAGCCTCTGAGTGAGATCATTTCCTTTGCGGTCCACCTTCCATCTTTCCGAAGAAACATTCCATAGCAATGGCAAGTGAAGTTTCACATATTAAACAGTTTTCATTTTCCCAGACAACTGATGCCACAGTCTGGTCGTGATTATACGAGACACAGCTGGCAAGTGATAAATGTGTGTGTCCACAGTTCAAAGGGCACTCACAGGCGGCTTCCATGTTTCCCAAGGATACCAGGACAAACCATTTGATTATTCATATGGTTTTTAGAGGAAGGGTCTCCCAGAGCTCAGGCTACCTGCAACTGAATTCTGTGGCTGACAATGGCCCTACCTCTGGAGGGCTGGAATTCCCAATTTAAGAAGTCCTCTGTCTCACACAGCAACTGAAAACGGTTTTCTCAGTTCGGTTCACACCAACGCACTGAGACAAAGACAGACTACAGCCACGTTCCACACTCACTCATTTCCTTTCCTAAAAGCAATAACATAGTTTAACTACTGAATATATAGTTTTCCACGCAATGCCATATTTGTCATGCTTAAAATTTCAGTCATTAAAAGTAAAAAAAGAAGTTGTATCTGGAACTAAATTATGTTACAATATAACATTGGTCTTTAGGGTATAAATATCCCCAAATAGACTTAGATACTACAATCTTCCATTTGATTCAAATTATTTCCTAAAGAACAATGGGATTTACTCCCCACCCCCACTCTCTCCTCTTCTTTTTTTTTTTATTTTGGAAAGTTAAAGACAAAACAAATGCTAAAATTGCTTTTTGAACCTTGCTGAGAAATCAAAATGACAGAATTATACCATTATTTATTAACAGAAGTGAGTAACTTGTTTTGGTATCATAAAAAGGAATTCATGATTCTTCAGCTCTCTCAGATATATCTAGTCTCCTCTGCATTTTCTCCTACATTTCAACACTGCAGCATGCGTCCTCCCTCACTATCCACATCTGGATCATTGCAGCTGTGCCCTGTGTAGTCTTCCCCCAGCTGCAGGTGACTCAGCACCGGTACGGCTTTATCCCTTCATATGTGACCTGTGACACAAGTCATACACGCATCATGCCAATTTATAATGCTCTCCTAACTTTTAAAAATGTTTTTTTTTTTAGTTCTTAAATTGTATGCATGTGTCTATGTGTATGTCCACTCTGAATTTTAATGCATATTTTATAGAAAAGTTGAACCGACACTGCGTCCATTATAACCAGCATTCTAATAAATACTCCTTATTTCTTAATGGCAACCTGTAACTATGCCTTCTCCCCTTAAGCTGACAACAAATATTTAGTGGTTTTGATTTTCTGTGACAACTAACAAGTGATGAGAATAATATAAGTAAGTGCTCATAGATATCTACCAACACCTTAAAACAATTAAAGAGGGTGAGGAATAGAAAAAAAAAGATGGACTGGAAGTAAAGAGAATTTCTAAAGTATGCAAAGCTTACTATATCAAAGCCCCACAACAAAAGCCAAAGACCAATGCACAATCCCAGAGCCTTCAAAGAAGCTATAGTAAGTATTCGTATTTAAGTTGCTGGCAGTAGTAATTTGAATTAACTATTTGTTTACTGAGAAGCATTGCAAAGTGGAGTTAAAATGAAGTTTTAGCTCAAGGGCTTGCTATGCAAACAAGAGGACCTAAGTTTGGATCTTGGGCACTAACATGAAACGTTGGGTGCAGAGGTTCACACCTGTCATCCTAGTACATGGAGGTAGAAAGAGGAGACTCCCTGGAGCGTACTGGCCAGCAGCCAACCCAACTGTAACTGTGAGGTGCAGCATCAGTGGGGGAGCCTGTCTCAAAGGCATGAGGTGGTAAGTGACTCCCAAGGAGGGAGAAATGTGGTATCCACCTCTGGCCTCCAAATGCACGTGTACAAAACCCAAATCCCAGGAAGACGGGCTGTTAGCCTTGACAGCGAACTTTTGGCATGAGATTCAGTATCTGTGCTCTGCAGATGCAGAAAGGAGATCCATCCGTGCCGTGTGTCCCTGACTCTAGTCATTTCCCAACAGGTTCTAAAAGATGCCAACTAGTTGAGCCACTGAAACCTGAAGTTTCAATAAACAGTACAATCAGATGAAAATCCCAGCAAAAGCTGGTGAAGAAATAATGCCAAATTTGGAGTTCTGAGAATTTCATGGCAAGCAGTGTTTTTTTAAAAAGTTAATTCTGTTCTTTTTTTATATTCTCCTCTCTTACAATACATTCTTATGACAGGCTCCCCTCCTTTCAGCCCTCTCAGTCCCACATACCACTTCGCCTCTCCCCCAGATCCACTGAGAAAGGACTGTAGGAGCCAGAGGGGTCGAGGGCACCAAGAGATCTTGGCCCACAGAATCAACTAAGCAGGGGCTAATAGAGATTAAAAAGTAATTCTTAACTCTGCATAGTGCCCCATGGTTCTGCAGGTTTGCTGATCTACTTCTTTGTACTGGAGACTAAACCCAGGGTCTCAGGCACAGCTAAGCACATGATGTAACATGGCGCTGCATCTCCAGCCTCATTCAGATGTAATAGGATGTGTCTATGTGGGGATGAGGAGATGATTTGCTGCATGCCATGCAAGCATGTGAACCGGTGCAAGATGCCCGACTAGTGCTTCTAACTCCTGTGCTTAAAGGATGGAGACAGGCAGACTGGCTAGCCAGCTAGTCTAGCCGCACTGTCAACATTCAGACCAGTGAACAAAAACAGTAATTGTGGAGAGAGAAGACAGGGAGAGAGAGAGGGAGAGAGAGAGAGAGAGAGAGAGAGAGAGGGAGGGAGGGAGGGAGGGAGGGAGGGAGGGAGGGAGGGAGAGAGAGAAAAAAGAAAAAGAAGAAGAAGAAGAAGAAGAAGAGAGGGGAGAGGGGAGACAGGAGAGAAGAGAAAAGAAGAGGAGAGGAGAGGAGAGGAGAGAGAGATCTGACACTAAATTCTTATATACTTACACATATGGGATTGCCAAGTTCATACACACAAATACATGAAAAGAACCATACAGACAAGTCTATATACCACATACGCAATGTTTTATATACAATTTGTTTAAAACATGCCTTGTACCATATAACTTTGTGCATTCATGCGGCACAAAAGTTAACAACTTAATGAACAAGGATTTCAAAGAAAAAGCCCTCTCCAATAAAGGTCAGCTCAGCACCATGTTCAGCAGTGTTAGCCATCTTGTGCTATTTTAAGTCACACAAATTAAAATGCCTCCTCATTTCTAGGAGAATCGTGTTGAGTTTCATTTGTTGCCACCCAGTTGATGTTCACTGCCTGCTGTCATCTTTGCCTTCCTTGGGCCTGGAAGCAGCTAAGGAGATTTTCTCCTGCTTGACAAAGTGCTAGGACCAAGATGTGAAATTTGCACAAGGTGGCTATATTTGTACAGATACTGTATCATTAATGGTAGAAAGTGGTAGGCTTGGTGGCGCACACCTTTAATCTCAGCACTCGGGAGGCAGAGGCAGGCAGATCTCTGAGCTCTGTGAGTTAAGACGCCAATCTGATCACAGTAATTTCTCAGTAAGTCAGAGGTACATAGAGACTCCTTGCTCACTATGGCATTTACAATTATAAATAATAAATTATATTTACTTATAGTTGTGTTTCTCAAAATTTGAGGAAATAAAAGCAAAAACAGAACCAGCAAAAATCATTTCAAAGAAGTAAAATAGCCTAGAGATAGGTTTAATTGTTAAAATTAGAATGAAAGTTTACCTTTGAGTATGAAGAATTGGATATATCCATGTGTAATAAATGGATACATAAACGATAACTGTATCTATAGCACAACACACACACACACACACACACACACACACACACACACACACCCTTCTGGAGGTATCTTGTTCTTGTTGTAAAAGATTTTTCTTAGGAAAAGTAGGTAGATAAAATAATGAACAAGAATTTTTACTTCTGTTTTTCGAAACACGAAGGAATTTTACCATATTTCATCATGCAAATTTCAGAAAACGTGATGCAAAATTTATCTTAATCTTTAGGAGTGAAATATTCTCATGTCTTTGGGGTAGATGAAGAAGTGTTTTTGTCAGAACCTACAGAAGATCAGAATTTATACTGGACATTACTGTAATCTATGTACTTCAATTAATACAAATTTGCCATTGTTTATTTACCAATGGTAAAGAAACTGTCCCATGGATGTAGGACCTTGCTGGTAGGGGATAACGTGAGGAAGGCTGAATACATATGTACATCTGTAATTCCTGCTCTTTCTGTTAGCATGACACTGGTGTAAAGAGTTGGTTTTACTTTTAAAAGCTTTATTTTTCTTATTTTAGCTACATGCATGGATTTCTGTGGGGGAGGGAAGTTATGTTCACTCGAGTGGAAGCGCCCATGGAGGTCAGAGGCATCAGTTGTGTAGTCACATGCGGTCAGTTTTTAGCCACGCACTGTACATGCTGGGAATTGAATAAGGTCTTTGGCAAGAGCAGGAAGGTCTCTTCACTGCTGGGCCATCTTGTCAGCATCTCAGTTAATTTGTTTGTTTGTTTGGTTTTTGTTTTGTTTTGTTTTTTAACAAAAGCTTTCTTATAGATGATGGCCTAACATTCCACATTATAAGATATGTGCCAGGGAAGGACAGTGGTGAAAGTCATCAGAACCTTCCTAGCATTCCAGTGAAGTGCCAGTCAGTCTAGCATCACTAAGAGCTGGGTAATACAACTGATCAGTAATTTACCTAACTCCGACTTGCTCTTTGATGAAAGTCATAACATTTTATCAGACAAATGGAATAAAATTAAAATTCTATTATTTTATAATCAAAGGATTTGATTTGAAAACTTCTTCTGACAGCTCCACAACCCATATTAAATTAAATTTTTAAATATTAATTTTATTTAAGTGTTCAGACAAAACTAGAAACAGGGTTTGAATCACAAGAGGAAAGTAAATGCGTTTATTTAGGCAAATGAAAGTACAAAGTAAGCTGGGTGTGGTGGCACATGCCTATAATCCCAGCACTTGAGGAGGCAGAGGCAGATGGATTACTGTGAGTTTGAAGCCAGCCTGGTCTACAAAGTAAGTCCAGGATAGTCAAAGTTACACAGAGAAACTGTCTCCAAAAACCAAAAGGAAACGAAATGAAACCAAACCAAACCAAACTAAACCAAACCAAACCAAAACAACAACAACAAAAACCAACCCACCAAAAAAAGTACAAAGTACAAGTTTTGCACCAGGATTAATTAAACTTAAAATAAATCTGCACCCTTTCAGATGTGTGTGGCTTACACCCACCATAACACTAAGCAAGGAAATGTAATTAGACCACTGTACAGCTTTCGTACATAACATGTGGTTACTGCATTCTAGCCCACATAAAACTTTGCTAGCATGATTAATATAAAATTAAGCACTGGGGGAATAATTATTTTAAAGTATTTTTTCTCTTCAGGCAATACCGCCTGTTAACGTTAACCATAAAGCCATAACACCCATATAAAGTATTAACAGGAAAACACAGATCATACATTTTAAACGTATTAGCAGTTAATTGTCCTACATAAATACAAATGTACATGTGCTAATAATCACATGTAATTTAGTTTTTTGTTCAGAAAAACATCACATCATATTTATAAGCAATTATAAGAAAATATCCTCAAATATTTTCATGCTTAAATGTGCTCTTTAAATTTTTGTTAGTTTCTTCTAGTTTAATTGCCATTTTTGAAGGCCTATTAAGAAAACAAGACCTTTATTTTCAGTGAAGACAGCAATATTTAATCAGACAAATGTGATAACATTGAAATCATATTATTTTATGAATAATTAAAAGATTTGACTTGAAAACTTTTCCTGACAGCTCTATCAGCCCTATCTTGAACTGTTAAGTTCACTGAAGTGCTCACATAAAACCAGGAATGTACCGAACTTCCCCTGCACAGGCTGAGAGCACTATCTATCAATGAACTATGGATCTGTGAACGGAGACAAGAGAAGGAGGGAAAGTGGGCGGAGCAGCCGTGTCTGCATCTTGAAGTGTTTGAATATATAACCTCCAAAGCAAGGCGGAATGCTTCCCAAGAGGCAGGTTTTGTCAGAAATCTGAAGTGTGCTTCAGCTTGCTCTTGCCACCCTAGGACATCCCAAAGAGTTAATTTGAGAAATGCTTTGGTTTTTTTTTTTTTTTTCCTAACAGAACAGTAGCCTTTGTGGGATTTATCACTTTTCTGCATGGATGCCTGCATCTGAGATACAATAGTAGACATGTGAGGAATAATTGCAGATCGTTTGCTGCAAACGTTCATTGTATTTTATTTAAGCGCAAAACTATGTAAAGAAAAAAAAAAGATGGAATGCAGGAAATACATTAAGTAATGCTCAGTAGTATACATGTATCTTACAACAGAAATGTTTTTTTAATCTCAAGTGATACTTGAAGTCTGTATTCATGAGGTTCCCCTTTCGCAACACGTTTTATGACTGAAACATCTAGTCATTGATTGCCAACTTGAAAACCTCATCTACAAAAGTTGGTATTGGCAAAGAACAGTGCGTTCTATTTTTTTCTCCAAATGCCAGGAAGCCTGTCACAGGCCACGAGGGATGGGTTTATTCAATTTCACGATGCCTCTTCTGCCTCACTCTGGCAGACACAATGCCAGTGTTCCTCACAGTTCAAAGGCTTTTCCCTGAAGATTTCACAAGGTCCGCTGAGAGACTACTTCAAGCGTTCACAGCCATCCTTCTAGTGGGCTTAATAATTTCTCCCTGGGATTTAAAATGTAACACCAGCTAAGCATCACAAGTCAACTCGATGCTTTTCTGAAAGCTGGATTTTGCTTCAAAACTATGTGCTCTCTGTGTAATTTTTTTTTTTTTTAACAGGCCTTAGCAGTTTTCAATTAAGTTTACTCAGGTTCTCCAAATGGCAGGCAGTTACATTTTCAAGTGAATAGCTCTCCTTCAGCAAATCTCCAGCGAATAGCACCCAAACACACTATTGGGGTGGGCGGGGAGTCTCTCCTAGGCTAACTCCTGCCCTTTGATGTCTATCAGGGACAGGGCATCCCAAGTCCTTATCTTTGCACAAAGTGCAGCCACTTAGTTTCCTATTTTCCTATAAATGCACGTGGAATTAAAATTAACGAGCAAACTTTTACACACAGAGATTTTAACGGGACTAGCGGTTAATCTTAAAATAAAATAGGAAGGAAGGAATAAAACTAAGTGAATAGAGGGGAAAGTGTGAGGGATCAGTAATTGAAAGGAACCAAATTAATGAATCCAAGAGCTCATACAACTATGAGACAGTGAACTTCACACACATTTCGCTTTAGAACTGAAGAGTCAAAATAGATCAAGTTGGAATATTAACAGAAACACCTTGATTCTAAAGTGGTGATCAGGTTAACTTGAAGGATTTGGTGGGGGAAACTCCTCTACCAGCAAGTTTTGCAGTGGGAGGGTCAGAGATGTATGAAGGACGTGCCCTGCAATTGGTCCACACAGGTCTTCCTTAAAGCACAGGGGAGTAGGCTGGGATAGAGGGCTCAGTGAGTGGAGTGCCTGCCCCACAAGCACAATGGCCTGAATTTGAATCTTTAAAACCCATTTAGGCGGTTGTAGCCAGAGCCTATAGCCCCAGTGCTAGGGAGAGAGCAGCCAAATGCTAGAGCTTCTAGTCAGCCGTGAACACCAGGATCAGGGAGAGAAGCTGGCTTTAAAAAATAGGGACCTTTGCCCTCCACATGCACATCTACATACAGGCACATATGTACCCATGTGCATGGACACAGAGGGCAGAAAATAGTAAAAGTAAAACTTTTCAACTGCAAGAGGGTTTAGGAGGCAGCCATAATAAAGGAGCATCCATATATACGTTTGGTCCTATCGTCATAAAATGGTTAATGTTTCCAGAATGTCTAAGGGCAGCCGAGAACCAGTTTGAGATCATTATTCTATCGCCTCGCTGGTGTCTTATTCACCGAGGATGAGACTCTAATGAGTAAAGCCATTGAACTTCATTTATCAAGTAATACTGTTGCACGGGAAACAGCTTTATCAAGAAAGCTGGGAACCTGGCTTGAGTGAGACTTCAAATTGTAGAGAAGCAGGCACATGCTGATAACCCATCCAAGGGTCCGAGGGTTCGGGCACGCTGTGTTTGAGTCACGCTGCACATTCAACAATGTCAGTCCACGCTCTAATCTGTCTACCTCCCATGGGAGGCCAGGAAGGAAACCCGAGGCTCTAGTTGGCTGAAAGCAAGACCAGCGAAGTTATCTTTGTCCTCTGCTGCTTGCTTACCTCATCCACTAGAGGGAAGGTGGGGGGATTTGGATGAAAAGGCAACTGTGGACTGAGCCGACTAGGGAACTGTGGTACCATCTTTGGACAATGTCAGTGAGTGCTATTAAGGAGAGCGTTCTAAGAGCCATACAGGGATGGCAGAGGTGACAGGGCAAGCATTAATGTTTCCTGTAGGATAGCCACAGCCGGAGATACAGTCCTTCCTTACCACCTAGAGGTCATCCTGGGGCTAGTACGTGAGACAAAGTCTTGCCACCAGGCCTGGCCATCGGAGTTGAAGTCCAAGAGCCTTTGTGGGAAGGAAGAAACTGGCCTCTGACCTCCATATGCATATCACACACACATGCGTGCGCACACACACGTTTGCATGTGCAAAAACGCACACATGCATGCACACAATAAACACCATAAAAATTTAAGTAAAACGTTTAAAAATGACCATGCTCCAGGTACCTGAGAGTTGCTCTCTCAGCACATGGCATGAGCCCGGTGGGAGAAAAGAAATGCTATTCAGTAGAGATATAATAGATGCCATTTCTGTTGCCTGCCTACAATAACAGGTATGCTATAAACACACAGTAAGAGTCTGGAAATACTGCTCAAGCGACCAAGAACATGATGCTCTCACCGAGGACCCTAGTCTGGCTGTAAGAACCTGCCTTGGGCTGCTCAGGACTACTGTTTACATCCAGCTCAAGGAGACAAAATGCACTACCACCACCCCACCACTGCATTCATGTACACAGAGCCATGCAGATAGATATACACAATAAACCGTAAAACAATCAGGGCAGCTTCCAGTGCCCAGGGATGGCATTCCAGGCAGGGTGTGGTGACATGTTTCTCCACACTCCTGCCACAATGCTCAATGATTCCCATGGCATTCCCACCCTTTGTAAACATCCAGAATGGTAACATCTGCCTCTCTGGAGCTGGAATGACACATATCTCTTTCCAGTAGGGCCACTTAGAAGATGCTGCCCTCTTCCCCCACGGGTAAGACAGAAATCACACGAGGGATGAGGAAAACCAGCCTCCATCCTGGGAGGAGTGGCCTGAGTCAGACCACACCCAATCAACTGTGCAGGGATGGGGAATCTGTGTGGTTGAGGGAGCTCAGAAAACCTCTACGACCAATGTTGCAATTCATGCTAGCCCACCATGTCACAAGAATGAAATAAGCCAGAGTCAAGGCTATGGTAAGTAGAATTCAAAGAATTAAAATATCTAACAATTTCTGAACATCTCAATATCTCTCTACCAAAAGATGTCTTAAAATGTTACAAAACGTGTTTTTTTTTTAAAAAAAAATATCTTCAGTTTTCTTTTCTCAGCTAAGGCAAGTCACGTGCTATTAAATTCTGTCTGTACAGGAGTCAACAAGGGTAAAAGAAGAGAGTGAAGGCCCATTGTGTTCTGGAGAAGGAAACTGGACAAAAACGGCAGCATGGATGCTACATAAGTAATTATGAGATGGAAACAGGAAGCGTAGGTTTCTGACAGCTGAATGATGCTCTGCATCCACTTTTGTGTGTTAAACAACTGGCTGTGCATCACGATTACAGCCCTCTCCTTTCTGTGCATCTCAGTGACTCAAAAGATGCTGAGCACACCTCTGGGCTTCACCGATGCTCCTTCTCCACGATCCTTCATGCCATGAAATTGGCAGAACCAAGAAACACATGTGTAAGCTTTTCTTTCCGTGTTCAATTAGGTTTCCCCAGTGTCTTCTCTGTCCTGCCTCCCACCTTCGTCATGTGCCCCCTAAGAAATTACATTAACATAGCACTTCCTCTAATGAATCCACATTCAGAGAGTATGATTCGTAGCCTCTGAAACTTGAAACAATTCAGCTAACTCCATATTTCAGGCTACTTCAATTTGACAAAGCATTATAATTTTTATAATAGGTTTTTATCAAAATTTAAAGAAACAAACAGAAGAATGTCCAGCATAGACTTTACTGTCTTCAAGTGCACCACAAGAAGAAAACACCCAGACTAGACTAAACCTAAGCCTCAATCAGTTTTAACAATGTGGCCTCAACCTGTGACACGGCAACAGTTAATAAATGTGTGCTCGGAGTGCAGCACTCACAGGTACAAGGAACAAAAAATTATTACATCTTTCATGAAACGTGGATAAAAGGAAGAGACACAAAGAACAAATTGCTCATTAACAAACTTCGTAAAAGGACATCCTATTAGCCAACAGCAAAAACCACAGGAAAAAAAAAATCATTGCATCCCAGAGACTGAAGTTACAAAATAAACGTTTATTCCCTTAGTTGCTCGAAAGGGAAAAAGGTATGATCACATACGAAGAACTGCCAATCCTACAATAGAGATCTTGAAAATTTGTTATGATATAAAACATATCTTTGAAGCTAAACTCCTAATTTTCACTGCTAATCTCCCAAAAAATGCACAGGGTTCCCTATGTGCTAGAAGGACCTTGTTAAGTTGGATTTTTCATAGAAAGGGAATTATAAACATTTAGCAAAAGTAACACCAGGTTGTTACACTTAAAGTTGCCCTTCCTTTCTGAGCATTATCAAAATGATATATAGTAAGTATTTAGTAAATAAATTCCACAATGAATGCAGAAATAATACTTTTTACTTCATTTAGGCCATGAAACTACTGTGAAGAGTTAGATAGAACTCCTAAACCATTAACAGAGTTTAAGTAGTGCAAGGAATATACAAGCTTAAATGAAACTTCAAAAGCTGAATATAAATTTATCAATGCATTAATAATAAATATTAGTTAAGAAACATCAACCTAGAGAGTCCAGCCTCATAGTACATTTTTATGATCGTCTCTTTTCCTCCTTTCAGGTTTCTAAAGAATTCTAGGAAGTATCTGTGATGGGACAATATTGCTCATAACCAGCTTCATTCATTCCAATGTAACACAGACACAAAAAATAAGGGCTTGTCATCCAGAGTATGCAGTAAAAATTGGAATAAAATGTTTACTATATTACTATCATCATAATAAAAGCTTATTTCAACCTATATGATTTAATATACATGTACAAATGTTTAAGATGAGCCATGTTCTTTTTAATGACACGTTAATTATATTTAGAAACTATAAATTATAAACTGCTTACTAAATTTTAATATGCTATCTTATAACAATATTATGTCATTGCAGGAGAGAGAGAGAGAGAGCGAGCACGCGCATGCACAGAAGAATCGGCATGCTTAACTAATTTTTTTCTATTTCAAAAGTCGGGTGCTTCTACTGGCAATGGTAAGTCTTTGCCTCATTGCTGGGGCGACACTTTTCATTTTGAGATGTAACTGTACCATTCCCATTATTTACATCAGTGTGAATGGGATTACATGTCAAGCCTTATAGCAGTGGTTCTCAATCTTCTTAATGCTGGGACCCTTTAATAAATTCCACATATTGTGGTGACCCCATGAAATTATTATTATGGGGCAACTATAAAATTATTTCATTGCTATTCATAACTGTGATTTTGCTACTGTTATGCATCGTAATGTAAACATCTGAGATGGCGGATACATGGTGTGTGACCCCCTTCCCCCAGAAGGGCTGCGACCCCCAGGTTGAGAACCACTGCCCGGTAGCACTATGGCCATCTCTGTATCCTACCATTCTGCACCGTAGGGTGATCCTGGCTGTCTTAGGGGACCTTTGCTGCTAGAGTAGTCCCATGCCCACCTGCATGCTGCTATAGCAGTGAACCCAGCTTTAGGTGTATGAGTCTCCAGTTCAAGCATCCTTAAGTTGTACGGTGATAAGGATATTCCATATTTAATACATCCTACCCAAGCTCCCACACATGTATTCTGGGAGTTTCACTGCATTAACTAAGATAATGCCAAGGCACACAGGTAATCTGCTTCCAATGTAGCATTTCCTAATCAGTATGTATTAGCTACAGTAGATCAATTTAGCTAGAATAATGTCCTTATGCTGTCCCAATGACTGGATGTAATAAGACAATTCATCTGAATTGTATTCTCTTGCCTGAAAGCTTCTGCAATGTTAACGTTATATAGAACAACACACTAAAGTCTTTATAAAGTTTCTAAGTTTATTGTGGTGTGTGTATTTTGTGTGCGCATGCATGCACGTGACACCACATTTAGGAAGACAATAGAAGGTAGCGCTCTCTCTCTCTCTCTCTCTCTCTCTCTCTCTCTCTCTCTCTCTTTCTCTCTCTCTCTCTCTCCTTCTCTCCCCTCTCCCCCTCTCTCTCTCTCTTCTCTCTCCCTCTCTCTCCCTCTCTCTCCCTCTCTTGCTCTCTCTCTACCTCTCTCTCTCTCTTTCTCCTTCTCTCTCTCTCTCTCTCTCCCTCTCTGTCTCTCCCCCTCCCTCCCTCTCTCTCTCGCTCTCTCCCTCTCTCTCTCTCATTCTCCCTCCCTCCCTCCCTCCCTCCCTCTCTCTCTCTCTCTCCCTCTCTCTCTCTCTCTCCGCTGTGCAGAGCAGGAAATCTTACTCAGATTGTTAGATCTGAACATCAAGAATTTTTACCTCTTGGGCTCCAAATATTTTTTCCAACCTAACACTCAATTATTAACTTCTAGAAGCATGGAATAAAGGGAGTGACAGTAAGTAATGGACCAGTATGACCCGTCACCTGGACAAAAAGGCAGCAGGGGCAACCACAGTTCTGTTTCCACGGGCTTAGCAAAGGGACATGTGAGGTGGGAGGCAGGAGGCAGGGTAGAGAAGCTAGCATGACATTGGAATACAAAGTATGGGGCAGAGGCTGAGCTTGGGTTGGTGCAAAGGCAGAATGGATGATGAGAAGAAGTCTCCCAGCGCAATGAGCCTAAAGTTCCCCATCACAGAAAGACCCGAGCCCAGAGGACAGCCCCCAAATCAGCAGAGCATCTCAAACTGTGCAGGCACAGCCGAATCCTGAGTACTCTGTTGATCTGTCCATCTCTGCCCGGGCCTTAGGACTTATCCAAAGGCCTTCCTGCTGCACACCCTCCGTCTAGATGATTTTCAGCATCCCTCAGGTTTGAAAAGCCACATTTCCAAGTAACTAGATGAATCTTGAATATTTCTGGCCAGATTTTAGCCCTTACGTAAATATCTGGACTACTACACAGTCAACTGCCTCCTTGACATGAAGATATACTAGGCAACTGAAATCAAACAGAAGCAAAAATCAAGTGTTGGTCTACCTCAACTTCCTTTACCAAGTGGGTTTGCTTTCTTTCCTATGAGCTCCCCTTTCACAATATATCCCCAGTATGGCCACTTCTTATCATGGTTGGCTACCATCTTACTATCTTTCATTATCTGGGATAAGTCCCAGTGCACGTCCCAAACACTTGTAATTGCCTTTTAAACTTGTGAGCTGGATTATGTTCAAATGATTTGCACTTTCCCTACGTTAAAAACCTTAGCAAAGCCTATGGCCTGCCACTTCATCCTTCCTCCCTCTTCTAGCTCCCCAGGTCTTTCACCGGCCGGAAAGTCTTCAAGGATTTGTTTCCAAGCCAAGCTAGTTCCTGCCTGGGGAACTGCACGCATGTTGGAAATACACATACTAATAAGAGTTGAGAGGAAAAAAAAAGAGAAGGCTAGAAAACCGGGGAAACAAATTAGTTGTGTGAGTAAGAAGGGCCCTTGGCTCATCTCATCTTCCATAGCTGTGTGGTTGAAATGGGCTTTCCCCTGCCTCAACCTACTTCCTTTCTTTTCTTTAGTGACACAGCTATTTACCAGATGATCAGAGTTGAGTTTCCAGATGAACCAGAGGATAAACACAAAGACTTCTTAGCTAGGTTGAGTAGAAAGCAGTGATGACAGTTGCATTATCCATGATGCTACAGCTGACTCGGGCTCTGACCATGTCACACTCCTTCTCGGGCTACACTGAGCACACTGTGGTAATTTACCCCTCGCGGTACCTTACAGAGCCAACAGCAATGGTCTGGATGCCAAATGCCAAGCTGCTTTCAATGAGCACAGGTGGTTCACTTGTCACCCTGCCTTCATGGAACATGTATGAGACACAACTTAAGGAAACAGAAGGCAAAAGTAGCGATCGCCCTTACTGTTCCAGGTTAAACACTGGTTTTGAATGCAGTACATTAACTGGTACATGCGACATCATTTAGCTCTTTGTGCAAAAGTGAAGCATTTGACCAATGAAGTCATCAACTACCATGCCCATTAGTACCGCCTCTGAGTCAGGAGTTGGGAGTTAGAATGTTTCTGATATGGCATCTCATCTGGGCACGACCTATAATGTTCATATTCTTTCAGGTATGTGTGTACTTATATATTCATACAATTTTTCTACTTTTTTGCATAGGTAACTGTACAAAAAAGTGTATTTAGTATTTAAAGTGACATGTGTCCAAGATTCATGGACATCCTGGGAAGCACCTGCCACACCTAGGTAAACTTGGTGAACTTCCCAGTTAGTGACAAGTAACCAAATAAATATGTATCTGCCAAGTCTTCAGGAGTTTCAATTTAGGGCTTGAAGATCTTTAATAACTAAGTAAAGTTTAACAAAAGTGTTTGCAAATATTTGAAGAGAGACCACTGGAGATGGAAAGGCATATTGGGTGGCTTTGGATGTGGTCCCAGAACAGAACAAAACAAGGGGCCACTTCAGCAAGATGGGCATGACACCATGCTCCTTTCAGCAAGATGGGCATGACACCACGGCAGGGCCAGTCCATTTATAATGCTTGAGACAGAGTGCAGTGCTGGACCCTCACCCTCGCTCTTCAGTCAGTGCTTTTGTGAGGGACTGGAACTGGGCAAGTTTTCTCCCCTTGAGGAAATTTGCTTAGAATGGTGTGTTTAAAGACGCATTACCTTTATGGTGATGGGGTTTAATGGACCGAAGTCTCTTACATAGAAAAGCAACCTCTGGGTAGACTGAAATCCATTAGCCTAAAAGGAAAAGTGTCAACAGAGCTGAAAACGACAGCTCTGCTTATGGATGTGTGTGCCTGTGTGTATGTGTGTGTGTGCATGTACATGTGTGTGTGTGTGTGTGCGTGGGTACACGTGTGTGTGCGCGCGCACGCACATGCGAACACTTGTGAGCATGTAGCATACTCATCTCACAGGAGGATTGAAAGCTGATGCTCAACGCTGCTGTAGTTAATGGCTTAGCTTTGTGCCCTTTTGGTGTCCTGTAGGGTCCAACTATAATTACGATGAACACCATTAGTGGTACTTTTTAAATCCAGAAATTATTTAAAAATACACAATATAATATGCAAGATGTGATTATGAAGACATGAGATTGATTTCATGAGTCACAGAGAAAACTAAGATTCATTATGTAACAATCATGCCTTGTATAAATTACAGTCCACCCAATTGGGACACTAAATATGCACTTTAATTTGGATTACAGTACAAAAGTAACTTTACTATCTAATGAGATGAATTATTAATCAATGCTAAAAGATACTTTTAAAAAGCCCTGCTTGAATAAAGGCCAACTCTAATCTCATGTATTTTACAAGTAAACTCTTCAATAAGCCATTATCATTTTATTCTCAATTACACCACACCCTCCGCTTACTTTTTGTAAGTTAGAAGCTGTATCAAGGTTGGTGGCTCAGGCATGCATCCCAGCTGTTTCAAAGACTGAGGCACAAGGCTTGGGAGCTCGAGGTCACCCAAGGGTACAGAGTGAGTTCAAAGCCAGTCTGGGCAACTCAGTGAGGCAGTGTCTCCAAAGGGAAAAGGTGCAGAGAGAGCTGGGGTCATAACTTAGCAGTGCTCATGTATATCCAGGAAGCCCCGGATTCACACTCTGATACCAAAGAAGAAACAGAAGGAACAACGTATTCCAGTTAGGAGATTTTTGCCCTTTTATTCCCGTTGGGTGGAAACAAGTTAAAAAGTAGTATGCTTTAAGAAAGGAAGTTCAGGCTGCAAGATCTTCAGCAGGTAAGGGTGCTTACCACCAAGTCAGACTTGAACCGTGGAACTCAGACAGACAGACAGACAGACAGACACACACACACACACACACACACACGATGATGATGATGATGATGATGATGATGATGGTGATGAATAGAGAGTAAGCCATGCCTTTGGACAGTCATTGCTTTACATGTAACCAGAAGGCATCTCGGTCGGTCAAGAGTCTGTTGGTTCCATGCACAACACTAAACGTCTGGAAGTCTCCGTTTCAACAAGTGCCTAAGCCAACTGCTCCACTGAAAGGTGAGCTCAAAGTTTGCTTGTTTTATTGCAGTTGATCAGGCCCAATAAAGAACACAGTGGCTTCTCTGGGACAAAAGCAATAAGGCTGAAGAGAGAGCTCGTTCAGCAGAGGGCTGGCTATGCATGCTTTGAGCACTGGCACCCAGGTAAAAAGCTGGGCCCTGTTTCCAGTGTCCACCACAGTGGCAGTGCTAGTGGGATGGGGAGGCAGGAGGATTGCCAAACCCTCAGGGGCTAGCCAGCCTACCTTTTTTTGGTGAGTCTCATGTCCCAATGACAGAGGCTGTCTCAAAAGGCAAAATAGATGGCTCCTAGGGCATGATTATTACAGTTAAATTCTTGCCTCCACACAAATGCCCACATTAGAGCATGTGTAGGCTCCCCACCTCAACTCACCCCCTCCCCCAACAGGAGCACACCACCTCACATGTAAAACTCTCACAAGCATTTAAGAAAACTTAGAGGAGAAAAAATATTTTAAATGAGTGCTTCTTGATTTTAAAAGACATTAAATCCCCAAAGCTAAATCCAAATATAATATTCCAAGAAATTATAGACAAAGGGGCAACAGAAGCTAGAGATAAAAAATGGCAGTTATTCAGCTATTGGTCTTCTCGAAATTGTACATGCTAATGTGTTGTAAGGTACAGTGTAGTGCTGTCTTTTGCTAAAGTTAATATGCCATCATGGAAGCAAAAAAAAAAAAAAAAAACCTCCAGTTCTGCTTGAAACTCACATGCTCCCAGAATAGCTCTGACCAGTCACCTTGTGAGTGTGAAGTACATTTCAGTCTCTTCAACACTGGGGAATCACGATGAGTTTACATCCCTGAAGATCAAATGACGCCACACCTTCTTCTCATTCCAAATTGTGTCTCTCACATGTTTTAGAAGCAGGGGATGTTACAAGAAAAAATGAAAAATTTTAAAATGCGCTTCTTTTAAAGGATGCCTCAGGTGTTCTAATTAAGGAATACAACGCATGTGGGAAGTGAAGGCATTGCCTGGAGAGACTTCAGGACACACAAGTTCAGGAACAATAAACTAAAGACCATGGAAGTTCTCAAAGGCACGGTTTTCAAAGTTGGGGCGCACCATTTAGCCAGACAGTATGTCAGGTCTGAGCCTCAACTGAGGAGCCTGTAATGTCATTGTTACACAGTATTTTCTTATAAGAGATTCTAATAGGTCCATGACCTGCCTTATGCTCAAAGGCTAAAGCAGAACTTCTGTGAGATTGAAGATAGCCTAGGTTACATAGGGAAAGGCTTATCCCAGCACATTAAAACAAGGAAAGAAAGGAGGGAGGGAGGGAGCAATGAGGGGAGGCAGAAAGGGAGGGAGGTAAACAGGAGCAAGGGAGGGAGCGAGGGAGGGAGCGAGGGAGGGAGGAAAGATGGGAGGCAGAGAGGGAGGAAAAAAGAAAGTAAAAGAAAACAGGAGATCCTAATCCTATGTGAACTCTAGGTATAAACTCAGTATTTGCTATATTGGAACTGTTATTTCTACGTTAAGTTTTCTTATCAAAATGATTGACTGTGTGTGTGTGTGTGTGTGTGTGTGTGTGTGTGTGTGTGTATGTATGTATGTATGTATCTATCACCTATTTACCTGCTTACCTATCAAGCATATATTCATCTATCGGCACACATTCTATTACAGACTATGGCTTTGAATAAGTAGTATTCTTTTTCTCAAGTTCAAAGTCAGTTGCTCTAATCTTCCCTTTTACATGCACAGTTCCTTCCTGGGTTACAGATTAGACACAGCAGCAAGCAACTGGTTTTTCTAGGCAATTTCAAGCCCCTTGATATTTGGTAATTTTTAACAAAATTAATGAGTTCAACCTTCATTTCAGACTTTCAAGGTTCCTTTATGCTGTCACAGGCCTCCCGTTTAAAGATCATTCACTCATACTCAAGGGCTTTTATGTTTGACTTAAAAACTCAAAGTAGTTTTAAAAAGGAGAGAAGGATCTAATATTTTCTTATTCTCATACACATTTTCAGGGCAGACAAATATAGGTTAATTCCACTCAGAATAAATTAAGAGTTATAAAATTAAAGACCTCCGAACTCTAATTTACAGAGATATTGACCGCCTCTCCTTTTTAAGAATTTTCTTCTCCTGTGTGTATGAGAGCAGGCAACCTTCTTGTTTTCATGGCTGACAGAGCAACAGGACGGTGAGACGCATTGAAACATCCTGGTCTTCCACGTGGATTTCTTCAGTAAATTGCACAAATCAGAGTGAAGATCCACTTCATGGCAGTTAAAGGATATTAGTCCTAGCAACTTAAAAGGTAAAACTGACATTTTGCAACACAAAAGTATCACCCCCAAAGTATAAAAATTTCCACAAAAATAGTTTTAGTCTCTGCGATGTTAATAGGACTGCAGGCTGCAGGAAAGTATCTTTCACAGAGAAAGCAGCAAATCTAATTAGCTTGTCACAAGGTATCACCAGATGGGTTGAAAAGGAGGTTGTATCTTGATTCGAAGTACAAATGGGTGACTTAGTCTAAACCTACAGCTTTGCAGAATGCAAAAGAGAAATCCAGTCCCTGGACATTCCTTCCCTAATCCCGCCTACCCCAGCCACAGACTTCAGAAGGAACCTCCAAAGGGTTTTTAGTGTGTCTGAGGTTGTACTGTAGCTTGATTTTAGAGTAGCAGAGATTGCTTGGCCCGCTGGATTTCATGTTTAAAATATGAACCATACTTTGTACTTAAGCCTTCTCATTTTAGGCTACTTTCTTTTCTAAGTTACCCAAATCATTCCATTAACAGGAAGGAGCAAGACACTCAAAAAAAAAAAGTACTTGAAAGGAAAACAGAACACTGTGTGATTTTTTTAACGTCTCTGTGAGGATCTACTCTGCTCCTTAATGAAAACACGCCATCGAATTTCCATTTCTCATACTTCCTCCGGCTTGGAGAACAAAGTCACAATAGGTATGCCACAATGAAAACAGGGATAAAGTTCTTTGGAGCCTACGGAAATGCCTGTGCAGCTCTTTCTAATTGGAATACTGACCATCAGCAAATCAGAGATTTGGTGGCTCAAAGAGCCCATATTACATCTGACTCACTGGTCCCTTTCAAAGTCTTGCCCCCAACTTTGGGCCCAATACAAAACCTTCCTGAGCCCAGCCGGTTCTTTTGTCTATCCGAAAAAACAAAACACAACCAAAGAATAAACTTCTAGGGGGGAGAAATAACATTTGCATCAGGACAGATCTCTGCTTTCTGTTTGTTTTAGGTGAGTATTCTTTAAAATTTTCTCCACAAGGGACAGTCACTCGTCGTTTATTTAGCAATCTCAGCAAAATATCTGCAGTTATCCTAGCTTTCTCTAAGGATATAAACTGAGTGAAAGTCAATAAAAAAAAATAAACACAGTGTGCTTTGGGCATCCATCAGTACTGAAAGTGCTTATAAAGTAACTGTAGAGCCCTTTGTTTCACCCCTTAAATCACGTATGAATTCAAGAGTAACAGCAGAAGAAGGGATCTGAGTTTGTATACTAAAACACAGAAGTTCATATCTTACGACGTGCACCAAACATTAAAGAAGATGCAAAGTATGCCGAAAAATGACTGTGCTAATGGATAGAGGCAACGTTATTTTAAACAAAGGTTTAGTGTGTGTGTGTGTGTGTGTGTGTGTGTGTGTGTGTGTGTGTGTATGCATGTGTGCACATGCACATGTGTGTGCACGTGCATGTATGCAGCTATCCTCAGATGATGATGGATCCCTGGAAGCTAAAAATTATAGACAGTTGTGGGACGCTTCATCTGTGTGCTGAGAACTAAATTCCAGTGCTCTGGAAGAGCAGCAAGTGTTTTCTTTCTTCTTCCAAACAATTACAGATGTGAAACAAAGTCAAACTCGGAGAGGTTTTATTTCGTTGCCAGGCTAAAGGTAGAACATTTTATTGAATTTCTTGTTTTGATCGTTCCCTTTTCTCAAACAGTCTGCTTTCTAGTTCATGCCATATACTGAACTGCTTTGTATAATGCAAGAGCACTGTGGGTAGCCGTGTGCAAGCTTAAAGAAATATGTTGGGGCAATGCTGAACCTTATGGTGTGAGGTTCTGAAAGCAAGTTGCTTTTAATACCAGACATACCAGAGCACAAGAAAAGGAGCAACAGTATGTCCAAGAAAACGCAAAGCCAGCCATTGCTTACAGTACAGAATTCACATAGCCACACAATGTAAGATACATCTACCAACTGGGAAGTTTGCAGAAACATGGGAGGTGTGCCCGGAGCAAAGGAAAGCAGTATTTTAGGACAAGTGACAGCTTAAACACACAGGCTGGACTTATGAATGAAAAGCCAAGACTCCCAGAGCACTAAGAAGGTTACTGTTTGAAGATGAATGAAGGATCCGAGGAGAGTGATGGGAACAACCATACAAAGGCCTGGGACAGGAAGACTCTGTGGGAATTACCAAGTAATTGGGTAACTGACGGCAGGCGGATGCGAAGAGAGTGAGGAATCTGAAAGGATTCCAGGTGAGTGGCGGAACGAGACAATGGTTAGGTACAACTTGAAGGACAGGACCAGTTTCACCAGGAATTGCCTTCCGGAAGGGTTGATGCAATTAAATTCTGTGTGACATGTGTATTCTCTGGGCCTGATAGAAGCTAGGGACAGAGGACTCATGGATTCCCACACAGGCCTGCAGGAGCTTCTGCAACCCAAATGGAGGAACGGACAGAAATTATCCCTGCAGCTGTAGTCCAAGAAATAAGGTAAAAATCTCTCGGGGAGGAAATCATGTTTAATCTAAGATTTTCCTGCAGAGATTATCTGGTTATCTGTCTGATTGCCACAAAACAACTGATAGTCACCCCATATGCAGGTTTCTCTTCAAAGTACATTAAAAATGCACAGATGTCAGCTTTCATATTGACTTACACCTTTATTGAATTTGTTTTCTTCTTGAGTGCTTAGTTTCTCTCCTCTTTATTCTAACACTATACTAGCTTTTCCTTTGTGAATACTGCTGTTGGTAAAACTTCCTGCAGCCAACACTGGAGCTCCTACTGAATGCAAAATATGTTTCAGCCTTCATAACGCCCGTGCATGCTTGATAACTTCTTATGAAAGCTTAAGCACCTTGGACATAGTGAACAGTAAGTGTGCAATCTCCTCATCTCTGGGGTTGAACACATGAGTGATTTAGGTTCTGGTTCCTTGGTCTTTACCAGACAGGGTCTCACATACAGATCAGCACAGACTTCTTAGCTTTTTCCTTTCCCCAGCCAGGCAGAGTCATTCTCCAGTAAGCCCACATCTTTGTGAGAATCCACATGAGGTAGAACTGGGGTGTCCAACTCATGGAAGGTTGGATATGTGGGGTCACAGTGCTGTGGCACGTGAACTCTCTGCCTAGCTGTACTCCTGGCAGCAGCCTGCAGGTGGCCGGGCGGACATAGCAATAGTTTCACATGACCAATTCCTCATCCTTTCCAGTCAGAAAAGGCAGCAACTCTTATTTCCACTTTATAAAGAAATTAATTATGGCTTGGGGAGATAAAGTAATTTTCCCCAGGTCCCACAACAGCCAAACACACTAAACAATTGTCACGAGGCACAAAATGAACTTATGATCATTTTTTCTGGGGTTTTTTTTTTCTTCTCACAATTAGTCACCAGCTTGTAATTTCCTTTCCCCCAAATCAGGATCTTCTAGTCTGCACCACGGGCTTTATTGTCAATTCTATCTCACCGCTAACTCATAAGAATTGTTCTGCATTTTTATCTGTTGTAGGGTATTATGGTTTGAGCATGAAGTGTGCCTCTGTCTCAAAGTCTGCTGTATTAACAGGTTGGTTGCCAGTTAGTGACACTGTTTATGAGATACTGTACCTTTGGGAGGATCTACTCAGATGCAGTGCTTCACTCTGGGAGACGTCCTGCTATTGTGCTCCCTACGTTCTGCTCACTGTGTGATGTAGACGGCTCCTGCCTCTTGTTCTTCCCACTGTCCTGATGTGTCGCCTCAGACCCACAAATGGTGAGCCAAGGGGCCAAGCCGTGGACTGAACTCTCTGAAGCTGTCTGTCAATTGAGATAAATCTGTCTTTCTTCAAGTTGATACCGTCAGGAATTTTGCGACAGTGATCCAAGAATAACCATCAGGTCAGGTTAGGTAATTGCACATGAGGACAGCACTGCCTGACTGTGCAGCAAATCCTGGGCTTTCCACAGGACAGTATAAATACAAAGGGCAAATGAGGCTTACTAGACCGTCATGGGTCATAACAAGGAAGCCACTGGGCACACATGGTCAGAGTAGTCTCAACCACACGCTGACCAGAACCAAACCCTGACAACAAATGACTAGCAATGTCAAAACTACAAGCAAATGGCTTCCTGGCTAACCGAACACAAATACAATTTCAAGCAGTTGTTATGATAATATTATCTTAAACACAAATACAATTTCAAGCAGTTGTTATTATAATATTATCTTATTATGGTGCTAGTCAAAAACAAATCCTTTTTAAAAAAAAAAATCTAGAACCCAACATACTATGGAAACTGACATTCAGCAACTGTGACTCAGGCTCTTGTCCCGACCACTTTTGTTGCTTTAGACTGCACTCTGTAGTAAAGGCAGCCATCGCAGTTTTCCTTCCTAGTCAAAAGAGGAACAGTACCTGTATCTTACACTATGTAGCACTTTAACAGTTGAACTGCCTAAGCAGAGGCGGAGTTAGGATTGGATTCTTGCCCTGGCAATACGCCAAAACCCAGAACTGACTGGAGACAGGCCCACCGCACCAGAAAAACAATTAACTCACTTCCAGACAGCGAATGTTCCACTATGAACAGACAATATTAATTTTCCCAGGTCACTGTCCTGACAAAAATAATGGTCTTTCAATACGTATTCAACACAAAACCCCTTAGCGTTACCTTCTGCTAACAAAAATGTTGAGAAAGCCGTCTTCAGTAGCAAAAAGTGGCAACTGCCTGAAAAGTATCAGATGCAAAGAGAAGTAAAAGTCCAACCGACAGAGTCCAGCCAAATTTTGAGGTAGAACTCTGCAAAGTGCTACCTCCTATTAGGTATCGGTTTAGTCCCTGCAGCAGGTAATAAACACAGAAGATAATGATGGATAGCTCCAGGTTTAGCCCCCTAGAGAGTCTCAATGTACCTTCAAGGATTTGAGTTCATTATTCTCACAAGAAAGAGCACTGGTCCCTGGCTCAGTGATTAGGTCAGCTACAATCTGTACTCCTCCATCTAAGCCTAAAACAACAACTAAGGCAGATGCTGATAGAGATGAGAAGCATTTATGTCATGGGGAGATGACTGTCGGGCCTAAGGTCACTCAGCAGCAAAATTGATATGTGCATATCGCTGTGTGATTTCCAAAAATATAGGTTGCCTTTTAGTTGCAGGGAGAGAAATACACATGTGCAAGTAAAGAAATGAGACATGAGCTGTGTACTAGTAAGGAAAGCACTGCCTAGGGCTGGAGAGATGGCTAAGTGGGTAAACTGCGTGCCATACAGGCAAGGGCCCCTGGCACCCATATAAGCCAGGGTGTGGTCATGCACATCTGGAAACCTAGATACTGGGGAAAGGAACAGCAGAAAGGCAGATCGCTAGAGCTCCTCAGCCAGCCAGTCCAGCCAACTGGTGACCTCTGAGTTCATAGAAAGACCCTGCCTCAAAGATAAGGTGGAGAGCAATTGAGAAAGACCCTTAACTTACAGCCCTGTCCTCCACAGCATGGGCACACACACATATATATCTCCTACACATGCATTCACATACAGTATACACACCAAATGTTTTCCTTAGAATAGCACTATATTACACATTTATAAAATAATGAGATTTTAGTTGGTATAATCTTTAAACAATCTCTCCTAATTAACAAGCATATAAAATTAATCTTCCAAAGTAAAAACCTGTCTAATTAGAAATAAAGCATCCATAGGCACCTGGGCTACATAAACATACTTGACTTTTCTAAAAATAAATAAATAAAATAGAAGTTACTTAGTTCCTTACTGGAATCACACGTCAGGTTTGAAATAAGGTAAGAAAAATGAATTTCCCCTGAATGCATCTGCACTTTAATCAGTGAGTGAGACCAGACTCAAGCCCCAGCAGGCAGTGTGGAGGGAAGAACCCTGAGTAAGCATCTGTGCGCTTTCAACGGATGAGTGTCCATGACAACAGGAGAAACCGCCACAACAGTGTGAGCAGCACTGTTAGCTGACTCAAAGAGATTAGAGGAAGAATCAGCCTAGCTGTCAATCTACCCCTTCTCTTTTCTTCTTACAGAACCATCACGGGTGGAAAGGAGAGCCATCAAAGGATGCACGAACCTGCCCCGATGTGGGGTGCTGGCCCTGCAGCGGAGCTGATGGAGGACTTGTCTCTAAGTGCTACCAGATGGGACCATCCGACTCTGAATCTACTACCTTCCTTAACTTGAGAAGTAGTTTCTCAAGTTCCAGATAGTAGTTATAAGTACATGAGCGCATGAATAAAAGTACACGTTTCTTTTCTAAAAATGAACAGGTAGAAGGGAGGGTGTCAGTCCAATGGCATGTTTCCAATTACCTGAAGAATTTTACTTTGATATCACTTAAATATAATTTCCTTATATAAGAAATAAATTAACACCAGTGACTAATTTTCTCTCTAAACAGCTGTTCTAGTTGCTATTATGTCATGTGTAGTTACAACGGAGTAAGTGATGAAATCTAGGACGGTATTCAGCACTGTAAAAACAGCAAATAGTGTAGCTGTAATTGGAATCTTTGAAATATCAAACTGCTAATAAGCACATTCCATTAAGTGGATGTATTTTTGCATTTTATTAAATTTCATTTTTAAAGTTCTTTTGACAATATGCATAGAGAATACAAAAGCTATACTATAGTGTGCTTGGAACAATTTATTGTTTTCTGTTTATAGATAAGCTTTTCTGATATTATAGTGCTCAATAACAGTGTAGGAATTACTGGACTAATGCTTCATTATTTTACTTTAGAAGCATTCTAGGCTGGAGGTTCCTTGGTAATTCCATGATTAACCTGCCTCGCACAACATTTAAGATGCTGTTTGGTGTCCACATCCACTCACTCTCAGTGGATGCTATTGCAACTGGTCCATCTATATGGGTTGGCTTTTGCTCTGAGAACACTTGCAGATCTTAAATGATGATAAATTTTGTTTTGTTTTTTTTCATGCTGAAAATAAGGACAGGATATATTACACTAACATGTCACACAGAAATCATTGATTCATTCCACAATTACACATTGAAGACTAAATATTTACCTGGCATTATGGACCACAGGGATAGAGCACCACACAACAACAACAGCAGCAACAACAACAACAACAAGAAACACACACATTAAATGCAAAATTAAAAAAGTAGGGCAGCATTGAGTAGTGACAAAGTAAGTTATCAAGCATCACGGATTTAAAGGCACAGTGTCAATTTTCTTCTTTGTGAAGTCTATGACATGAAGGGATTTTATCACATGTCATTAAAGAAAACCTGAAACTATCTAGTTGAGATAAGAAACCTGGCTTGAAGATGACTGGTTGCTATCTGCCAAGTGACAGGAAGGCTCCATTGCTGCAGGCAACACATAACTCGTCAAACACAGAGAAGTTGAACTGCTGCCTAGGCAGAGGCTCAGACTAGAGCTCTGGTTCTGAAGGGAACTCAATGTGCTGTCACAGGAGAAAGGTAATCATGAATCTAGGTACAAGCCCACAACAGTGACCTGTCTACATGATGCACTGGTGTAATGAAGCCACAAATGTTGGTGGAGCAGCCAGCCACTCTCTGATTCGACTGAAGCCCTATTTCATGAGATAGCCCCAATGCCTACTTGGGTGGCCAAAAGACTGGATAGGCCACAGGTCTATTGTTTCTGTTAAAGGAATATAGCACAGCTGGGCTATTTAGTGAAACCTGCCTCAAAAGAACAAAACTTTAAAAAAAAAACTTTTTAGAGTAGTAATGGAGGAGATAGTGAACATGCTTGGATTCAAATGTTAGATGTGAACACTATTAGATGTAGAAGCTTGCACACGTGCTTGAGCGTCTTTGCACCTTCCCAGCTAGCAAGCTGCCTTCACTTTAAAGTGTAGCTTATTTGGATCATGGTAAAAGCAAGCTTGCTGCCAGGAGTTCGACTCCCAGGACCGACATGGTAGACGGAGAGACCCGACTCCCTCAGGTTGTCCTCTGACCTCCAGCTCTCACTTTGGCATGCACACACCCAGTCACACGCACACACCAACGAAGGAATACAACACGTGGACTTAAAATAAATAGAGGAAGCACATCAATACCTTGCTCCTAAGATCATGGCTAAGATTCCTGAAAGACTTTATGCATAGGACTAGAGAGAGGCTCAGCGGGTAACAGCACAGCTTCTCTTTCAGAGCACCCAAGCTCAAGTCCCATGCCTACAGAGGGGACTCACCACCACCCTGAACTTCAGCTCCAGGTATCTCCCACCATCTTTGTCTTCTGGTGTCCTTCCATGGGCATTGTATTTACATACACACGCCACCCAGGGACACATACAATACATATATGCATAATCTTAAAACATTGTAATATAGAGTATCTCAAATCTACAAAGCCACAACACGACACATTTTTGAGCACTAACATTATACCACGAGGTGGGAAACACTATATGTGGCCACATGGGATAAGTTGTTGTCAAAATGTAGGTGGCAGTAAAAAAAATTATGAAGTTAACAAAAAAGTAAACTCCAGGCCATGCTATAAAGTACATAAGAAACAAAAGTGAGTTTTGTGTCTATGCTTGGCCCTCATGTCGGGGAATACTTCATTATAAGAAAATATCTTAAAGTATGAAAAAAATATCCAAAACACCTGTGGTTTTGTGTGTGCGTGTGTGTGTATGTGTGTGTGTGTGTGTGTATACAGACATACAAAAACAATCTCATAATATGATATATCTATAGATAAATATAGATAGACAGGCAGATTGCATATAATATGTAACAGTACAGCCTGGCACAGAGAATGTTTTTAATAAAGGAGAGTCATGATCATTTAATTATGATGAAATCAGAACTCTGTCCCAGAACTCTAGGTGCCTCCATTCCTTCTTCATGTAGACGGACCTCTGGTACCAAACCAAAACAGGGCAGTCAGCATGTAGCTGTCTCTCCTTTACCTCAAAAAGCAAACTATGCTGTGCTCCAGCCACTCTCTGCAATCGTGCTAACCTGAAAGTCCTTCATGTCCATCTCCTCTCTGGGTCTGGATGACCTTGTTGTCATCTCTTGGCTGGATTCCCTCCACTTCTCCCTCACCCCTCACCAGTCTCCTGACACAGTTTAGCATCGTCACGGTCCCTGGTTTCACCCTCTCAACAACCGCGGCATCAGCCTCTGCTAGGGCTCCAGAGCTGATCAAGTTTGACTCCATGAATAGCACTCTATTGATCAGAGAGTGAAATCTGTTCTGCTGACTGCTACAAATGCCCTCCAGAGGCATGGCCTTGGCCTAGGTTAGTTCTCCCATCATGCCTTGTTAGTAAGCTCCATGTCAATCTTAGACCATTGCTATCACATCTGACTGTCTTGGGTTCCTGTGGTCCTACTTAAGGGTGAGCTACCTGGGTCACACCTGAGTCACACCTAGACACTGCTGCAAGTGGCTACTCATCATTCAGACGTAACCTCCTTTATGAAGCTGGGGCAGACACAATTCTCCCCTGTATTTGTGCTCTCACCATATGCCTTCGATACTTCCACCACAGCACCGAAAGCTGCATTTCACGTGCTTGCTTACTGCTCTTCTCCAATTCAAGGGCAATGTTGTGCTGTGTTTCTTAACAGGCTTTGGGACTTAACAGGGGCACAGCACATGACTGCCTTTACTGTATGCTGAGCCTGAGGCCAGACTGGAAGACAGGCATAATGTATGGATGCTGGAAGGCACAGGAGCACCTCACAGTGGAGTCTACTGGAAGTCGCTTCCCAACTGAGAAACCAGAATTCCAGCACAATTAACTGTTCACTGTCTTTCTCCTTCCCAGCTGAAGGCCTGCAAGTCTCTAAGAATCTCACACTATGCAACTCCAGCGGCTTCTGGTTTTTCACATTATCAGACTGTGAGTCCATTGGAGGCACCTCAGCAGCCACCACGCAGTCTCACTTACCGAGAGAGAGGGGGGTAACTTTATTGCTTTCAGTAACTGTTTGAAAGGTAACTTGAGAGACACCCGAATGCTGTGCAGTGAAGCTAAGATGCTTAATTTTGGTTCTTCTGTAAGGAACGCCATATCTGCACCTAGGAATGCCTGTCTCCTGCGGTTAAAATCTATGTTAAAAATGTCTTTCAATAAGCCGTGACACTGCTTTGGGAAGTGCACTCTTCACTCACACACACACACACACACACACATGTACATACTTGCACATACTTACACTCTCAGATGTGTTTTGTTTTCTTGAGTACTTTTCTTAAGAAAGCGCCAGTGCTGCTTCATCTTGACTGGGCCTGAATCGCTTTTCTTCATTGAAGCTACTAATCCTGTTTGCCAGAGCCAAGATCATCCCTAAAACACTAAGTGACCTCTTGGGGGTGCCAAGTGTGACAGTGTGGAGCTGTGACAGGTGCCGTCACTGCTAACAGGTACATGTAGGTAGGTAACGAAGAGAATTCCACAATTAGAAGCAAAGATGAAAGGACGCTCTACAGTGCCTTGTATATGAGAGCGCCTACAATCATACCAAGCATAATAACAGCATTTTTACGATTTCTACTTATCAAGCAAACAGCACAATCCTATGGTATGTCTTATTGTTGGTAGGCAAACTTCTGCTGGCAGCAACACAGTGTTCCCAGGGGAGCCAAGTCAGGCCTTCCTTTTTATAAAGTGCCTGTTGCCTCTTCAATGACAATCACAGAGGTGGTGTAAATAAGAGACTGTGCTAATGACACATCTTGCACACTCTCTGGACATATATTAAATAACAAGTCTACAGACTCTTATCCCTGCCCTGGGGAAAGGAGCTGCAGCTTCATGAAGACTCAGTTCCATCGGCGAGAGAACTAGAGCAGAGGAACGGGCACCCAGAAACTCACAGATGGGTCCCTGGATTCTGCGTGCTCCCCTCACCCCTCTCTCTCTCTCTCTAAAAGGTGGCAGACATCCCAGCTACCTTTACTCAGTAAAAACTCTAACTGCGCATTGGAAGGTTCACCGCTGTTGAACTGGAGGGTTGGCTAGCAGTGACAGGAGCCAAGACTGACTGCACACGCATACGGTACCTTTGTGGAACCCAGTGGAGAACAGACTATGAATTTCAAGAATCAAGCAATTCCGGAAGGCGCTGGAAGCCAAACGATTGCATTTTCCGTGATTCCCATGGGCTACTTTTATACCCCATATCATCTGTGGCCTTATGCTCTGCCAGGCTCCAGGCAGTTCATAAACAAATTACCATCACTTCCACAGGAAGTGAATTCTTAGCTGTGGGAGAAGCTACTACATTACCAAAGAGGGCAAAGAGATTTAAATACCTTCAAGCTTGCTAGAAGCCAAAAAAGAAATGAGATAGTGATAAAAGTCAGATATCTATCATAGAAAGCCTTGGCTCTCTATATTCATGTCTGAGCAAGACTACTTATCAAAACCTCTTCATTTTCTATCTCAAGATGCTTTAAGACCAGAGGGTAATAGTGGCCTACAAAGATTTCATATTGTCTTATCTAAAATATGGCCGTGTTTAAAATTCTACCACCTTAAAATAAAGGAAACAATTTGTCTTCTAAAGATATCCTAGAGTTTATTTAACTCACCAGATATCAGAAAACGGAAAACATTATTTTTAGCTCATTTCTTTTTTTAAATCATTGAATGTATGATTTCATGTTCATGTATGTGTGTGCAGGTTTGCATGCTTCAGAACACACATGGTGGGCAGAGGGCAACCTCAGCTGTTTGGCTTTGCCTTCCACCTGGTTGAGAAGGGTCTCCTGCATGTCTGCTGGCTGTGTCACCATATGCCACACTAGCTGCCAACGGCTTCCACGCATTGTACAGCACCTTACCTCTGGAGACATCTCCCTCGCCCTTGGTTGGATCTTATAAGAATTAAGGCTGAAGTATATGGAACACTTTCCTGTGGAGAATAGAGCCTTTCAAAGGTTGATTGTGGCACATTAAAAAAAAAAAAAAAAGACTTTATTTGGGGTTTTGTAGTAGAAATAACTAAAATAATAAGGAAATGGGAGGGAGACCAACGTAAACTTTTCCAAGACACCTTTGTTTGTCAACTACTTGCTTTTCACTGACAAATATGGCAGAGCTTTTTAAGGGCCTTTTCTGGTAGCTGGTAACCCGAGCTCAGTTACTAAAGTGCTTGCTTGCTTCTCCAGCATAAGGACTTGAATTTGGATCATAAAGAACCCACATGAAAACCCATGCATGGTGGTGTGCACTGACAGGCCTGGTGCTGGGGACAGAGAGAGAGTGGGTGCTTTGCAGTTCACCAGCTGGCCAGCCCAGCCTGCTCGGCAAGCCCAGGGCCAACGACAGATGTTTCTCACAAAGCATCATTCATGCCACCTGAGGAGGGGCACCAGAGGTTGTCTTCTGGCCTACCATGCACGCACAGAGAGCCTCCACAACTATACCCCACAGTGATTTTTATACAGAATCACGGCATGCGATGTGCACTGTGGGTCAGTCAAATGCTGCCAAAGCACAGAAAGCAGGTATGTGGATAGCAGCGTTCATGTCTGTTGGCATTTTTTTCAGGACCTCAGTGTTATTCACGGTGTTGCTTCCCAGCCTACATGAAGGTGTTTCCGCTTAAGAGATTGGAAGCATCCTAACTGTAAGATGAGCGTGAATGGGAGGGAAGACTGCTGAGCCCTTAACTACATGCAGCCGCCTCTCTACTGTGCGACAGGCAAACTCTGCCAGCAAAAACAAGCAACTAAATTTCTGTGGAAACAAAAACGGCGGAGTGTGAAATAGCAGCCTGCCATCAGACACTAGGAGTTTGATTTTCATCAATGGCAGCTGAAACAGCCCTCGCCTCCCACTTCACTGTGGGGAAGGATGAAATATGAAGCAGATGATGCCATCTGCAATGAAGTAGGAGCGCAAAATTTATTGGTGGACTTGCTACCCTCCAGCACGAAACCCAGAGCACCCCGGATGCCTGTGTGGGCACCTTCCTGATGGTCCTGGCCAGTGCACATGCAGGGAGATACACCGTGAGGTTTTAGAAAACGACTCTGCAGTGGGATGCCATGTTGGGAAACTTTTCAACCTGAAGGTTTCTGGCTGATTTGTTTGGCTTTGTAAGGAAGTAAAAGGGGAATTTCAGAAAAATGAAAGTATAAAGCAGCCTGCAAGGTATCTTGGCGCAAAAATGGACGGGAAAGGTAGAGCGTGCCTGACCAAACAGCTGTCACAGGGTGCCACTCAACTACTTTTAGTTCCTATTGGAGATGCTACAGACAAGCCTGCAACTCTGCCTCCTGTGAGAGGAAAAGGTCTCGCACAGAGATGGGATCAAGAGCACACATACACACTGTGACAGTGCTGAGGAGAAACCAAGATTTGCTGGAGCACACTGATAAGACAGAGAGAAAACACCATGAGCTGACTGGATTCTTAATGTCTCCAGAGAAGCACTCATGAGCTCAGAAGCTTTTGTGGGAACCCACAAAGTCAGGGGGATATGACTGAGTAAAAGCCTCAATGTTTGTCACCATGGAGCTTGTCTTTCTGGGAGATGTGCTCACCAGAACGGCACGTGCTTTTCTGGCCCACTGCGTGAAGAAGGAGGAAGTCATGAGAAGTGGGTCTACATAGCCTGCAGACAGCACAGAGTGGACCAGCTGGGGGCGGATGAGCAGCACCCCATCCAGGCATGCGGGAGCAAGGGCCGCGACCGCTGCTCACAGTCTGTGGGTGGTTCGATAGGCAGCATTACCATGGTAACCGCTGAGATAACAACAATAATATTAATAATATGATTCCTTTATCTTCGTACCTCATGCCTATGTATCAAATAAATAGTGCAGAGTAAAACCGAAATAGGCGTTTGAATATTGACAGCATATATTTTTTATCTTTTAAATACCCTTCACTACCACTGGATCTTTTTATTTCATCCTGTTGTACCTTTCTACAGCCATGCCATCCATTGCTTCCATTCATCAAGTACTGTCTGGTGCACGGAACCTCTCTCCGTGCACTTGCCTCTTTTTTAAAATATATTTTATTAATTTATTCATATTACATCTCAATTGTTATCCCATCCCTTGTATCCTCCCATTCCTCCCTCCTCCCATTTTCCCCTTACTCCCCTCCCCTATGTCTGTGACTGAGGGGGATTACCTCCCCCTGTATATGCTCATAGGGTATCAAGTCTCTTCTTGGTAGCCTGCTATCCTTCCTCTGAGTGCCACCAGGCCTCCTCATCCAGGGGACGTGGTCAAATATGGGGCACCAGAGTTCGTGTGAAAGTCAGAACCAGCTCTCCACTGCAGTTTTCATACTGTAAGCCAGCCCCCTTTCTAGATGCAGGAATCCAGAGACCAGAGCTCATCTATGCCCCCAGCAAGTGCTAAGGGAGCAGTCTAGGGTTTCAGAAAGGGGCGTCCTTAATACTTCCCATATTTCAGGACTCTTTTTTCTATTTAAAAATGTTTAAAGAGGGAACAAGCAGGCTCCACAGAGGCAGTATCATGTCTATTTCCCCTTTGTTGCTCTGCAGGGACTCATCCAACACTGAAATAGCTCCCATTCCCAGCCCCAGATGGTCCACTTGACAAGGAGAGGCCTCTGGGGAAGCCTGAACGGGCTCTCCTCATGGAGAAGTACCATCTAGAAAATTCCTAGGACAGCCGTAAGTTTTAGCTCAAGAGGTTCTTTTCCTGGCGTCACCTTAAAGATTATTGTTTTCCATGCATGACCACCAACCACACTGATTCTGTCCTGGTAAGGACAACATGGGAAAACGTCCCCTTATTCCCAATGCATCCCCACTAAGAACGGACAGACTTAATTTTCTCAAGGAATTCCCTAGGCCAGCTCTAATCCATATGCACATTATAAACACAGGTAGCTCTGAGGTCAGGCAGTCTATGCAAGGCACTGACTGATACAGTCACTCACTCCCAGCACCCCATTAAATGGTCATTAATGTTTCTGCAGCTCACACAGCTGTCATCAAAGGCATTTCCAAGTGTTTTACGGTAGCTAAGGTAGTAGAGTTCTCCCTCTCTCTCTCTCTCTCTCTCTCTCTCTCTCTCTCTCTCTCTCTCTCTCTCTCTCTCTCTCTCTGAAATATAAAACAGAGCTTAAAATACACTAGGAAAAAAAAATCAAAAGTTTGAGATGTGGCAAGATCAGAAACTAGACATAATGATTAGGGGTAACAATGACCTTGGGAAAATAACAAAGGCACTCGTGAAGAGCTGCTGCATAATTAATGAGATGAAATTATCACTGCAGTCAGTACTACGAGACATGCAACTTCGACAACAAAATGCCTGCTCACCCTGAGAAATACAGCACACAGAAAAAAGGTTTGCCTAAAACTGACAGGACCCATGTAACTCATTAAAAGTAAGCTATTAAGACCTGACCAATTTAAATAAGAGTGAAATAACTGAATCATTCACACAAATGGACTATACTAAAATAAAGAAACAAACAAGTACCCTCTTGCCAAGTACAGCGCTGCCATGCTCTCAATATAAGACCTACTTACGAATGAATGGATTTCCCAGCATCTCTCCTATTGATGGAGGCTCGAGGATGGTAGAGATATTTCCACAAATACTCCTATGCAATGCTAATAATTTTTTCTCTGCACTAATGTTACTAACAGTGACGAGAAAGTATGTAGGAAGAGGCCCCTAACAACAGCCAGGCCTGCACAATTACCAGGATTATTACCATTTAGGTATTTACTACTACCCTTTGCTTTAGTTGCTCAAGTATTCTTAAATATACATGCTATTTATTTCCTTATCTACCTATTGTGTGTACATATATGTGTATGTATTCGCGGCGCACGAACACATGTGTGTAGAGATGGACTTTCCGGGTCCTTTCTCTCCTTTCACTATGTCGGTTCCGGGGGCTGACTTCCGGTTTTCAGGTTTAGAGGCAAGTGCCTTTACCTGCTGAGCAGTGGCCCTCCTCCATGCTTGGGTTTGTTTGTTTGTTTGTTTTCTAAGGCCAATCCACCTTCCCATTGGTGCGTGTCTCTAACCATAGGGACACTTTCTGAGAGGCAGTGCCATTAGAGACAAACACAGTTACTGAGGATGACATGGCACCACAAGATAACTGGTCTGTGAAAGCAAAGTAAGTTTCTTTCATCATAATTTATTAACAAAGAAAATTATTTGTATATCCCAGCTTGGCAATACTTTTCCAAAACAAAGAGTAAAGAAATAAAAAATAATTAGAAGAGTTATAATTTTCATTTTTGTTTTATTGCTCATGGGAGGTGTTACTGAATGAATGCTTGGGAGCAGCGCTTTATCAAATTTATAATTAAGAAGATGAAGGAAAAAATCATTACTTGAATTTTAGTTTATAAACTCCAGTAGGCTCAAATGAGAACTATATTTGAAGTTTTCCATCTGCTTAGTTATTTAAAAAGTCTGCAGATTTGTGCAGAAGACCCTCCTATCTCGTTAGACTGAAAGCCCGGGTGGCTTTTTTGGTCTAAGTGGCTGCCTCTCTCAGGGCTTTCCACCTATTTGGAAAGGTAGAGAGCTCTCAAAGGCTGCAGAAGTGCTTCAAGGTCAATCAAAGACTCCAGCTTAGTACGGCAAATTCATCAAAACTATCAATATTTGGGAAAAGATGAAAAGCATGCTGTGGGGCTGGGGAGTCAGGAACTGCCAAAGAAGAAAATGAAAATGTCTGTCCTGACAGAGTGGACTCCAGTGGATTGTGGGTGCAAGCTCAGCACCAGCAAAGAACTTTCTTGAACACCCATTGACTTCCCTTCAGTGATTAAAAAGGTAAAGAAATCTGTCCTCCTTGACACACAAATTATATTCAATGTATTATGGGGTGAACAGTGACCCCGAAATTTTATGTATTAAAGTCCTAGCTCAGAGTACTTCAGATTGGAATGGTTATGAGGAGCCAACGTGCACTGAAGCCCTTAATGCAGAGAGGAGGTGTGGACAGAGACATGCATGGTCACAGAAGGAAGAGCATGTGACGGCATGGCTGACTGGAGGCCACAGGAGGAGCCCTCACAGGACACTAACCTATCTGAGCCTAGCTCTGATTTCCCACCTCTAGCGCTTGGATACATTTCTGTAATGCAAGTACCCAGCCTGAGATATGGCTGAAACAACCCAAGACCACCAGGGAAGAAGAGATGCTTCTGAAGTTTGGCCAACTCTAATAAACTCAATACTGACTTCACTTATAACCAGGCAAGTGAGCACAGTCAGAATAATTTTAAGTATCAAATATGTTTAAAGTAATGACTATTAGCTTGAAAAAGTAACTATAATTCATTAAAACAAATATCCAGCTGGTAGTTTCTGTACCATTCTCACATGCACACACATACACACTCACACACACACGTGTGTATATGTGTGTGTGCGCACATATATGTGAATGTTCCACATATTTTATCTCTGTGTATGCTCTAAGTCTTAAAGTATAACAAACTATATTCAAATGCTTGATCAGATTGCAGAGAATTTGGTTGTTCTGCCTCTGTCATGATTAGTTTTGATCTTAGAAGTGTCCCCAAAAGGCAAAAGTGTTAAATGCTTGGTGCCATGGCAAACTTTTGGGAGGCAGTATAGAATTTTTTTTACTTCTACTTTACTTATCAGAGTTGGGGTTTCACTCTGTAGCCCTCGATGGCCTGGGACTCACTGTGTAGACCAGGCTAGCCTTGGACTCATTGAGAGCCTCTTACCTCTGCCTCTCAACTTCGGGGACTGAGGGTAAGTAGCACCATACCCAGACACAGGCATGGAAACTTCTAATGTCAAGGCCTAGCTGGAGGGCCGGCTAGGGTAACATGCAAAGGGTTCAGAGCCCTTTCTCTCTTCTGACCACGAAATGAACAGTCATTCTCTGCAGTCTGCTCCCACCACGTCAGGATGTCTGGTGGCCAGTGACCATGAGAGCGCACCAACCTCCCAAACTGTGAGCTAAGACATGCCACCGTCCCAGGCCTCTGGTGTTCTGGTGGAGCTCTTCCTGTAACCTGGGAATCTTCCATCATCTTCTTACTATCTTTGTTGTTGGGGAAACTGGATCAGTTGTCCTGCAGCATTTGTTTGCATCCCGGTTTTGCTGGTTGTAATACTCTAATGGCACCCAAGACGACTGATGCACTATGCACAGAGAAACCTAAACGCCTGTTCATGTTTCCATTTCTGAAAGGCATATCTTAATTGTGTGTGTGTGTGTGTGTGTGTGTGTAGGGTATGCGTGTGTAAGTGCAGGTACCCACAGAGGCAGAAGAGGGTGACGGGTGTCCTGAAGCTGAACGCGAAGCTGGTTGTCAGCTCCCTGCTGTGGGCTGTACGTGCTCCTAACTGCCAGCCACCTCTCCAGCTCCAAGCTCTTTGCCTACCAGGAATGGGCGAGTTCACAATGACGCTGTTTAGTTTCCTAACATGGGCTCAGCAAACTGATCTTCTTTTTTCAGTCATTTGGCTCACAGACTAGATCCACTACTGCAGCAGGAGATATGAAAACAACGTTGATGTCTCTAATTCCTCTCCTTTTTTTTTTTTTAATCTATCTTTACCTATCCATTACCCAAAAATATTGTCACTATTGAAAAGAAATGAAACAAGTACTTAATAATTTTCCTTTTTAAATAATTCTCCAACCAGTGACCTTCTATTCTTCATGGCTGTTAGTGGCCATGAGAAGTTGCTGGCCCTGGGCAGCTGGCCTGGCTTTCCAACACCTGAGTAGGCTGGCGATTGCTGACCTCCCCTTTTTCCAGCAGAAAAAGATGACCTCATCTAAGTCTGACCTTATTCATAACACCAGCCATTTCTTGGAGCCCTGGCACATTCTGGGAACATCTGAACAGACTATGATTGTACACATTCTATATGTGGGCATTGCTGTCAGCCATTTTCCTAAAGAATAAACCTATGTAATCAGTATTTTTTAAAGTAAATTAATCTTGACGTCTTGTATTCACATTAAGAATTTTAATCAATTTACTCCAGCACACCGATCTGACCAAACCATTCTCCTGATTTATACAGCAGAACGTACAATTTGCACTGCACTTGAAGAGTTCCCAGCCGCACCCCACTCCCAGTTTCCACTCTCTCTGTTTGCAGTTAAAGATGTGATCATCAGCTCCTGTACTGGCTGACATACTGCCCTGCCATCATGGATTCTAAACTCTAGAATTGTAAGCCAAAATAAAGTTTTTCTCTCATTGCCTTGAACATGTCATTTTATCACAGCAACAGAAACCAAAACCCCACCTCTTGATAAAGCTGTAGCAGTTTATTAAGTGTAGATTCCTCGCTGTGCCATTTTCCTTTATTTGCTTTACCTTAGCACAGCAGTGCAAAGCTACCCCCCACCTGACAGCTGCATTGTATAACTCCTTAGGTGATGTAGGACTCTTCCTTCAACAAGATCTTAGTGCAATCACATAGTTTCTCTCATCATCACACTTTACTTACGACCACAAAGAATAGCCTTGCATTTTCTCAATAATCTTGTAGCATATTTAACACTTTCCCATCCATTCGTATCTTCTCACTAAAATTAAAAAGTGGCTAGAACTATTTCATAGGAAAAGGATATAATATTTAATAATATTCAGCTATTTGCCCACTAAATGAGCTTTTCAACTTTTATAGCTGAAAATATAGGACTTATTTAATTACTTAAACATTTTAATCTAATACATTCAACTTGAGTCAACAATTAGAAGATCAATTTCTTGCCTATTTCCATTGCTTTTATAGCAAACTATAGAAGAAAACTTATTCCTGGGCCTTTATTATTTTTTATGGCAGCCCATAATATTATAAGTTATACAATCCATATTGTGCAACTGTGCTTATGATGAAAATATTAACCACATTCATGTGAAGTAGGAAGTACAGGTGTGAAAACTTTCCAATTCTGTTTGTTTTTTTTTGTTTTGTTTTGTTTTGAGACAGGATTTCTCTGTGTAGACCTGTCCTGGACTCACTTTGTAGACCAGGCTGGCCTTGAACTCACAGAGATCCAACTGCTTCTGCCTCCCAAGTGCTGGGATTACAGGCTTGAGTCACCACACCCAGAAACTTTCCAATTATTAATGACACGACATTAAGAGGAAAAACCGAAACACACCACAAATTGGGAAAATCACATTTCACAAAAGCTTAATGGGACCCTAATTTTTTAAAAAGTATATTACAAACTTATAAAAATTATCACAGCTTTCAAAGCAGAGAATACTCTCAGGTCATTCCAATGTTGATTTATATTTTTTGAAGAATGCATTTAGCCTTGTGAAATTCCATTTATTTCATTTAAACCTTTTGAAAGGCAAATCAACATGCCTGAAGTTACTATATGGGACCAACAATATTTGTAGTGCTTTTTGGACATCCTGACTATCAATCACTTTATGGAGTATATCCTTAGAACTAAAATGCTTTCATTCAATACTTGTTGTATTAAAGGAGACAGTGAGGAGCGAGCTCAGCCGCCAAGAACCTAGGAAGTTGCTGAGTAGTGGCAGGAGGCCAGCAGTTGGAGGAGAGAATCCTCCCTTCAGGACTCCTCTGAGAAGATGTGGCACACTCTCTTCTCTGGAGTGAAGACAAATGGAGGACTGGTGATGTATTTAAGCTGCCTGTGCCCACCACTTCATCAGCTCTCTCTCATCCGCCACAAAGAGCACCTAAAAGGGTGTTAACAGGTCTTACCTGAAGCTTTTCACTGGAACACCTTGCAAAATTCAATGTCAGCAGGAGCCCTACAGCTTCAGGGAGTCCTAGGTTCAGATCTGGAAATGAACAGCAGCTGTGGGTGTCTGTGGAGAGGATGCCCCTTGGCTGGGACATATCCTGAAGGGGACAACTGAATGTGTCAAACTTCACACGTGCGTTAGCATATTGATGCTACACAGCCCTGGGAGCTGTGCACAAAAGTACCTTCAGTCGCTCCTCACTAAGCAGCAATTGGCTTTCATACTTTCTTCCTTAACCAACTGCCTTATACAGATTTCAAAACCCATTGCCAGCGCAGAACATTGGACGTAACTGGGTCCAGTTTACTCTGCCAATGAGATGGGCTGAGGCACAGGAAAAGGTAATATAGTATTTACTACTTGCTTGAAAGGCGTTAACAACACAAACATGTTAAAACATATCCTGTCTCTCATTTATTTCCCCAGACACATAGGATGGGAAACATCTGGAAATTTCTTGAAACGATGAATTCTTCAAAGGAGACTGAGTCGTGACTTGTGAGGTTTCTTCTAAGATCTCCAAAGGGAGCCCTGTCTGTGAATACAGCTTTTGGGTAGACAGGACCTCTGCCAATTAGGCTAGGTTCCTTGTCACTTTTCTTTGTCCAGGATCTGAAAGTTTCCTTTTTTTCAAAAGGTCACCAGCCAGAGAGCATGTAGTGTGAAGTGTGATGACAAAGGGCATGAGATGGGAAAACGAGGAAGGAAGAGTGGAAGGAGAAACCCGAGAAAGAAGGAAAATAAAGCTTGGGAAATGGTAGTCCTGATACACAGGCTTGCAATCCCAGCTACTCCAGGCAGAGGGCAGAGGGCAGAGGGCAGAGGGCAGAGGGCAGAGGGCAGAGGGCAGAGGGCAGAGGCAGAGGGCAGAGGGCAGAGGGCAGAGGGCAGAGGCAGAAGGCAGAGGGCAAAGGGCAGAGGCAGAAGGCAGAGGCAGAGGGCAGAGGGCAGAGGCAGAGGCAGGAGCTTTACAAGTTCAAGGCCCACCTGGGCTACAGGATAAGTTCAACAGTAGACAGTGAGACAAATGAAGAACACAAAGAGGAGCTAAGGATACGCATGAGATCAGGAGCCATTTGGTGGGTACTGACTTAGAGGGAGGGAGGGAGGAGGGAGGAAAGGAAGGAGGGAGGGATGGTCTAAGAAAAGGTTGGGGGAAAACAAAAAGTATTCAGAAATCTAACACACATTTCAAAAAAAATATACAAAATATAACATACTAACTAGGCATTCTCTCAAAATGAGCAGGCATCGCAGCTACTAGGGAGTTGGGATATTTAAGTCCCTTTATTTTAGGTATCATTTCTTTACCAGCAATAATTCCAGGTGACAGCGTGGGTGCTCCTCCCTCTGCCCTCCCCCCGCCCCGCCCGCCCACCCTGAGAACTCACTCTTCTGGCCTGAAAGTGCGGGGGCCCTAATGTGAACCCCCTGCTTCCTGATGAGCCTGCCGTCTCCTATCTCGCCTTGGCCTATTCTCTGACAGAACTAAGAGTTTTCAGCTAACTTCCAGTATGCACGTGCCTTGATAAGATTTCTCACATCTAAGCAGGTCGCAAAGTCGGGTGGCCCTGCTCAGAAGACTCTATATCCCCTGTGCCCGACAACCCAGCTTGCTGCTCACTTTTGCACTCCTGTGTCCCAGTTATAAAGAACAACTCTTAGGCGCTGTGCCAGAGGTTCAGTCACCAAGGCGCTTTATCTCCTATTGACACTTCATTGTTCAGCGAGCTGACAAAATCTAAGGCAAGGGCCCAACTCTGTCAGGCTTCAGGCTTCACAAATGATAACGCCCAACTATCAAGGAGCAGGGGTAGGCGGAGTAACAAGGATGGGTGCTCAAAACAGAATTAAAAAAAAAAAAAAAGGACCTGAACCATCTTATGGGCAATGTAAACAAACAAACAAACAAACAAACAAACACTTTTCAAAAGAACCACTCTTTTGAACTATATGTAATGTGTGCATATCTCGACAGCTCTCCTAATACGGAATATGGATTGCCCATTCTACATTTTCTAGACACTATCTCAAAGACCAAGAATTCAGGCTGCATGAATGTGCCAGTCATTGTCAACCTCCACGGACATCCAGGGTCACCAGATCTAGAGTAGGCTTCTTGTCTGTCCACTTGCACTGACGTTCTCGGAAAGACCACATCCCCTGCTCCTCACTGTCTAACTCCCAACGTTAAATTCTAAGAAGGGCAAGACTTGGATGGCTTGAAAGCCCAGAAGCTCCCAGTTGCCAGGTGAGCAGTGAGCTGACTTAGAGGCACAAGCCAGTCATCAGCTTTCACTGTTTAAAAGTGAATCCGACTGGAGCCCCGGAGGGGCAGGAGTAGGTAGGTCATTACTATCCCCTGCGATAAGCACAGCTTTGGTGAAGAAGGCATCCTGGGCTCTCTGGTATGCCAGCCTTCTTTCTGTTCCGACGGCATCTCCAGCATGCTTTGTCTTAGGGCTTGCATGTCAGCTTACACACCGTGATCTTCCATGGCTACCATTTGGAAAGCACTGGCTTTTAAAAAGCTATGCATATTTAAAAATAAATGATTATACAGAATAGCATAAGTTTATTTTAATGTGAAGATTTAAAGTCATTGGCACCTATTTGTCCATTTCTCAGGTGCACTGACCTCTGCTCCTCCCCTCCCATCAGCTCCTTCTTCCGCTAGATAGTTTTCCTTCTACTTTCATGTCATGATTATATGAATGTGTGTGCACATGTACCCATATGTATGCATATGCTCCACAGTGCCATGTTTCTCATTGTAAGGCTGACTAATTAGCTTAATATAATTGTATATAGTTCCACATAGAAAAAGCTGGTCTCAAAATTTTTAACTATTTAAAAAAAAAAAAAAAAACTATAACTCAGCTGGGCTGAGCGGAAGTATGTCCTCCCCATAAACAAAGGACAAAGAAAAGGCAAGCATAGTAGTGTACTCAATATACAATATTAACTACAGCAAAGCCCAACACACAGGCATTTATGAAGAAAAAAACTGACTTAATCTTATTAAGCTACTACAAGCCAGTTTCTAATCAGAACGGTTCAGTTGTTTTTTTTTTTTTTTTTTAAAGCTGACAACCGTCAGTGCAATAGTTGTATCTAACAAAGGCTTTCCTGTTCATGCATCAAGAATTTGCGAATAATTCTCGATAGGGATGCATGGAATTGTATTGACAGTCCCCTCCTCCAAATAGACCCCTTTTCACTTTTCAAAGGCAAAACTCCCCTTTTCTTGCTGCCTGTCAAACAGACAAGCATGTAATTAAAGCCCTTTTCCTAATTCTCTTCTGAGTTTAGATGCCACCGAGTACTTCACTGTTTGAATAGTGATTTCTATTCTAGTCGAGCTGAATCCAAATTACAGGAGGGTAAAGTTTTACCAGTGAATTGAGAAAAAAATTATGAAATATGTTTTGTCGTCAGAATTTTAAATCCACAGTCTGAGCGTGTTTAGCATGCCCCTGTGGCACTTAAGTAATGATCTCTTCCTGAAACATGGACGGGGAAGACAGGCAGAATTCACACAACATATACACCCAGCTCAATTTTAAGAAAACTCAAAAATAAAAGCCTTAAAACAAGCACAAGATAAAACTTAATTGTCTTCTTGGATCTCTCATAAACAGTAAGCCTATGAAAATAACACTTTGTAGAGGGAAAAGGAACTGTAGGAATGTACTACCCGACGAACGGAGGGGGAGACCTGGTGGCACTCAGAGGAAGGACAGCAGGTTACCAAGAAAAGACTTGATACCCTATGAGCATATACAGGGGGAGGTAATCCCCCTCAGGAACAGTCATAGGGAGGGGAATAAGGAGAAAATGGGAGGGAGAGAAGAATGGGAGGATACAAAGGCTGGGATAACCATTGAGATGTAACAAGAATAAATTAATAAAAAATTGAAAAAATTGAAGAAAAAAAAAAAAAAAAAACCACAGGGATTTATCTACTCCCCAAGAACACTGATAGCCAGCCCATCATAAAAGCCCTCACGGAGTGAAAGCAGAGTCTTCACACCCTTGATCAGTATAGAAAACACACACACACACACACACACACACACACACACACACACACACACACTTTGTTAGCCTTCTAGTACCATTGCATGATGTTAATAGTTTTTACTGAGACATAATTCACATATCATAAAAGTCACATATTATAAAAGCCATATATTTCTGCTACTGCACACAATCTGAGAATCTCTCCTTTACCCAAAGAGAACTTCATACCTGCTTGCACTCCCCCTGCCCCCATGCCCTTCCATCTTGGCTCCTCTCCCTCTTAGCCAACTAGCCCTAGGTGAAGCATCAATTTCTAATACAGTTTTAAAACCAGAAACTGAAATAATCTTATACATCCTCATAAACAGCCAGTCTGTCATTTTGTAAAGGAGAAAACTGAGGGCCAGCCACTAAACACTGAACGGAAAACTCAGTGCAACGAATCCCTAAACAAGTTTCTAGTGGTCTACCTGTTACACACTCTGGACAGTTCATACAAGTGAGCAAAGTCTAAAATCCTAACAAGTGAAAAAAAAAAAAGTTCCCAAGGTACAATCCTAGAAAGAAATGTTTGTAGATTATTTGGAAGAAATTTATGACAGTCTTAAAGTGGCCTTATCTGAGAAACACAAAAGACTAATACAGTACTTCATAGCTCACTTTGCAACATAAAATGGGCACAAATGAATGAATGACAGGCATTGCTACAGGCATAAACTCAAATGTGCTAATGACATATGGGCACAGACATTGAAAAAAAATGTATTCCTAAAAATGGGTGACAGAGCTAGGTGTGTAAGTGCATATCACTATGGTTGGTGGTTTATTTTCAAACTGTCATCACATCAAATGCCTTCCTTGATGGACCAGCTCAACCTTTTAACAAGAAGAATCTAAGCACAAGATGGGTACCACTGCACATGCTGAAACCACATAAACTGTTATCTGACACAGATTCAGCAGTACAAAGAGGGCATTTCTTTATTAATGATGATTATTTTGCATCTATGTACAATGTTTACACACTGCTGTGACAGTTCACATTTGGAATAAAAAAGTTATACCTGCACAAAAATGCATAAAATAAACTAGGACTCTAAGAGTCTTTATAAAATACATTTCCAGTGCTGTAGATTGTGCCAAATGAAATAAATGATACAGTAAACTGTAATGGAAAAAGGTGATATTTTTAAGTAATTGAAAATAAGAAAAATATTAAAAGGGAAATTTGACATATGACAAATATGTTACCGGATGGACTGTGGGCAGCTGTGCATAAGTGACTATGAAGAGGCGGGCAACATTAAGAACAATAAACTATTTTGAAAGTCTTACACTGTGATAAATAGGGTTTTGTTTTTTTTTTTTTTTAAATAAGTAGGCTTTTCTGGGTTAGCATTTTTGTTTATATTACTTTTGAATTCCTTTTGCCTTGATATATATCTACATGTAAACTCCTTATCAGATTCCTGACTTGTGTGCTCAGTGTCGGTGTGGTACTGGGTATAGGAAACTGTTCTGCACCCACACCTAGGGCACAGGTGTGGGTGGGACAGTGTGAACTAAGCTGGGGCACTGCTGTGGGTTCTATCCTTCTGGACATACTCCACGGGCTTCTTCAGGCAACTGAGAGTAGTTCCTTAAGGTGCCTGAGCTTCCAGAAGCAATAGAAGCGTTGTCAAAGCAGACAAATGACACAGGCTTAAATTCAAGCTTTCTTTGTTCTAGAATTTGTCTATCCTTTTTATATGGCTCTTTCCCACCTCCCCCACCTCCTTAGGATTGCTCATTTTCAGTGTTGGACTTTCAACACCTGTGGATTTAGTCTTTGGGGAGTACACATTTTTAGAGTTTAGATGTTTGGAATATCAGATTTAAGGGAGTTTCTACTTATTTTTAATATGGTATTGGCGGCTGAGATCAGTAGTAACGAATTTCATTTATAATAAAACAGTATCCCGTTGAATGGATGTACCACACTTTAAATAACCATTCATTATTTGACAGCGATTTGGATGATTTCCAATTAATCATTAGGGGAAAAAAACAATTTCTTACCTATTTTGACATTCTTCAGTATCCAAAAATACTTAAAACTCTATCAAGCTCTACAAAACAGTCTGTCTCCAAGGTGAAATAATTCATTTCCTGCTTCATGATTGTGGTCAAAAGTTCTCAATACCCCCTGGAAGTCCAATTTCAACATGCATGAGTAACATCTGCCCTCTTATGTGCATTCAAGTTTTCTGCTTTACAAAATGGCCGATCGACTATTCATGATGAGATATAAGACTTGAGTTTGTTGTCCTAAAAATGTAGGAATTGATGCTCAAAATAAAGGGGGGAAAGAATGATCTGGAAAAGCTGAGTAAAACCACAGATGTAGCACAGTAACACTGAAGTTATCCCACTTCACTAACAAAGGACCTGATTCCTCTGCTCCACTCCGATCTCTGCCAAAATATTCCACCCGGAAATAGATGACACAGGATCCAAGAGATGATTTTATACAGGTCATCCTTCTGGGGGAAACTGTGACTCTCAGCTCTACCACACAGGCTCTCAGACTTAGAAATCTCAGGGTCAAAGGGAACATAAAAACCACAGAGCTGCGTGCCGCACATCCAGCGTTAATGGTTAATTATAAACACCAAGGCTATTCCAGACAGCCTGGTGTTAGGCCATATGCAGTCCTGAAGCTCAGTGTGAAGACTCAATCAGCAAACACAGACACACGGGCACAGATAGATAGATATGCATGCATACACCTGTATGTGTACACACACACACACACACACACACACACACACACACACACACACACACACACGTCCATTCACAATACACTGTCAAAACAACTTTGAACATAGAGATAAAACACACAGATAAAGGTTCCTACACAGTCCACAGCCTAACAACAGGTTTACGTAAATCAAGTCTCCTTGCATAGTAGGCATGCATCCATGCCAGCTTAAGGGTGGACTTGCTAGCACATGACCAAAACAGCTTCACTGAGGCTTGTGGTATGACCATGACACCATGGTCCACATGGGAGGAGAATGAAAGCAGCTCTTCTCCATCAGCACCAGCGGATCTGTCCTTCAGACAGAGGGCGGGGCACAAGGAATGCCCTCAAGTAGAGAGATGGAGACCCAGCAACTAACTCGTCTTGGGGAACTTGCGTCTGTGCTAGTTCATTAACTAGTGACTAATTTGACACAACCTGATCGGCAGCTAAGGTATTTCATCTCAGGTCAACCGAGTAACTATGAAAACCTTATATTATGCACAGGAAGAACAAGCCATTTCCCACCATATAATCGACCATATTTATTCTTTTTCTTTCATTATTCGTAGAGAATAGGAAGTCATACCCCGGAGTTCTACCTTAAGTCATGCTCAGTGTCCTGAGACTGGATTAAGCACATTTCTATTAGCATATAAAGCAGAATCATCGTCATAATTAACTCCTGCCAACTACTTTTAAGTATAGAGCCCTGATACTGTGTTTATTAGGGGAGATACACTAATTTCAAACTTCCATACCGTTTCATCCATTCTTTCAAATGACAGTATTTTCAGTTTTCAAAAGCTGACTGCACTTTGCCTTGCCTTTTCTTTGCAAAATATCTCCCAAGCACACCCCTCACCCCCACCCCCGGAAAATCCTAGCATTATTCTTTAAGTGGAAACATTGTTTGCTTGTTTGTTTTAACTCCATTATCATCACAACTCAAAGAAACCAGATTTCCTTTTCCCAAAGGAAGTTCTCTCCTTGCTTTGATTCTTTTAAAACACTATGTGTATATATATATATATATATATATATATATATATATATATATATATATATATATATATATATATATAATTTTTTTTTAAATTTTCAAGTTCAAGTATCCTTAAGTAACAGACTTAGTCAAAACCAACTCTCTGCACATTGCTCCCTGGGGCAGCTTATCTTTGACCCTTCTGCTCTGGACTCCTGAAACACTGAAGACAACACCTCCTACGTTATCCACAGGTTTCTTAGAGATAGCTTCCTGTTCTTTCAGGCTCATACACTTGTGTGATGACTACACACAATAATTACCTGCCTCACCTGGATGTCTGGAAGACATCAGATATATCACCTGTGGCAGACACAATAAATGACTAAGCAGGATTACCTAAGGCAGGCACTCCTGCGTGTCTGCCTAACTCCCAAGCTACCTTGAACCACTGTCAAGGATACCATCTCTCTGAGAACTCTAGACACAATATGACATGGGACATTCTCTAATAGTGTGGAAGTCTGTTTTACCATGTGTGCCATGTTGGGGTCTACCAGATGTCCAGCAGACAGAGATTCACCCAAGGAGTAAGAAACCAGGCAACAAAGCAGACGGTAAACCCACCTTTGTAGAATCACAGATAGGGTAGCAACTGGGGTATAGTTTCCTAATACACCTGAAGTCTGTTGAAACTGGGCAGCCCAAGCCAGCTTACATTAAACTAACTGCTATTTCCCCCTGTCTACACAAGGCCCCTCACTACGAATAGAAGTTACAGGGACTATTTCTTCTTTTCAGCCATTGTTCCACCTCTTTTCCAGACCAACTACTACCACTGCAATTTATACATTGTTTCTTTGAGCTATCTCCACTGTGCCATTTTACAGCCTTATGGAATAGGTTTAATATCCTTATTTTAACTGCTAGGGCTCAAAGAAGCCAATGGAATTTGCTAAGGTGTCAAGGCAGGATTTGCACACTATCACTGGTTGCAAGCCAGGAGCTCACTCTATGATAACGCATTGTCACATGTTGCATAGAACTAAAGTCAACCAGCGCAGATGGGAGTTAGAGGGAGAGCAGAGAGCCCAGCCAGAGCACCTGAGAAGAGAGCACAGCCTGGTCACCATCCTATAGGCTGGCCTCTCTATCTGATCACATAACCTGTGTGGTCAGTCTACTCTAGTATCCAGTTGTGGGTGGAAACCGCTGGAAAAGTTGGGCACTGGGAAAACAAGTGGCCTAGTCCAAGCCCTCAGAGCTCATGGCCTCACTGGAAACGGCAAATGACAAGAAGAAACAGCTGGGATATAACTCAGGGAGCAGAATGCCTGCCTAGCATTTGCGAAGCCCTGGGCATCTTCCTGTGCTCTGCATAAGTGGATTCAGTGAGACACACATGTCACCGGTAATCCCAGTACCTGGAGGTAGAGCCAGGAGGATGAGAGGTTCAAGATGCCTCAACTGCAATGCAAGTCAGAAGCCACGTGGGCCATCTGAGACGTCATCTCAAATCACAGGGAAAAACAAGCATGCTTGTGTGGGGAGGTCAGATAGGAGAATATAGCAAGACATAGGAGGAAGCCCACAGTTCGCCTCGCCACCCATTCCAACCCGAGCAACCCCAGCAGCGAGTGGATTCAGATTAGATTATAAGAAACATTCTGTTTTTCTTTCTCTTTTTTTTTTTTTTCCTTCACATTAGCCCACTCATTTTTAAAGCCCAAGCATTAATTTGATTTCCCGCCAATAATTTGGAGATAATGATTTGTGTTTCGGTTCTGCTTGCATGAATCTTCCTCCGACAATTTGCAGAGAAAAATGACAGGTACTGGCCCTGTTTTCCCACAATGGCCTTAAGGAGTCTGTGCATGCTGGGGGCAGGGAGGGCCTTAGCTTTTCTGACAGATTTAGGGAACAGGAGGACAGGAGTCTGGAACTGAACAAATCTGTGGAACTCATTCTCTCTCAGGGTTTCTGCCAAATTGTGTTTGTTTCTCCTCCCCTTGCGCCCCCTCAGCCCTGCCTTTCCTTTAAGTTAAGTGGAAGGAATAAAAATATGTAAGTGCTTGTTCCTAAAGAGACAGGAAAAAAAAAAGTGCTGCTAAGCAAAATTGCAGGTGCACACACATCCTAAGGTCACTCCCTGTTCCTTGGAGATGGAGCAGGAAGTCAAGAAGGAAATCTGCGAGGGAGTGAAAGGAGGAGAGAACCCAGAAGGCAGGTGGGAGGGGCAATCTTTTCCTGTCGCCATCCTTATAGCTGAGGACAGGCAGCAGACATCCTCCTTCCTGGGGCTGCATGACCCTGCTCTCCCTAACCATGTCTTGTTTTCCCATTAGCCAAAAAAGCAAGAAAAGAATTAGACCACTTTTATTGTGAATAATGAAAAAACACACACACAAAAAAAAAAAAACCACTGGCATTCTGACAAGCGGATATGCATTCTTAATGGGCAGCCTAGGTGATTTTGTTTTTCAAGCTGCTGAAGACAAACCTTGTCACTTAACTATTGTAGACTAGCCCGTGCCCACCGTCCCAATTCCTTGAAATTTCGTGAGCAAAACTTTCTGGTTTTTTGTTGCTTAGGTTTTTTTTTTTTTCTCTCTCTAACCTAATGCAGCTTCTTTTTACACTAGGGGATTACATGGCTAATTCTGAAGATGGTAAGAACGTGATCCTCAACTGTCTTTGCAACTCCCTTCACCTCGTCTCTATTCTTTCTTGGGTACAGATGTGTTCAGGGCAATCTGGTTGAGTCTGGTCCATTTCACACAAGGAGCTGCTCCCCATCCAGGGTAGCCATCACCTGTGCCAGCATCAGCCTCACAGAAGCTCCATCCCGTAGGCTGTCCAGGTGTTAAGGAGGGCTGTAGCTTCTGCTTTACCCTGGTGGCTCCTACGGCTTTGTACTCTTTAAAACCCATCTCCACGGAAACAGGCTGCCTTACCTTTGACTCCTCCCCTACATCTCCTGGGTTTATTTTCTTCAGTGGTTCATTGTCTCAGAGTTCAATCAGATCAGAGACTCCATCATTTTTCCTGGCTACTGTTTTACAGTAGAACTTACCAAGCAAACAATAATGAGTCCAAATAACAAAACAGCCTAGAGCATCACATCCGAATTATAGAGACTAACAACGAGATAATGACAATATTTTTTACAAAGGAGAAACAGGGAGATTGCCCATGCCTCATGATTTATTTACAAGTAATATCTATACTTCCAAGGAAAACAATTAATGAAACTATCTTAAAGAGTTGTCTATATGCAAGAAAATAATTTCTGCTTCATGTCATATAATATCTAAAGAAAAGTGATGTCGGCTGGAGAGATGGCTCAGAGGTTAAGTGCACTGACTGCTCCTCCAGAGGGCCTGAGTTCTATTCCCAGCAACCATATGATGGCTCACAACCATCTGTAATGTGATCTGATGCCCCCTTCTGGCCTGCAGGTGAACATGCAGACAGACCACTGTATACATAATAATAAATAAATAAATCCAAAAAAAAAAAAAAAAAAAAAGAAAAGTGATGTCATGTAGCCAAAATAATACCTATCAATGTCTATCCAAAAGCACACGCACCATAGTTGGGGTCACAGAGGCTATCAGGGATCTTGTTTGTACACAGAGATTGGGCATTATTATCCAAAAATCCAAACTCCGGTATGATCTAAAATCCAAAATTCTTTGAGCACTGGTGTAATAGATGCTTAGTGAACTTTGTTATTTTGGAACACTTTAGATTAAGAATCTTCAAATTAGAGCTTGAAGACAGGAGCGTGTAATCACTGGGAAAACCCTAAACTCTGAAACACTTCTGTTGCCATGCACTTTGGATAGAGGACGGCCAACTGTAAACCTATAGGATACACACACATACACAGACAAACCCTTACTCGCTAGCGAGCAGCCCTTGCTGATGTTCTGGTTCTCTGAATAAACTGTCAATAATGTCACATAAATTATTTAGATGGTGACATAAAGTAAATTTTTTTTAAAGTCATCATTTTAGGGCTGTCTATGTGCCAAGGGCACTGTAAGAATATCAACGAGCTTCATTATGCCTCTAATTTGGATTACATTTCCTCCAGATCTCTAGTGTAAACATGTCTTCCCCCAAATAGCCCTATTAGTAAATGAAATATTTACTACATCAATAAAATTGCCACAGAATTTGCTGACCAAAAATGTTTTAATGGAGAAATGCTCATTTTGCAGGCATTCACTCCAGAGCCTTTGTCAAGGTTCACAGAGTAAGATAACCTTTTTTCAAATGACGTGCTTTAAGGTCTTTATTTATAAAAGCTTTCAATGTAAATACAAGATCTCTTAGTAGAGTGTTTTTCTTTGAAAAGTAGAAATCAAGATGTAAGAAAATAAAGGTACTATTTTAAATTCCACTTTTAAAACCATTCCTTACATTGAATTTTCTACACTTTTTTTTTTTAAACGTATAGGAGGAGATTGTGACAGTAAGGGTGACCTTGATCTTTCTCACGTTTTCAAATGTAAAATTTTCAAATTGTAAAAGAATTCTTGTACACAAGAAGCATCGTGTCTGTTACACTTTGTACACAGAAGGTCATGAAAGCTAATTGGGGAACTTGGAGGCTATCACAGGCTCTGGAGTAAGAGGACCGATGATCAAAATCAGCTTGATTTTCTATCAGCCAGATGTTCTGGGGAGCCATTTATTTAATATGTCCAAGGCTCAGTGTCCTTATCTGCACAGGAGGGCTAAGGAACAGACTGCTTAGCTCCTGGAGTTGCTGCTAGATTCAATGAGATAACACAAAGCGAGCCTCTACACTGTGGCCAGTCACTGGTTATGTGCTGCTTTCCACTGGGTCAACTTTCTTAGTGTGCGGGTCCGTACACAGGATGAAGGGAAGAATGTGCAACATTACTTTTGGGGGTTTATTCACAGGATGATTAGGGTACAAAGTAAAGGCACATATGAGAATGTTATAACACTAGCTTAGTTTACAGCCAGTCTCTGTAAATTATTCATAGCATTACATTAATTCCCTAGTTCCAGATATACTGTTTCCTTTGTTTTGTTGTTTTATGTGTAATTAATATTATTTTGCTTTTACAACTATATAAGGCAAACATTATAACAGAGGTCTTACTAGTTATATTTTGCATGCTTTATATATTTGCATTGCTATCATTTAAATCCTAAGTGAAAAAAAAAAAAAAAAAGGCCCTTGCATGCTTCAACTTACTAAGAAACATTACTTTTAGGAAATGTGCTGATGAACCGATCGGAACTCTTTTATGAAACTATACCTAAATAATACCCCCAGTCTATGGCTTATGAGAAAACTAGAGGACAGGATACAAAGGACCGTCTGCCATAGTGCTCCATCACCAGCCTCGCGCTCAGCTATCACCACTGACACGAGAAGAAACAGATATGTTCCATAATCTGCAGTAAATAAAAAAGTGGCAACAAAATTTAACTTTATCTTTCTGGCTTGTTTAAGCGTAAAGAGCTGGTAAGAACTGTGAGAACATCTTTAGAGTAAGCAGTGAATGGATTACATGAGAAATTTTTACTTTCCAGAAACAAACATGCTGAAACTTCACAGAGAAAGATGTTATATCAGAAACTAAAACAAAACTCACAGAAACTCTTTAATAGTTGAAATCACCATTAAGAGAACAGCCCAGCATTCTTACTTACATCAGACCAGTCATGTGTGGAAAACCTGGAAAAGTCATTTGTTTTAAACTCTAGAATGTTACAATATAATATAAATAGAGAGACATACAATAGATCCGACATGGAGAGATTTGTTTGGGGAAAAGAGAAGTGGAGAGGAGTTTGGGTATGAGTCGGGCATTTGGGCAGAGACAGAGAAAGAGACAGTGAGTGAGGGAGCGAGAAAAAAGGGGGGCACTCTTAGAGAAACTGCAAGAATAGAGAGAGGCAAAGTTAGGGAGCGACAAGGTGGCAGGCTGGGGCCCCTTTATAGTCACACATACCTGGCAGTGGCAGGTGATGATGATCACGTTAAGGAACCTAGAGGCAGCCGTTTATATGCCAATATAGACACCCTCCAAAGCTGAACAGAAAAATTTATACTGATCCAAATGAAAGAGACTGAGATGTACCAAGAGCATCTAATTTCCTCCTTAAAGTGGCAATGTCGCAAGCCTGTGGCTATTACTGCAAGAATCGCGGTGTCTGATCAAATTCAAGGCTGATTAACCTCTGCTCAGGGCTCAGCAAGGTAGAGCACTGGCTACAGCACAGTGGTTGTGAACCTTCCTAATGCTGTGACCCTCTAACATATCTCCTAGTGCTGTGGTGCCCCCCTACCCATAAAATTGTTTAATTGCTACTTCAGTCCTGTAAGTTTGCTACTGTCACAAATTGTAATGTAACTATCTGGATGTGTGGGATATCTGCTATGGGGACCCTAAAGGGGTTGTGACCCACAGGTTGAGAACCAATGTTATAGCAGGGGCTCAGCATCCTTTAGTATGGTTTCTGATTCTGTGCAACATCCTCTCCCCCAGCATTCCTTTTGCTCTTCCAAGTCATTGCTTAAGACCATTCTGGAGTTATGAAAAAGGGAATGGAGTCCTTGGAATCTCCGTGGTGTGAACTAAAGAGGATCTAAATAAACTTCTGAACGGGGTAGGTAGAGTGCTAGGGAAAGAAGTACAAGTAGAGACGTAGTGACTAACTGGGATTCTCAGGAGAGGAAAGGAAAGATGCTGTCTAGCCTCTGAACAAAGGCTCAGTAGCACAGCAAGGAATCTCCCTTACCCCCACCTGCTTCACTGTCTCCTCCCCTGCGCTCTCCATAGCCAGCCTACACCCTAAACTTCTCCATCCAGCACACTGCTCCTTCAAGCATCCTTGCATTGAACACTGACACATTCAACTCTTGTACCTGAAAAGCCTCTTTCCAGCTGAGAAAGACTTACTTTACCGGGCAAGACCCTGGGAAAATGTGTGCACAGATGGGAAACTTCTGCACCCTTCCCACAAAGCAGTTTAATCCGGGAGCTGGTCTGCATCCAAGCCACGCCCCCCTTGCACAGGATGGGCACTTCTTACACAGTGAGTTAACCACTGCATCCCCAATAACCTAGGGAGGGCTTTTAATCTGGGTGTTAAGGACCTCAGTCATCCCTAATCAGGACACCCTGCCTGGAACTGTGATTACAGGCTTACCTTCTGGAATTCAGTTTGGCAAGCTTTCAGAAAGTTTTGTAATTTATCTCTGCATTGAGCAAATTAGTAAGTGCTCAGCAAGTAATTCCCAAAGAAAACAGTAAAAGAGTCTAATATTCAACTCTCTGAACTGTCTCTATCCCTTCTGTGCTTATCATGGCTTTTCCCAATGCAGCGCTCTATTTTCATCAATAGGTAAGATGATCAGGATTTCTTACCCTCCTCCATCTCACCTAAACCCTTTCTGTCTGGTCATCTGTTCCTACGCTTTCCTTTAATCTCTTCACATGTCCTTTAAAAATGGGAACTTCAGCGAACAGGTGGTATGTATCCACAAAATAAGCTTACGTAAGCCTTTTTTGACATCACCTTGCATCTTGTCTGTCTTCAGTTACAATACATATACAAATGTATGTGAGTGTCTCCAAGTTTTTCTGTAGCTGTTTATTTTTCCTTGATGAATAAAAAATATTCAGTTTTTAAAGAGATTATAGTTATAATCTCTTTAATTTTCCTATTGTGAGATAAATTTTATCTTAAATAAAACAAAGAAAAGTAAAGAAAAGGCATTCTGTGATGAAGAGTCAAAGAGGAGGATCTCCCACACAATGCAACTATCTAACTGGAAGATGGAAGGCACAGCCTTGAGAAGGAGCAGGCACACATGTGAGATGATTCTGAAACCAAAAAATTGCACTGTCCCTGTTCCGGAGTGTCCCATGATGAGAAAGGGACTTTATTCTAGTACTTTGTGTTAGTCCGCCTCCTGTTGCCATGACAAACACTGAAGGGGACAACTTAACAGAAGAAAAGTTTCAGTGAGGCTCGTGGGTTCCGGGTTTCAGTCCTTGCTGTACGCTGTATGTTCCAGATGAGGAAGAGCGTCATGAAGGACCTGGCTCAGTTGACCAGAGCTGCTCACCTCAGTATGGTTGGGAGGCAGAGGGAGAGAAAGGAACGGGCCAGGGGCATGGTACACTTGAGAGGCAGTCTCTAGTGACCTACTTTCTCCAACTGGTGTCCACCTCTAAAGAGTCTACCAACTCCCAAAATACTACTACCATCTGGAAACTAAATGAGTGAAATGGGGCTGTGGGGGACACTTTCTATTCAACCCTAACACATACATAGTGGGTAGCCTTTTATGAAATTGAATTCTTTTTTTTTAACTGAAATAAAGAACATGTCATGAGGCAGCAAAATTGAATTTTAGAGAAAAGAAATAAGAGGCCAGAAAAGCACCATCTTATATTTAACACATATATTACAATTCCCAAGAATGACTTTAGCGGAATATGATCTGGGGACCCATGGCGCTTTTAGTGGTTTCTCAAGAAGACAGAAGACAAGATGCAGAGTAAAGCTCGGCCCAACAATCCATTTACCTGAAGACGCTGGAAAGACAGGACCCTGGGGAGACAGTACAACCCCAAACACTGACACCTAGACAAACAAAACAAAACCTAGCAATGCCTGGGTTATGTCACTAAATAAAACCTCAGGGCTTCACAGTTGACAACCCTAAAAACCAAGAGAAACAACAGCAAGTGAAATTAAAATTCCATAGGAGCTAGAGTAAATGACATTTTTATTTCTTCCTGTTATTTGCCGTGAACATGCCTTACCATATAAATTCTGAAGGTGGCAACTCCAATATAATAGCTGGCCATGGTCATTTTCTCCCATGTGCAGTCAGTGGTAAAGTGTTCACACTCTTGTAAATAGCCCTTTACCAACACTCAATAAGGTGTGTATTATCAAAATACCTTATAGATAAGTATGAAAATATTATAATGAAGCCCATTATTATTGTAAAACTGGTAAGTTAGTAAAATGTAAACAAATAATTATGTCTCAAAAATTAATGAAGCACAAGGCAAAGGAAACTTACAAAGAATGGAACACTTTTGATTTTTAAAAGAACACAGGCAGAAAAAGTGTCATATAGTCTTCTCACAACTTAAGCTTACCTCGTTTCCGGCTTACAGATTATTTCATCGTGCTCACGTTAAAGTCTAACCAATGGCTGAGGGGACCTAAGCTTCCCACAGGAGCCCGGGAACCTGCAGTTTGCTTCACTCAGTCAGCCAATATTACCAAGCATCTAGGATATTGCAAACCTGTCTGAACATGGTCCAAGAATGGAGTTGTGTGAGGAGAATTCTGAGTGCTTAGGAGAGGACTCCAAAAAACCATGAGTCTTCTGACCTCGGTTTCTTCAAAGCCATGGAATTGATCTTGGGCTAGCGCTCATGCCCGTCAGGTGCCGTGGATAAGAATGAGTTTCCTTTAGATTATTCCTTACAACTGGCTAGTGTTACTTGTCTCTTTGCCTCTATGTAAAAACACATTTTTTTTTTTTCTGTGTGGCTTGTCTTTGTCATTGTACTCCTGGGACTCCTTTTAACCCTCAACTTACACAAACTCTCTGATGCTCTGAATAGAGCTGGCTGTTACATGAGATGTTAGTCCGCGTCATTATTCGGCTCTTCTCTCCCAGGATCCACAGCTTCTGGAGCGATAAACGCAAAGCCAGTAGCATGATTAAAATATTTGTTAATACTCAAAAGGGCCCAGGGCTAGAGACATGGCCCAGCAGTCAAGATTGAGACTGCAGGGGACCCAAGCTCAGTTCCCAGGAGCCATGTCATAAGGAATGTAACTTCAGGTCCAAAGAATCCAGCACCCTCTTCTTCCTGTGTAGGCAACTACACTCACATGCATATACAGCCACACAAACAAACATGCATACGCATAATTTCAAAACTGTTGTGACTCACTTAAGAAGGGGGCATGCCTCATCTTTAAACAGATATCTTGGAAAGCATAGTTAGGCCTGTGTCTGAGCCTTTTTCTCAAGCGTATTGCCTCTGCTGGGAAATTTTCATTTTCTCAGGAGTAAGTACACTCCCCACCCTTGGCAACCATGCTTTCAAGAATAAAGGCATCAACATCACACACACACACACACACACACACACACAGAGTTGTTTATACTACCCGTGCACAGAGGGCCTAGCACTGTCCTTGTGCACCACAGAGATCAGTTACACAGCCCAAGGTGGTAAGCAAACTGGGCATGGTGACTCACACCTCCAATCCTGGCCCAGGCCGACCTCTGTGAATACCAGGCCAGATTGGTGAAAATAGTGAGTTCCAGGCCAGCCAGGCCTATACAGGGAGACCCTGTCTGAAAAAAACAACAAAAGCAACAACAAAAAGTTAGTATGCAAACATCAAGATTGGGTGAGCTCTCCTTTCCTGACTTTCCTACACAGTTGAGTAATTATGTCTCAGTTATTGGCTTATGGCAGTAATTTTCCTTAGTGCAATTTCATATCATGGGAATGTGCAACAAGCTCCATCTTATACATGCAAAATATTTGTCAAGGTAACTTTTCATTGACTCATTTATTGTTGAGGCCTTGCAAAAACGTTTTTTAAAGTCATTCTTGTAATTTTTAAAATGTCCGTGTGTGTGTGTGTGTGTGTGTGTGTGTGTGTGTGTGTGTGTGTGTGTACACCCATATATGGAGTCCCAAAGATGATGGGTGTCTTCTCGGTTGGTCTCCACTCTATCTACCAAGACACGGTCTCATGATGAACCAGGATCTTGATAACTTGGCTACTCCCGCGAGCCAGCTTGCTTCAGGGATCTCAATTGCTGTCTTCTGCTTGCTGGGCTCACAAGTGGCCATCACATGGTTTTACATGAGTAATGGCGGCCCAAACTCAGGTTCTCATACTTGTAGGGCAAGAAGCACTGAGCCGTCCCACCAACCCCAGGAGTTTTGAGATAATCTGGGTATCAATAATAGCTTTCAAAAAGATGCTTTGTAATGACAAGGAATCCCCTATGAACGGATTATTTTGATTTTTTTAAGCTATTATAAGTCCGAGTTTGTAGATCATCGTATAGTAGATTCCGTCCATTACATGAACCAAGCACCATATTAGCTGCATTGTATCTCTGATAATGCATGTGAATATTTCATGAAGAAAATCTGCTGGCCCCACAGAGCTCTTAAGACTGCTGAGCATGGATTATAGCACATTCATAACATTTATCATTTGCTATGCTACCAAGATTTTCACTGGGATGACAATGGTCATGTGGCTGCTAAACCATGTATATAACATAGCATGAAGGATGAACTAAGACTAAATAATGCTTGCCAAAGGTGAAATATTTTCCAATGGGACTTTAACTAAAATACACACCACAAAGGCTCAGTGGGAAAGGAAACCAAACCAAACCAACCAAACAACCAAACCACACTTGCTTTTGAAGTATGGGGACATGAGTTCAAATCCCCAAGAGTCGTGTAAAAAATACATAAAACCACAAGCTGGCCATGGCTGTTTGCTCCTGGAATCCCTGTATGGAAGGAGGGGGCAGGGACTAAAGAGGTTGCTGGCCAGTGACTTAAGTCACAAGGGCAAGCTGTCAGTTCAGCAAATGACCTTGCTCAAAGCACTAAAATGGAAAACAGTAGAGGAAGATGTCCTGTCCTAGGCTTCACATTCATTTATAGGTGCGCATGCGCGCGCACGCACACACACACACACACACACACACACACACACACACACAACACCCCCACATACCACAAGCAGATAAGGAAACTAGAGCCTGTCCTCTCCCTCCTTCTCTTCAACACACTCGTTTTTCACATTCCACTCATCAGGGCTGACGACAGTCACAGCCACCTTCTGCCATTAATACACAGGCAATCTGGACATTCTTTACTGAGTGTGAGGCTCAGAACCCAGGAGAGGTTTCTAGGCCAGCCCTGAGACGGCAATATGAAAACAGTGACCCTGCTGTTTCTTCACTGGAGACATCTTTTTAAAGTATGGTGTCAACTGAAAGAGTGTGTTAAGTTCTTAAGTATCTTTGTCATGCCAAGGATTTTAATAAGCACCTCCACCGAAGATTAACTTGGATTTTTTGGCACAAATTACTCAGAGATTCACAGGACCATTCTCATCATCTCATTAATCCTTTTTTACAATAGCTGGTAAAACGGTGCATTCTGCACGCCGCTTTATGACCACACAGCTGTTGTTTAAATGGTGGTTGTTTTAATTGTTCTCAAAAATCTCAGTTTCTTGAGTATATTGGAAAACATCTTTTTAACCTTTTTTTTTTCTTTTTTAAAATCTGTGGTACTAGAGGTGCCCTGTAGCTCAGGGGTACAGTGCATGCTTAGCTTAGGCAAAGCCCTGTGCCCAATCCAGAGAGAGAGAGAGAGAGAGAGAGAGAGAAAGAGAAAGAGAGAGAGAGAGAGAGAAATGTATTATTAACATCCAGAGCTAAGAGCTCACCTCACCTCTCACGGGGAGTATTTCAGAAATAGTGTAAGTCTGGGCCTCACCAACTAAAAGGGTTTCCCCCCACTCCAGTTTATGACCACAGGGTTAGGATTAGTTGAGCCACACACTAAACTAATCTAATGGCATCTAAAAATAGCCGAGTGAAGTCTAGAAGCAAGAAAGGAATTCATGCCGATATAGCAGAAAAGAATGCTGATATTAAATTTTCTGCCTGTGGACTTCCTAGGGGAGAAGACCCGGTGAAACACGTGTGTTGCTGTTGATCTGTTTGCAGAACTGGCCCGTCAATTAGCTACTGGAGACTTGGAGAGTATAATTAAGTAACTAAAGATAACGCCCCCCAAGAAACTCATTTCCAGCATCTGGGCCAAGGTGACTGCAGTATGATGCCTGAACTTCAGGTTTTATTGTCCCAGCCTACCCCATGCTGGAGGTACTAATGAAAAGACAAATAAAGTCACTGGGAAAATGAAAGACCAGGAAGAAAAGAAGCCCTTTGATGCAGTGGAGTGTGGTGAGATAAGAGGGAGGATCACAGTGGGGGTAATAACAGGAAAAAAGATGGAGCCTGCTCCGCTGGACAGGAGACAGCAAGAAAGACTAAGGCTACCCTAGACACAGCCTGCAAATGCACTGTTTAGTAAGCACTAGAAAGGGGCTTCAGGGTCACTTGACACCTTGGGAAACTCAGAATTTGAAAGACATTTGCCCAAAGTCACAGTGCTGAACAAGGAACAAGCACTTCCTCACTGGAAGGCTACGACAAGTCCCCAGCCTTTGCTGGTTTGATTTGAATATGGTGTGTTACTACAGAAAGAATGATAAATATTAAAGTTGTTTGCAAATAGCACACACTGTAGTCAAATGAACTGAACCAGGTTTTGTATGGACAAAGGCAGCGTGCCTGAAGTCAGGATTGGTGGCAGCCCTGCGTCCCATGCTGGGATTCCTGGCTCTGAGCAGCCCCTCACCCCTCACGCATATGGTTCCAATGGGACTGATGGCATAGAATGCAGTTTGGGTCCAAGAGTTCCGCCTCGGCCTTGCTGAGCTCAGCAGAGAGCAGTTTTGCTGAGGAGAGCGCGCCATGCTCAGCTTCTCTCACACTCTGAAGCCTGTCCAGGTCACCAGCGAGCAAGTGAACCGTGATGACTTTTGTCTGACAAACTTGAATAATCAAATAACAACAAAACTGGCCTCAGCATTAGTAGCCAGCGCCCACGAATCCTATGTAGTTAATTCTCTGTGGATCTATGAGCATCTGAAGTTGTGCAAACACCATGCGAAGTCAGTACCTACAATTGTTATGTTGTCTGCAATGTAGTATGAGATGCTGGGGCAAACACTAAGCATGGCGGAGTCTGTAGAAATCAACAGGGTCTAACGCAATGAGCGGGTGATGCTCCAGGGGCAGCACGCAATGCTTTTGGTTCATTTGCTATTTTGTTTCTTCGAGAAGTCTCAGGATTGCAAGACAACGGAAATGGTCAGAACTTTCAACATTTCAAGACCTGCACTTTTGGTCAGCATCTCCAGCCAAGCATCTGAGAAGTAGACATGGAATCTGTCTCTTGTCATACTTTCTCTGGGTCCCATGGAGGAGAAATGCAGTGCTTAACACTATTTCATAGCGTGTTAGAGAAGGAAGCAATACCACTATGAGAACTAAGAATGAACTAAACAAGCACGCACGCACGCACGCACTGGAGGATGAAGGTTGAATAGCCCATCCTATTCATCTATTGACTGATCCACTCTTATTAGTACACTGGCCAGCTCAAGTACTGTTTTCATTCTTCCCTGTTCCTTTAACCAGGTTCACGCAGATGAACTCCCAAGCTAAGATCACCATAGCACAGAATCACCTGCGACTTCCTCCCGAGAGCCTCCAGTTCTAGTCGCATAACCAGAACCCAGGATGTTGGTTGTCCTTACCACTTTCACCAGACTCCTCGGTGGGACTACTCTGACTCTGGCCCAACGCACAAGTGACTTCATTTCTTATTCTCCTGGGAAGACAAAAGGCTCCCAGCCAAGGTCAAGATTCACCTAGCATTTCTGGTAAGGGCATCCACGTACAGAAACCCCCAACTCTAGCACTGTGTCCTTGTTGCTGATTGACTTTCTCAGATTTGTGGACATCTCAGTTAAACTTCTGATCAAAACCTTCAACTTTCTCCCTAATCTCATGTTATATTATTCAATCACACACAGTTGGCAGTGAACACACCTTACACTCGTGAGTCCCTGCATTCATTCAATAACTAGCGTCATATAAACTGGGCATGGTCGTGCTCTATTGAAATCTCAGTGCTCTTGGGGCATGGTTACAGGAGGACCAGAAGTGAAAGGTCATCCTCCGCTACCTAGCGAGTTTGAGGCTAGCCTAGCATAAGACTTTGTATCCAAAAATAACATCAATCCAGTCAGCTGGCTGTAGTGGCTCATGCCTTTAACCCCAGCCCTCAAGGAGGCAGAGGCAGGTGGACTGCTATGAGTTTGAGGCCAGCCAGCTCTAAAGTGAGTACAGGACAGCGAAAGCTACACAGAAAAACCCTGTCTGGAAAAACAGAATAGAACAAAAAGTCAAACAAACAAACAAACAAACAAACAAAAGCAATATCTAGACTTTTCCTACCACAGAAGTCATAGGACTCTTTAAATTCTGGGAGCACCAGGCAATCTCTAAGAGTTTATAAGTCCTCATGTGATAAATGAGTGAACTGATTAGTTACCAGTTACACAGTAACTGTAACATCTCTTGAAACGAACCTTGGATCCTATCAAGATGTGGTGTGATGTTTAACGTGTTAGGGTGTAAGTAACATACTCCCAGGACACTTGGCTTCTTACAATAAATAAATGAAAACATCACGTGTAAGGACTCAATGACCACTGGCTCATAATAACCAATAACACGTTATGTTCAGAGCATAGGACCTGGGAGAGCACATTACTACCTGATTATACAAAGGAGAACTCGATTTTTAGCCAGCAGAAAGGTGTCACACATTTCCTCTGGAAGAACTTAGTTTGCATTTGATACCAGTAGGAAAATGTGTTTATATAATTCCAGAAGCCACAGTAACAGAGTTAACTCTTTCTTGTCCTTGAGAGGCAGCATCTCAGTTCCAGAGACACTTTTATACCCTCCCATCCCCAGTGCTGGACTTCTACAAGACCCTTAGGCTAAAGCACTTCCACTATATCTACTTAGTTCCCTACATGTCAAACTTTCCTGGTTTCCTTTAATTACGAACGTTTCACTGCTCATCCTTCTGTTGGATCAGAGGCTTTGCAGCTCTCACTGAGGAAGAACGCATAGACAACAAAATAATCAGTGACACTGAGTGAGAATGAGATGACTCCCTGGGATAGCTTCACACCCTGTCAAAATCGGGTCCCTCTCATATTTGGGAGATATTGACTGCAGCTCGAAATAGCGTACAAAGCTAGACAACTCCAAATGTATGGTTTTGCCTTTTGCTCACGGCCAGGCCAGACCAGGGAGGCCTCCCTCCTTGAATGGCTTCTTGTGTTCGCTCGCTCGCTCCCTTTCCCAGCCTATGTTCTCATCTCATTAGAATTTCTGGACCCTCTGGTCTCACAGAGTTCCCTTCACCTTCTTTTGTATCAGACAAAAGATGGTAATTTACTTCTAATTAACGGAACTGAGTCATAATGAGTTCTTTTCTCTTAGACAGCATTTGAGTGTCCAAAATAACCAGAGAGATTGGGCTTTTGAGTCTAGCTCCAGCCTAAGGTTTCGGGAACACAATGCTTCCATTCAGGCCCCCTGCTTTGCATACAGTCAGAGGGCTGGAGGTTACCCACATTGTGAAATTCTTTAGCCAGTTATGCTGAGGGGTGACTCAAAGGAAAGCAGGCAGTTTAATATTTTCAGCTAAAGACAATTTCTAGAAGAGTCGTGCTCATCATTGCGTGTTTTCTATGTCCAAACCATAGGCTTGGAGTGCTGACGAGATCAGTTTCTTTGGAAAAGACAGAAGAGACAGAAAAAAAAAGATGAGTTTGGCTCCAACCGAGAGCTGTACACCTCATACATGAGGAAAACAGTACAGAAGAGAGCAGACGTCCCGCATCACAGGCGCATAGAGACTGAAGAGCATCCAATCAGCAGGCTAGCAGAACAAAGGCCAAGGTACATATTTACAGTCACTGGGGGACTACTGTGGGGCCTCTCTCACATGCCACGGTGTTTTAAAATGACCTCTAAACATGTCACATGCCAACACAAACAGACCACCACGTCTGGGCTCCCTGGCACTGCACCCTCCTGCAAATACTAGTGAGCCACATGGGGTTTCCTGATGGGATGGTTTTCACCCCAGCTTTTCATTACATGGGGTAGAAGGAAGAAGAAAAACCTTCCTCTTTACATGTCAAATGCCCCTGAAAGCCAAATGTGTTCCTTTGGTAGAGCACTACTATTGATGATGATGATGATGATGATGACGACGATGATAAATATAGAAAAAAAATCACAGTATGACCATGCAATGAACATATTTTACTAAATGCACACTAACTCCAATCTAATATCTATAGACTCAATCACTCAAACCAAAAACAAACAAAAAACAATACAAATCAAAACAAAAGAAAAAGACAAGGCTGAGTACACTTCTACCACGGAAGGCCTGGGACAGGAAAATTATATCTGTGCTTTGCAGTGTAAGCACATATGGCTGGGCACAGTCGGGGCTTCAGCTTGTATAGTAGTCTGTGTTTTGAACTTCCTCCAGGAGCATAGAATGTAAAACGGAAGAAAGCAAGCTACTCCCCAGATGTGCTTGATTTATCAATGGAAAGATGACCCTGCACTAACCAGGCTGCTTGACGGACATATTGAACCAGACAGTAAGTCAGAGAAAATTAAATATTACCTTGGTTAATTAAGACTAAATAGACGAGAAGCAACTCATTTATTACATTAAATTGACGAAAATAGGTTCAAGTAACAGCTGATTACCTCATGTTTCACATCAGAGTGAAGGGTACCTTCTTTTTTGGTGGCGTGGGGAGGAGGACTATATTATTATGTATAATTAACCAACTGCATTGTGAGTCAGTTAACCAAAGGTATTATGAGAACTCTCAAGCAACTGTTTTTGCTTCTAATGTAAGAAAGAAAATAGACACAAAAGTCCCCAAGCATGCAAATTCCCTTAATTCAAACATAATTGTGTACATTCAAGATGAACTGGAAGTCGTGTGTACTTGACTATGATACTTCTGACAGATTTTCAAATTTGGAGCATGGAGAATGCTTAGCTCCTGGTCCTCACAGTACTTTTGCCTTCGGGCCTCATGTCCTTGAGGCCAGGGAGATCCTCAGCAGGATGAGGAAAGGTAAGTCTGTCGGAGTCAGGCCTAGAGAAGTGTGTATCTTCCGAAGAGGTTGCTAGGGGGTGAGGCTGGGTAGCTTCTGCAGCTCCTACGGGGTGTGAAAAGGCTTCTCCAGGGGTGAGCCACTTTCTGTGGCAGCCACATTCAGAGCATGTCAAGTGTTTCTAACTGGGGCCAGTCTGTACACAGCAGAAGATAGTGGTGAGAGGAAACAGCGCAAGTGCCAAGTGAGGGGAAACAGAACCTGTCAAGTGAAAATTACACTGCAATTCAAACAGAAGTCAAGGGTCTTAAAAGATAAACATCTAGGTTAATACTCAAGTATAATTACAAAAATAACCTCTATAAAAGAACAACAAAAATAAATTACATCCATACTGGAGAGAGCTAGTTTTGTTCATTTGTTCTTCCTCGTAACTAAATATTAAAAGAGAAGAGCCTTGCATAGGAGTACAGCTGAGTGATCGCAACACCCAAATGCAAGTTCTAGAATATCCTGGGATGAATATTAAGTACTAGGCCAATCACAGCTACAGAAGACAACCCTGTCTCAATTCTACCGGACCCTCACGAACAAGAAAAAAGGCAGAGATCACAGGAGAAGTGAAGCAGCCCCCTTCCCTAGCACCTCAAATCACCCATGCTCAAGGGGGGGAGGGTCATCATAAAGGTCACTCCCCCCATTGCTCTGGCCATAAGGCAGGTTAGGGCACACCATCAGTTGATATCTTTAGGGGAAAAACTTTAGGATTCCTAAATAAAGTAGTCAGCGACCAAAAGAAGGTCTTTGCAGATAACAACCCCGGAGGGCACAGTGATATTGCCACCACTTTAAAAAGATAATCGGGTACACATTGGATCAATATAAATGTGTCATTTACATCCGCCAAGGCCCAGAGACATAGCACAGGAGAGAGCAGAAGGAATGTTAAGAGCTGGAGGAAGCGGAAGAGTGCAGTGAGATAGCATGTCACCCCAGAGAGCCTCTGCATCTCTGTTTCCGAATTCTGGGCACAGCTACTCAGCCCAGTCCAAGTGCAGCTTGACCCACTCAGAAGCAGAAGCTGCCCTTCACTGGCAAAGTACACATGCTGCTAACTCTACAGATATGCAGAATTCAAGGGCCATGGAGACACGGTTTCTCCCACCTGGACGTCATAGAACATTTTAGGCACCTTGGGAGCCCACATGAGGGTGTGGCACAGAAGCAGGCCCACTCTGGAGAACTTCCACTAAGAAGGTACCTCCATCAGAGCTGTCAGGATTGGGGGGGGGGGGGGAACTCCTGAGAACACAGAACCATAACACACACACACACACACACACACACACACACACACACACACACACACACACACACACACACACACACACCACTTGGAAGAACTGTAGACACATGACTTGAACAGACAAGAATCTAAGTTCGTGGTTTCCATCAGTCAGGGCAGGAAGGGCCTGGCCAATCAGTGTACCTTTCAGAGAAGAGAGCAGAGCTATGTAGGGAAAAGAAAGGACCAGGGTAAGAACAGACCCCTTTAAGGACACTGTGTTCTCAGTGACGTTCCCCTGCACAACAAGCCTCCTCCACCTACCAACAGTGTATTCAATCCACCAGAGACCTGGGTCTGTCCTCTTACTTACTTTTCTGGAAGCATCCTTGCAGACATTAGGAAGGCTGTCCCTTACTAAGCTGGGCATCTCTCAATTCAAACAAGTGGACAACCAGGATTAAGCACCGCAATTTGTAATTTTCTTCAAATCTAATAATCTTTTTGCAAACATAGGGTTATCGCCCAGTTGTTGATTACCTACTTAGTCATATCTAACTTGTTCTTTCAGAGCTTCTGAACAAAAAATAAGATTAGCCAGATTCATGATTACTACCCTTAGCATTTATTTTTCCAAGGCATTCATTGAGCATTTATTCTAGGCACGCAATACCTTTAACAATTACATGAGTAGGTCCAGGAGCAGAGGCAGGGTAAGACAGGACCAGATTCTGGGTGAAGTGCAATTGTCTACATTTCAGATCCCGTCAGCTGTCAGTTAACCTTCAGCAGTTGTCTCAAGCTGGACTTTTATAAAATGCTTTGATTATGTCCTCGTAGCCAAACTTTGAGGTAACAATATAAAAGCAAATTAAAGAGTAGTAAGCACACTTCAAAAAACTGTTGAGTGCCTAGGTTGGTAGGCCCTTGCAGATGAACAAGTCAGGCTGAATACAATGAGCCCACTGAATACATGCACTGACTGTTCACTCCATGAACAAAACAAAACTGTGCAGAATTATAAAAGTCAGCCATGTTTTATTACATATACATTTATTGAGATCTATGAACTACGACAGTACATACAGAAATATTTGCTTTGAATTTAGTATGCTTTTAGCATTACATCAAACTCAATAACAACTACATTAGTTGAAAGGACCGTACGACACATGGAGCCAGAGAGAAGCAGAGGATCTGTGCGCTGAGCAGTGATTCTGAGACCTCTGAAAGAAACAACAACAAAACAACAACAACAACAACAACAAATCCATTCAACTCCATCATGTCATCCTTGAAGTATACCCAAAGGCTAAAGAATATGGCTGAGTCATATTCTCTAAGTTCTCAACCTTCCTAGCGCCTCAATCCTACCACATAGCAAGCATAAGATTATTTCTTTTGCTATATCATAACTGTAATTTTTCTGTTAGTAATGTAATTATCTATGTTTTCCTGATGGTCTCAGGCGAACCATATGAAATGGCTGGCTGACCCCTCCAAAGGAGTCATGACCCACACATTGAGAGCCATGGGACCACAAGGCAGCAGAGTTGGCACCGAGGTGCTGCCCACACACACCTGTATCAGTGCTTCCCACCAACTTCCTCCCGTAGAACATGACTCCTCGCTGAGAGTCATAAAGATACCCACATTCTTCTCCCAGCTTGCCTCATACTGCCATCCATGCACAGTCCCTTCTACTCCCATTGCAGATAAGAACCCAGTAGAAGCTAAGACACAATTTCTCAACAAGAGACACATTTTCTACTAGTGTACAGTACAGCACGGCATCTAGTGTGGCCTAAAAAGGATCTAGATGCCACCATAATTCACCAAAAGTATAACATGTATCTCTCTGGGTTAGGAGTGGAATGAATTCTCTTTTGGTTCCCTCTCAGTCTGATGACAGTAGGGGCATCACAAGAGGACTGACAAGACAGTTACAACCCAACATCCAGTATGCTCGCCCTCTGGGCAGTTTATACTGAATTTACATTTAATTGCATCAGGTAAAGTTCAGATATTTTCTAGGACACACCTGGCAAAGTGGGGGGGGGGGGCGGGGAAATCTAGATATACTGTGAAACAGAGCCAACAGCAGTATACTTCAGAGCCCTGGTTTCCACACCCACATGACCGACCACAGCTGGTGTTTTGCTTTCTGTTTTGCTTTGTCTTTCTAGTAGACATCGACATTGGGAATAGTAATCCAAACGGAGAACAGTGGTTTTCCTACACTGCCTGTGCTGTCTCCACTCTCCCCGATCTGGTCCTTAAAAGGTAGCTCCCTCCTGGCCCCTCTCCCCATCCCCCAAACATATGGACTTCTCACCAGCTCTGTGACTTGATACCGCTTAGTTCAGCTCCTATCGGACTTGGTCTTTTGTTCTGTCTGGAAAACATTTCTCGTTTTTTTCCATATGACTTTTTTTTTTTTAATACAGCAGCAAAAACAAAGGCTTTCGTGCCTTTCACTTGTCATTTATGATAAAGACAATTTTTGAAAGGATGACTTGGTTGGGCCTAGTGGTCAGTAGAAGCCATATTTCAACATATAGGTTTCCTGTGGCTTCATAGGGAGGGAAAAAAAGGAAAGACAACCTACTGATCTAGAAAAACATCGAAATGGCAATGGTTTCATGATACCTTTCTAGGGTGCATATTGCAAATGATGTTCAGGAAAAAAAAAATCTGTGACTTAATATTAAATTTTAAAAAATAATATCTACAAAATGTCTGTGTCCAAAGAATGGATAGACACATATTTAATTTAGCCATTCAGTGACTCTAACAAGCTCCTGTCCCTCACCCCAACGTCTGGCCAGCATGCAAGCTTACTCATGTTGCCATAACAAAGGTCCTCGGGCCTGAGGAGCTTAGCAACATAAATGGATTATCTCACATTTGTGGATGCCAGAAGTCTGAGGTGGGGATGTCCAAGAGCAGCCTTGGTGGCCTCTTTTGATGCCTTTCTCCTCAGTTTGAAGATGGTCATCCTATAGCTGCCTCTTCCTATGGCTTTACTTTAAAGGACTCTGCCTCCCATCCCTTCTTCCATGGAGACTCCAGTCACTGGCTTAGGGTCCAGCCTGACATTGTCCCTTAAACCCGGTAAAGACTCTGTCTCCAAACGCAGTCACTTCTGTGCTTCTGTGAGTTTGTCCTTCAGCAACCCTCATGCCCTCGCTGAGGAACAGCTGTGGGTCCAATTTCCACAGACTATCTATCACTTAACTGGAGCTTTGTTTTTTCCATCTTTGAGGCCAAGGAAGAAAGACCATGGTAGGTCAGAGAAAACACTGGCCTGGACACTCAAGTTAACCAGCCTCTGGCAGCACTGGTCTAACCTGAGCTATTTTCACCAAGAGTGATTGTTTTTCACCAAAAACTCTGAAGTTCTTTCTTACAAAATGAAACAGGGCAGAGAAACGGTATGCCCCACAAACTTTAGTTGTTGCCCCAGAGAACGTATCAAACTGTATTCAATAGAATGGTTAACATTCCCTCAGCAAACTTTTCTCCACAAATTAGAAAGTAGAAATATTGATTACAAAAGAAACAGAAAAAAAAAAACATAAATACTTGAAAAGTATCCAATATTTAAAAGACTCACTAAAAGCTTAAAGGGTGAAAAAAATCTAAATACATAAGATTATTCTGTAAAACACAAAATCTCAGGAGAAATCTCACCAACAAAGGAAATCTATGATTGAGGGGCTGTATCAGTTGCATCTTCAGGGCTCCCTCTACATTTTAGTCACCTTTCCCAGAAAGAAGTGAACAAAATAACAGAACTCTCTGCCTCCGTCCTTTTTTTTTTAAAGGGATCATGACCCAAAAGTATTATCATTCTGTAACGTGCCACCACCTGATGGTTATTCAGAGTCTAAGCAATGCTTCTGTGTTTTTGTCCAACTATATATTTGAAAATCTGTCCAAACGAATATTTGAGAATACAAGTAATGATGTCATGCAGCTTGTCTGTCTGTGTGTGAGTGTGTATGTGAGTGTGTGTTTATACACATACACATCCAGAATGCTGTCATTTCAGGGAGTTGGGAAATGTCCCTATAAATTACTGTGAAACCAAAATTTCTGACTCAATTCTTTTTCCTTTTAAGTCAAAGTCGGAAGATGCTCGGTGATCTCTGGCCTCCCAGCCCTGTTTTACCGAAAAGCACTCTCATCTAATAAAAAGCTGAGTGAAAAAATCCTTCCCCATGGTTTTCAAATTTAGTGCGCTTGGGATACAGAGTTTCACAGGTTCCTTTCTACCATCCGGATTCTATGCAGTGGATACAGTGTCAGCTATGTCTGGGTGACTATGCTAGGAACGTCCTTATCTTCTCCAGTCTAAGCAAAGCAAAAGGAAATCTAAACACTTGAACTGGTCCCAAGAACAATAATACAAATAACTTGGATACAAAGTTCAGATGCAACTTTGAAATTTTATGTTTCTGCCTGCCAGCTTCACCTGCTCACAGCACCACGCTCTTTTCCTTACTGTATTCATAATGATTGACAAAAATGCAAACTTACTACAAAGGTGTGCATGCTGATTTCACAAAGAGAGCCATGGCAAATCCCCAAATTAGGATTTACTATTGCTTAAAAAAAAAAAAAAAAAAAAAAAAAAAAACAGGTAGGAATGGAAATCTAAAAAGTCTCACATCACTTGGTTCCTTGAGGCATTGTTGAAGTTTCACAAAAAGAAGGAGAGGCAGGACACACTTAGCTAGCAGTGGAGTCAACTGGAGATGGCCCACATCTGTAGGAGTCCAAATGGTTGCTGGATCTGATTAAAGATTCTTAGACTGAAAGGTGACCTAATACACAGAATATTCTCCATCTTTATTAGAAAGCATACCCCGTGTGATACTGAAACGCTAAACAATCCTCACTCAGGTTGAGGTAAGCTCTAACTCCTATAGAGCTTACTTCCCTTAACTGTAAAAGGGAAAGTGTGGTGGGCTGGTGAGATAGCTCAGGCCTTAAGAGAACGTCTCCTCTATAGGAATCAAGCTCAGTTCCCAGCACCCATGTTAGGCAGCTCTAAACAAACTGTAACTCCTGCTCTGAGTGATCCGATGCTCAATTTGGCATCTCTGGACACCAGCACGTATGTTCTCATGAATAGTGGTACATATATATACATGTAAAATAAATAAGTAAATACATACTTAACTTATGAGAAGGGTCTGAATAAGTTGCTTGCTAAGGTTTCTGCCTGTACAAAATAAGACATTTGCATGACTTAACATTTAAATTGAGTGAGGGCAGGGAATCAGAGCTGGCCAGGTGATTTAGTTACAGACCTATAAAGTTTGGGGAAATAAACTTGAAAGAGTTTGTAATATGTTAGGACATATTTTCCAGTGATTTCTGATCACTTCTGCCTTAGCAGAGGGTCTCAGCACATATTCTGTGGTGTGGTGCTTAAAGTCCAGGCTGAACTCTGAAATCAGATTTCACACTCTGTCAATTACCTAGGGACTTGAGGCTTTCCTCCCTGAGCAGACCTCAGACAACAGGGCCTTTTCCTCTTTAGACTACTCCCTGCCAATGAGACCACAGGAAGTCAAACATCTGTTAAATCTACTGAATGAGTGGACAACGAAGGCCGCAATACACCTCTGCACATTAAGCAGAAACAAAGGCTCTGGCTCTAAGGAGGAGTTTCGAAGAGGAACATATGTATGCATACAAGAGAACTGATGGCAAGGCACTGTGGCAGGGTTCCACGGTGGACAGCATGTGTGGGAGTGGGTACTGTCAACACCAAGACCGATGGAGGAATCGGCGTGGGAATAAGGCTGTTACTATGAGAGACACTGGCTGTGTTCCAGAGTCACAAAATAAACGATGTGGGAATTATATATTTTATGTTAGCCCCACTCTTTTATAGGTCATTGTGAACATAGGTCATACATGAAATGTGTGGTGCCAAGTGAGAGCCCAGTAACATGAACTGAATTCCCACCACATCACTGGACATATAAAGGCACATATGACAGACTTTAAATTTTACTTGCATAAAAATGTTTAAACTGGAGTGACTCCATAAAGAGTAGAGCAACCTAAACTCAGGAAAGAGATGCCTAAGGGCAAGCATTTTGGTAAAAATGCACAGAACAATTTTATAATATAAAAATTCCTGTAATAAATATTAGTAGAAAAATGGTATTTGTTAATAAACAAAAACTTTAAAAATGTTAAGGTGCAATTTTATGTCTTCTTAGGAAGTAGGAGTTAATAAACATAAGATGTATAACATACAATGATGCTGGAATACTGCTGATTAGGAAAATGGAAAGAAATATCCAAATATGCAACAAGAGCTACGAAGTAGTTTCATCTAATTTTGCTCTTGAGGAATGTTCGCCCCAAACTAAACAGCAATAATAAAAAAGAACCATCCCACAAGAGATAAAAATGGTATGGTCACTAAATTATTCATTTGCTATTAATAATTAAAAAGCAGAGAGGCTGGGAAAAGGTATCCTACTTGCTGGAGAAACATGGATCTGAGTTCAAATCTCCAGCTTGAAAGTGAAAGCTGGGTGTGAGGGTGCATTCTGTAACCCAGTAGGGCCAGGAGATGGGGGGTTGGGGAGCCAAGGAAGATACTGGGACTCACTGTACCACAAGCTAAGACATTAGTGAGCTCCAAGGTCAGTGGGAGCCCCTGTCTCAATAAACAAGGTGGAAAGCTGTAAAGGAAGACACCCAACATTGCACACGTAAACTGACACACAAATACACACTGCACCAAGCCGACAATTTAGAACAAACACAAATGATCAAATTAGGGAAGAATGACTAATCAGAATGTATCAGGACGATCAAACACTACAAAGTCCACGTTTGATGACCGCAAAGGTGCTGCAAAGCAAACCAAGCCACAGTTATGAGAATATGTAAAAGCTCTGAACTATCCACACACACACACTTCATAAATAAGAATTAAACGGCAAAGATAAACATTTACTTGTAGCAGCACGTCTAAAATAATGGCATGCTAGGCACGCTCCCTCCTTGAGAAAAAGCTCATGAGGAATTACAAATCTGCCAACGCAGTAGATGTATGCAAATCTGCAAGCATTAGATAACTTCCCCAGTGATGGTTTTCAAGCCGTCTTTTAGTATCTAATGCAGGCCATAGTGCTAAGCCACATCATTCTCAGTGGCACTTCTGGTGTATTCTGCTTAGAGTGCCCCTGAGACATTAGTCAGGAGACCCCACATCAGTGGGCGCAGGTGGACCTGGTCTGACTCGTTGGATGGGAAGGACACCAGTTCTCCACTTCTGCTGCTGTGCCTGTAAAGATTCACGCTTATTTTTATTTCTCGAGTTTAGTCATCTTAAACAGAACTTTATGGAGACCGTAAGCAATCATGGATAGCTGAGATACTCCAAAGAGAATAAGGCTACATTGTTTTGTCTCTTTCGTGAGGGGTAAAGCAGGGAGTGATGCAGACAAGGACAGACATGCACTTTCTATGTAATCAAGGTGGCACTGGTCACCTGATCATGCAATTACACAGTGAAACCAGTCTGAAACCTTATTTTTCAAAAAGCGGCAGGGAACTGGGCAAACATCCCCAGCCTCGTCTTCAAGAGCACCCACATCTCACCTACAGTTCTCTCCACACTTAAACAAGTTCAATACATTATCACAGATGATAAAGCTGCATTGTTTGATAATTTACTTATTCTTAATAGAAAATTTACAAACAGTAAAAGCTTGGACTTGCAAACCAAAGATATTTCACTGGCAAGAAGTGTGTCCCAAGGAAATAAATAATCCCGAATGTGATAAAAAAATGAAGCCACAGGACGCTTATTTCAGAACGGCCTATGATGGGGAAGAGCTGTGGAGAAGGATTTGTAGAGGATCTATAAAAGACTTTTATTAGACAAACTAATAGCACATCTGTAGGCTGTACTGCTACACGAGACATTAAAATGAGATTAAAGCTTTAATGACACAGGAAAATACTCAAAATGTACCATTAAGGAAAGAATGTAAAAATGCACTGTGAAACTTGGCTTTGGAAGGAGATAAAAACGTATAGCGTTTTGGAGATCCTGACTCACCATGATCTCACAGTACAAGGACTCAACTTACAAATACTCTAGGGTAAAGGTCCTGTGAAGAACCCCTGGACGCTGTTTTTGTTGTCAATTTTTAATAAGGGCTTCACATGCATTTCCATTTAATGCAGAGCCCAATGTCTATTGTTGACTCATACCATCGAGCACAGGCCACCAGCCTCACAAGCCCTGAAGACACACAATTCGCCTACGACACATCTTTTCTCTATAAAGTACATTACCATCTTCCTGTACTTGGGGACAATAGTACTACATCTGAGGGCTATTTGAAAGAATAAAGTTAAAACAAAACACCTCCAACAAATGGGCTCTTTACGCATAGCAGCAAAAATAACTGTTTGCAAATCAAGAAATAAAGCAAGATAAGAGAATGTCGCCTTTTGGACAGCTGGGAAAGTGTGTCACGCAATTCAACTGGGTTCTGACTGTGCCCATAATTAACCAGCGTGTACCAACAAAATGCTATGCATGTTATTTAGGTTACATATCTTACAGAGTAAGTGCAGTCACAGATTCAGAATCCACAGACAGGAAAAGTTCACAATGGATCCTCATAAGCCAAAGAAAGACCTGCATGGACATGATTCGTCCTGGAACGCTAAGCATTATAAATCCAGGCCTGTTAACAAGCTTATTTACTGATCTTTTCACTCATCTTCTGTTTGGAAGTAAATCTATTGAGTATTTTTTTAAGTATACAATTATAGTTTTCTACAGAAATCATCTGATAACTTCTCAATTACAGAAAGAAAATTGTTACATAGAATATCTTTAAAAATACAGTCAGTGACATGGCCAGCTGGCAAAATACTTGCTGTGCATGACTGACAATCTCAATTTTATCCGCAGAACTTATAAAGGGCTATAATAATAATAATAACAAAAATAACAACAATAATAGTAATAATAATAAGTATAGAGTATTCTATACTTTAGAAGTATCTTACAATGTTTTTATGTTATTTGAATTAACTTTATCCACCAAATATTGATAGTATCTGTTTTTGCAAGAGCCAAGATGGACACAGTTCAAGAATTTATGATGAAGATAAAGAAAAATATTCAAATTATATAATTCATTATTCATTTTCAAAACATATAGGATATACTTGTTTTAAAATATAGTCAGCTTCAAGCATACAGTTTTCCCCTTATAGTATATCATTGAAGACTTTCATATCTATCGAAATCTAGAAAGCTATTCTCTCCACAGTAAAAATAAAGATAATGGGCAGGAAACCAATGAAAAGTAAGTTTAATAAAGGTAAAGCCAACCAAAACAGAATTATTAGTGAAAAGACAAATATTAACTGTGAAATAAAATAAGCATAAAATTTAATATGTTAAGTATATTTCAATATGAAGTCAAGTGATAATAACAAGGAAATGGAATGTAAAAATGTATAATTTCAGAAAAATGTTTACATCTCTTTTGAATATCTTTGGGCATATTCAAAATTAGGTACAACCTTTAGCATGGTCCACATGTATGAGAGTATCAAATGACGCCATATGTTAAACTAGCATCTGTGAAATTGTTGGTTTTTAAATAGCTAAGTCAGAAATATTTCTAGAAAGACAACATGGAAACTCCTGCTTCTTTAACTTTTGTGGTAAACACAGATTCATTTATTCATCTCTTTCTGCCCATCCATACATCCATCCATTCCTGCATATCCATCCATCCTTCTCTCCATTTATCCCCTTCCTGACCATTTGGATATTTACTCCACACTGATGTTTATAAAGCTTTGCTCTGGGTACCAGATGTAGCACATAATGGGTCAACTTAGACAGGCCATGCCTTGTACATTATTAGTAAAAGGTCAAAGATTTATATGATCTGAGGACTGACCAGAATTATCTGGGTATTAAGACAAACATTATTCTGAGTGTGACTAGAAGGACACCATTTATGCTTAAGACAGCAAGGCTGAGGGGAACAGAATGCCTTCCCTGGCGTGGGTGAATGCCCTTTATTCAGCTAAAGTATTTGTGAACAATACACAGGCTGGTCCTCCCCAGGAAGAGAGAACGCTTTCTGCCTTTGAACTGAACCATCGGCTTTCTCTTGCCTTGAGACTTGAGCTTATCACCTTGGGGTTTGAACCTGAAAGCCCCGAGACGTGAGTTGTGCACATCGAACCTGCCGCCTCCAGTTTGCTGACTCATCCTGCAGTTCTCGACACCTGTCAGATTCCGTGAGCTTCAAAATATCTCTTCAAAATATCCCTTCAAAATATCTCTTCCTTTGTAGACAGACAGACTAGTATAGAGACACATTGATAAATCAATAATTTGGTTTTTCTGGAGATACTGACCTCATTGCCATGCTAGATTATTAGCACAAACAAGAAGAAGCTGGAGGGTCCTAAATGCCTCACATCTGCTATGTGCAATCACACCTGATATGTGCAACCACACCTGCAATCTTCAATCCAGCCTGCTGAATTTTTCAAATAAGAGATGACACGTGAATTTATTACTCCCAAAATTTTGAGAAACTTCAGGTAAAACTTTAAATTCTCTGGGGATAGTGAGATGGCTCAGTGGGTAAGGACACTCAAACCCGATGACCTGAGTTCAATGCCCAGATGCCATGGGGAAGGCGAGAATGCCTTCCAAAAGTTGTCCTTGCTCTTCCAAAAGTTGACAATCACTCTTGCACACACCACAGACACGCACGTATGCACACGCGCGCACACACAGACACACACACACACACACACAGAAAGTAATAAAGGAAAATTAAATTATAGTTATTAGAATCCTCACAGATCCTGCCATATAGCTGAGATCTAGAACACAGCACTGTGGATTGTGATACGTACAGTCCACATGTGCAGTAGCACATTTTTTGAGGTTCTAGCAAAACATAGGAAGAAAGATGTTTTACTGTTAAGAAGAGGTTACTTCTCACATAGCTTTAGAGGCTGGAAGTTCAAGCAAGGGCAGCTGCATCTTACCAGCCTCTAGAAAGCGTTTCTTTTGCCAGATCACGTGTCATGCAGAAAGGGCCAAGCACATGGGTGGCATCACTTTATAGAAATCTGCTTATGGGTGGCATCACTTTATAGAAATCTGCTTCTAGAAGAGCTAGCTCATTCTGTGAGAGCAGCAGGAATCCGTTCCAGAGTCATGGCCAGGGATTACCTTACCTCCCCGACACACACCAGGCTCCACCTCATAAATAGTCCCTCACACTCGCAGACTGCCACATCGAGGACAATGTCTATATCACATGTATACTTGGACGATGCACACAAGCCATATCCAAGCAACAGTTCCAACTTGGCGACTGAATCCCAAAACCATTGTGTCCCACTGAGTAAAATGGTCGGAACGCAGTTGAGACATACCTCGTGAACCAGGATTAACAAGAATCCACCCAAATATCCCTTGTCATACTGAAGTTTTGCAAAACAAACATCACTGTCATCTCATAAAATTCATAGTTGTTCTCATACTTTCTAGAACTTTCCAGTAGGGAATGGCCCTTCAAGTGTACAGAAATGAAATTTGGGCATAGAATTCGACCTCTAACACAGCTAGTGTGAGTCTCTAAAATTAATGCTAATTGCTTAAAGTACTGTGTAGATGCTTTGAATTTAAAATACTTCAAATTGCTTTCTTCCTAGTTAACATGTTATATATCCAATCCACTGTACAAGATTATTCGAATGCTTCCATGTTACAAACCTTTTCAGCGGGGTGTGCAAGGTCTTTGGCTCATTATCTAGTAAAGGCTGGCCTTGAACTTCTGATCTCCCATAGTACAGGGATGAGCACTCAAACCAGGCTCCCCACTTTGGAACTACACATAGAAGTCTATCTTCCTTTCAGTGCCAAACGACCCCTGTAGCTATTTCTGGGACTCTCCTGACTGAACACAGCTCAATTTCCTTGTGCCATAATGAAGTTAGTGGTAAAATTCCCTGTCTTTCAGAGCCATCTGCACCTGTATACATTTCTTTAACAGCACCCTATTTTCTCTAAAAGCCACCTGGGGACTTGACTCTAACCACACCTGTGATTTATAAGCAAACACGCCCTAACACACTTGGGAATTTAATCACACCAAGCTTATTTAATACCCATTCGCAATTTATTCTGAGCAAAATGCCGTTTGCCTGAAATAACAGTTCTTAGGGATTCTGAGATTTTTTTAAAGGGACGACTTGATTGAAACGCAAAAATAAACATTACCTCATAGTCCAGTACACTGAAGTGTATAGCTTGGCGCCCACAGTGAGTTACAAAAGTGTCCTGGCCAAGAAAGGGGTTCTCATTTAGATGATAATTTACAGACTTAAACATAGGAAAGGGGAAAACACTCCATCTCCCAAGGTTGCTGTTCAGTCAGGACACTCATCAAGGCACAAACCAGCTCCATGCACCTGTTCCATTTATTCTGTCTCCTCCACCTCAGGCCTTCTTCCATTTGTCATTGCTCATGAGGGAGCTAAGCATGCTCCTCCCAGACCCAGCAGCTCTCTGTAAGAAAGTGGCCTCTGTTCTTTGGGTGGGAATCGGGTCTACTGTGAAGTAGGGCTGTGCCTGGCTGTGTCTTAGAAGCGGACGAGCAGAGGCACATGGCTGCCCCACTTCTCTCTCTCTCTCTCTCTCTCTCTCTCTCTCTCTCTCTCTCTCTCTCTCTCTCTCTCTCTCTCTCTCTCTCCTCCCATGAACCATGGTGTCAGAGGTTAATTTCAGTAGGAAAAAGAAATCTTTATAATTGGGCTTAAATGAAAAAATGAAACACCAAATGTTCAGAACTGACTGATGGACAAATGTCTAAAGAATTAAGAAATGAAAATGTAAAACACACTTGCGGTATCTTCATCTGTCTTGGCAGAATTATTTCTTAATATGTTTTCTTTAACTGGAGCACTGGTTGTATAGACACAGTCCTGCAGTTAGGCCTGTGTGAATGGGGCATACGGGAGCTGAGATCCGGACTCCACTATGAGTTCCCAACTGAGTAACAACAGTCAACACCATAAGACTGCAGTACAGGTTATTTATTTTGTGATGAATATGCAAGATATTCCTTCACCGTTTAAAGCCATGTGCTTTGTTACTTGTTGAAAATTAAATATAGAAACCCCTAACACACTTCTTGGAGGGTGCAGAGTTCCTGCCACCAACAGATCCCACTTCTCTGGCTTATTTGTGAGCTAAGCATGTGTGGGGAGGGAGACTAACATTACTCATCAGAGCAAAAGGCAATGGAAATTTAAAAGCCTACACAATATAAAAGATAGGTTATGGGCCAGGCAGACAGCCCATGGGCAAAAGTCTTTAGGGCACAAGCCTGGCAACCCGAGTATGAGGTTCAAACCCTACAAGAAGGCGTTACGAGAGCTCCACAAAGCTGTCCTGGCCTCTACACGCGCAAGCAGCCTATCCCCAGACTTTATTCTTCCACACACAATAATATAGTTTCTAAGACTAAAATTAGGTCATAGTGCAGTGAGCAGTGTGGCGTCCCTGGGAGTCTTGAAAACTGCAATTACAACTGGTTTTCATATTTTAATGAATTTAGAGTATGCACTGAAAATAAGGTAAAATACTTTTTATATGCACATACACACACATCAGAGCTGATAATACTCATCAAAGCATATAATCTCCTGACGAAAGCTCTGTGTTTACATTTGCTACTTAATAGAAGTTACTCACAGTAGGCAGGCGCCCAGATGAAAGCCAGGGGAGAAATAAAATGAAATCAGATTCTTACGGCTAAACAATCGATTCTTATTTATCTTACATTTCTATGTGCAAAACAAAGCCAGCAGAGTATTAAAATGCTGCTTAGAAATCTGGGGCTCAATCATGTGAAAACAGACTCCCACTGAGATCACTAATGACCCAGGAGAAGGTACATGCACTCCTGGAAAACACTACTGCTGTGGCCAGTGGCACTGCCTCTTGTATGCCTTCTTCATACTGACTGGCCCTATCTTGTTTCCTGTTTGCCTCTCCAAGAACAGTCAGTTTAAACCCAGTTGGTAACACTTTTTTTTTTTTAACACTTTTGATTTTGGTTCCCTCAATACTACAAATGACATACATCCAAAGATACTGTTGGTTTCTACAAAGTATGACGATCGTAGAAATAACAACTATCTTTACTCATGAAAAGTCACTGAAAAAAAAAGTCACTGAAGCTTTTGCTGTAAAAATTAAATCAAATTAAGTTAGTCGAGGTTAGAGTTAAAATGTACAGGTGTTTGCCCTCTATTAGGAACTGTAATTACATGAAAATTGAGGTGTATTCTGCATTCTTGAAATGAAGGGCTATAAACATACAATATTTAGTTTTCATTTTTCTTTCAAAATTTTCAACATAAAATGGGGCTTGTGAGATGGGTTCCTGAGGAAAGGCATTTGGCAGCAACTTGATGACTTGCATTCAATCCCCATAACCCACATGGTAGAAGAAGAGAACCAAGTCCTGAAAGATGTGTTCTGACTTCCACATGTCTGATGTGGTTTATTATCATGTACACACGTACACACACACACACACACACACACACACACACACACACACACACAGTCAATAAATATAGCAGCACAATTTCATTATAAAATGTGAATTAAATAATGTAAACTTATCATTTTACACCGGTTTCTGATTCCTGTTCTTTATCTATCAGAGGTGTTACTACAAAGCATCAGTCCTAAAATTGGGGCATGAGAATAAGAAAAATTATTCCTCTGCAAAATATAATATCTTCAGCCCCATCATTCATTCACAAGCAGAATCAAACATACTGGGATAGGAAAAGATAAAAGCATTTGATTATTGAGACACAGGTATGAAAAAGTAGGCATGCAAACGTGACGTTGTATGTGTGAGTGCGTGTATGTGCGTGTGTGTATCTTACCTTTAATAACTACATGCAAATGATCCCCCTATCTGGCTTCACAGTATGGTTTCCAAAAAACACTGCATCCACTGAACCACACTGCCCAGGGTAGAACCACCTGTGGGGATACTGCCTGCCCAGTGACAGTCCCTCCTGAACTTAGCTTCTGTCTTAGGATGTGTCATTTGATCTTTCTGGAACTCATTTCCTTCACTTCCTGCCAACTGAGAAGTCTGTGGCTGCAAAGCTCTGAAGTTCCACCTGTTCTAATAACCCATGAGTCTGAGAGAAAGTTCATAAATATTCCATAATCCCCCTTTTACCAAAATGTTATTTCCAAATATAGATAACCTTTCATGACACAAAGCAAATGTTATGACAAGGTACCTTTCAATTAATGCAAATTGTAAAGTTACTATTTAAAACAATTCAAAAATAGAGCAGACTCTAACAAGATGTTGTGATTTCAGGAATTTGAGAACAACATAGGGATGGCATGCCAATCAAAATAAGTCTGAATGAAGCAAATTACTAAAATAGAATGTGAGCAAGTTCTGGAAATTTTCCAAGTTCTTGCTGTCATTTCAAAATAATCTTAAAGTGGGAAATACAATCCCAATTAAAAAGAATACACTACCTTTATATAAATTTTTTAAAAAGTGTTTTTTTTTGCTCCAGTGTTCAAAGACAAGCTCAGTGTGGCAGAACACAGCTTTCCATTCACTTGGAAAACTTTTCCTCTCTCTTCTAAAGCCCAGGCCACGTCCTGTATCATAGTACTCGAAACTGGAATTTTAAATTCCAAAAAATGCTCACCAATGTCCACAAAAGGTCCTTAATTAAAAAGCAATTGCATTCATTGAGTTTCACAATAAATGTGCTGTTCCAATATGTGGTACAAAGACACTTAAAAACAAGGCCCAGAGATAATGTGTGTTTCTGGTAAAGCCTTAGCATGACTCAGGCAAGCCCAGTAGAAGCCTCACTCCACTGAGGTCTGGTTAACTGAGGAGAAGTAACTGACAGGAGATGAGCAGAGACGAAACAGAGTGCCTTCCTTTCCGGAATACCCTCCCCCACATGACCCACAGCTCCTCTGCCCTGCGACTGTGAATGTGAGCTTCTTGGGAAATTTTAATTTCCTGCCAGCAGTCAGTCTCCATTAGCAAATGAGGGACCGGAAAGTGCTACGTCTATGGACATCAACCGACCAGGAGTTTTTCTTCTCCTCCCAAATGAATGGTTTGAGCTTGCTTTTTTTTTAATCAGAGAATAAAATAATTGCCAGATTACATCAATGGCTGTTATGAAATCCTAGATGTGATTAAACTATCTCACGCAGCACGTAACTGCATAACATGAGGAAGCGCACAAGTGCCTTTTTTTTTGGCTTCTGAGATCAAGATCATCTGTCTCATTTAACAGACCTTTGTTTCCTGCTTAAAAACCATGCTGAAATCTGTTGTCACATAATGATAGATAAATGCCAACATTTAAAAATCTTAAAAATCAAGTCTTTAAAATAATCTATAAGCTTGGTTTCTTAACTCTAATTTTCTTATCTATATCACAAACAACACAATGTACTTACAAGTAATTTGGTTATATAAATGTTTAGTTACTATTACCTGGGCTGCAGGGCTGGAGAGATGGCTGCTCCTCCAAAGGACCTGGGCTTGATTGCTGCACCAATACAGCAACTCATACTGCCTTCTAATTCTAGTTCTAGGAGATCCAATACCCTCTTCTAGTCTCCTCAGGCACCAGGTGTACACACACACACACACACACACACACACACACGTGCGCGCGCACGCACTCGTATATAGATATGTGTATATATGATGTACATATAGGTATATATAAATATATACATATATGGTACACAGTACATACGAAAAGCAAAACATACATGAGGGAAAATATTCATATGTATGAAATAAAATTTCATGACTTGTGAAGCAAGCAAAAATGAAAAATGTACAGAGTCTCAACTCTGTCTGACATTGGTTAAGTGTGGTGCACAATGGGGCATTGTGCATCACCAACTCCATAGCAGATACTTGGTGAGATGACGAACTTGAAAAGAGTAAACCTAAAATTCCCTGCGAGATAGACAGTTCAATTCACAAGAGGCTGATGTGTGTAATTGCAGGACATTGGACAATAGCATTTAGAAAGAGCTAGCACGCATTTAAGACAACAAATCAAAGTTCACTATTTCCTGGATTTAAGGTGTTACCTTTTTTTACATAAATTGTGAATTAAAAAACAGGATTGGATTGGTAGCACATTACAGAGTGAGTGGATTCTTGCCCCAATACTACAGTATAGGGCAGGAGAGGGTCTGCATATTAAAATGGAAACTGCAACACTGTGATACAAGACTCAAGAGGAACCCTTACCTAAATAACGTAACTTAACAGTGACACCAGTCTAAACTAAAAAGATCAATGATGAAAGCACAAGAGCTGGGCTTGCCAGGTGTGGCATATGCATGTTTAATAGTGGCAAATATTCCTGTGAGTCTTGCTTTTCCAACTAAAACTTGTTTCCTTGATGCTTGAAATATATACACAGATATATGTTTTAGCGTTCTCTCCGCTATATACAAAGATGCTGTTGATAAAATTTTAAAAAGAAAGTATCTGGGAAGGATGTAAGCTTCTAATAAGTCAGATGTCAAAAGAAGTGCATTTCCCTTTAAGGAAGAAGAAAGCAGAAGGCTTTATGCATCTTAATTAGGTAACAAGGGGGAACAGAAATCAGGTGAAGCCAGTGAAGAAGACTAATTATCACCTTCTAGCCCCCACAAATATCTGTGTTAGAGCAAAAAAAAAAAGATTGAAATAATTAAAAAGGTAAGAAAGACAAGCACCCTCCACCTCCAGGGCATTAGAAATAAATAAATAATAGTTCAAGCCTCCCTCCATCATCTTTCCAACAGCTATTGACAACATTTATCTTCAAAGGACTTTCTTGTTTACAATGTAAACCTTTCCCTCTGTTACAAATTAAACCCAATTATCTGGCCAAACAGCTTCCATAATAAAACCTGGTAGACAAGAGGAAGCAGTTACCTTTCTGTCCCCTCCCTCCCCAACCTCCCATTTGATAGCCTGCAGTTCTCAAGAAGTAAAAACCACTCTTCTTTATCCCATTAACACATAGATGTTGAGAGGGCAAGAAGACCCCTGCAAAGATAAATGGCCTCACTTTCTTTGGATAGGGCTTTAGAGACAACTTCCAAAGATCTGAAAAAGTGCAGAAAACTCTGGGCTGCTTATTTGATCCATAAATTTAAAACCTATGACAAGAGGCATAAAATTCTACAGCAAAGCATCATTAACTCTTTAGGGTCAGTGGATTCTACAGCTGTTGGCACATTTTATCATTGCTGTAGGACAGACTATAAACCCTCAAGAGAAACAGATCCATCTCTTAACATAGCAAGTAGGCCAAATGGAATTCTCCTTAGCAGACCAGGACTCAGCATTATCCCTGTGATGCTCAAACACAGCACCCATGCAGCGAGGGGCCAAACACAACACCCATGCAGCGAGGGGGTCAAACACAGCACCCATGCAGTGAAGGGGGTCAAACACAGCACCCATGCAGCGAGGGGGTCAAACACAGCACCCATGCAGCGAGGGGGTCAAAAACAGCACCATGCAGTAAGGGGGTCAAACCCGGCACCCATGCAGCGAGGGGGGGTCAAACACAGCACCCATGCAGCGAGGGGGGGGTCAAACACAGCACCCATGCAGTAAGGGGTCAAACACAGCACCCATCCAATAAGGGGTCAAACAAAGCAACCATCCAATAAGCAGTCAAACACGGCACTCGCACAGCGAGGGGGTCAAACACAGCAACCATTCAGCGAGGGGGTGTGTCAAACACAGCACCCATGCAGTGAGGGGTCAAACATAGCACATGCATTGAGGGGTCAAGCAGCACCCTACCAATTAGGTATCATAGTCAGTACCCACTCAATGAGGAACTTCAGAACGCAAAGATTACTCTAAATTTCAACAGGTATGTGTGTGCTCCGTATATACACATTCCAATGACAGACGCACAAATTCTAGCTTATTCTATGAGACCAGTTAAAATAGGAAGATGTCTTAGAGGATTTTAGCTAGACAGTTTCTACTGATGTGTAACTTGCTTTACAAAAAGAGGGGAGGGGGAAGGGTGGAGAGAGAGAGAGACAGAGAGACAGAGAGACAGAGAGAGAGAGAACAGCTTTTAAAAGAGGTTCTTGTATTATAGAACACAGTCACATTTCCCAAAACTTCTTAACATGGCCTAGAAGAACAGGAGTAATGTCTAAACAAATAAAAATATTTTCTCTTCTAGCCTTCCATGCTTTAGAAATCTATTTACCTGGCCAGTCAGCAAGGGCAGAAGAGTGAAACCATCTCTAGCTGTATCTCAGTGGGTATGGTGATTATTTAACATTTAATACCATGTTGAGAACAGCACTGAAAGAAGTATGATTAATCTCATTAGGCCAGGGTGTGAGGCACAGCCACCTATGGGAGAAGGTCCACAAACTAAGAAGAAAACTACCATAGTTACAAAGTCCTCTGCTAGGTGCTAGTAAGGAACAAACTAGAAAACTCATTCTTTAGATAGCCTATGCAAATTAAGAGTACAACACTTAGTGCTGCCTTATCAAAGAAGTGCATTTCTGGTAATCTACCCTATGCTCCTAAATAGCATTTTTTTTTTCTTAAAAACAACAACAACAACAACAAACAAAAACCTTAGAACAGTGATGGCAGAGAGTATTTTACTAATTATAAAACAACAAAAACAGGGACAAAAATGAATGTTGTCCAGTTTTAGGTGGTGGATCCCAACCTAACATATTTATTATGGGTCTTGACATATTTATAATTGACAAATAATGGTTTCCTCCTGAAGCAGGGATTTAAAGGTGAAGACTCACAGAACATAATGAAAACTGAACACTTAAAGGTTTACTCTTTGATCATACTCTCTGCATTTCACCCTTCTTCCGCTCTCTCACATATATGTAAATATACTCCTGTGAGCGCTGTACCCCCCCCCCCCCCCCCCGTGTGTGTGTGTGTGTGTGTGTGTGTATGTGTGTGTGTGTGTGTGTGTGTGTAGAACCATGTGCATACGTGTTGTTATGGCAATCAGAAGAAAGTTTGTGGGATTCACTTCCCTCTACCACCTGGGTCCCAAGGATGGAGCTCAGGTCCTCAGGCCTGGTGCCTTTACCTGCTGAGCTATTTTCTGGTCCTATATTTCCTTTTACCTATGAGAACAATAAGTATAAACAGCCAATAGGAGGAGCCAGATATGGAAAAGAGAGACACCCCAGACACTTGGGACTGTGATTATCAAGAAGTGAAGCATCATTCTTACTGCAAGTGTCAGTATCAACCAAAAATGCTTCAAGGTGATTTCACAAATAACTTGTGTCAAAAATCTCTTTGATGCTTCTCCCTTGTACTTAAGTACATGAAAGGCTAAAAATACATAGCTTTCATGGCCAGATAATCTGAAGATCAAGAAGAAAGCTTTTCATGCAGCTTATAAAATTATGTATCCTTATTAAAACGAAAGGAACATCAACACACACAGGGGTTGTTAGTTCCTGTGCCCTATGACCAAACTGTATTTTTTAAAAAGTATACTGATCAGTCAATGCTAGTTCCTTCGTTTTTGGAATTAATGACCAAGAATTTATATAGCCTACTTGTGGGAAAAATCACTCATGACAGGAGGAATTGTCACGGCAAGAGCATATATGCACAGTGCCATATGCTGCCTTTTATGAGATAGGAGGAAGTAAGTAGCCTGACACACTAAGAACCTAAGTATTCTCTTTCTGAATTAGGAACTTGGTGTTATCTGTGTTAACACAGGAAATGGAAACTTTCTTTCAGTGGTCCAGTGACGCAGGAGAGGCTTTGCTGATGTCTTTGCTGTTAGGCACTGTCTTAAGCTTAATTCTGCTCTATTTTATTTACAGCAAGAGACTGACACGACAGAGCCGTGTCTCCCCACCTGGGATATTCTGACAGCCACGTTCGTTCTCTGCATAAATTACTTCTTGAGCATGGACCTGGACCCAGTGCGAGATTCAGAGTGAGAGGCCTGTGCAGCCATCTCAGGGGAGATGCGGATTGGAATGACATGTAGGGAATGGAGGGGTAAGGACAACAGAAGCCAGAAGAGGAGACAGCTGACCACAGCCAAAGGCTAGCAGCCAAGGAGGTCACAGGGTACATTTACATTCCAAAAGCCTTGGCCTTTGTCCGTGGAGGCTAAAATAACCAATTTGTACCCAAAGTTCATGGAGCCATCACACAGAGTTGGGACATGTATCATGAATATGGACTCAGTTCTGGCATGCAAAGAAAGCAGCTGTAAAAGGCAGCAAGCACCAAACCGAGATGTAACATGAGTGCGGAAGTGGCATTGCTGTCCCCCACCACCAGAACTGCTAGGACAGTGAGGTCCAATCCCATGCATTCCAGATGCAGCCAGACAGACAAGGAGGCAAGTCTTGTCCAATAGCATCCACCTGGCTGGAGTGAAGATGGCTCTAGAGCACAGGGCAGTTCAGGATAGCCCAGGGTGCTATTCTCTACATAACAAAACATTCTCAAATCACATTCCCTCTGTGGTGGACTTCACAGACCCAGCATGCGTGACGGTAAAGTCAAGCTGAAGGAGGTTAATGACCAAGAGAAATGAAAGCAGGTGAAAAAGAAAGCACAGGCCCATCCAGAAACTGGAGCACGTAAAGTCCCAGAACGCGGCCCTCCCCGCCTTGTGCCACCAGGGGACAAAGGTTCTACCAACTCCCAAGGCTGCCTGCAGAGGCTCCCTGGCCTACTTACACAGAGGGCAAGGACAGAGCAGGACTTTCATTATCAAATCCAGAGCCTTGGAGACTGGAACCCAGCCTCACCTCTCTCCTGGGGCTCTCCTGCTGGCCTCCATGGAGACAACACAGAGCCTGCGGGCAGTGGCACACAAGGGTAATTCCTCTCACTCCAAGCACCCCGCCCCCAATCAAGTAGCAGAATTTCCCCAGGATTTTAAACAGTACTTAACATAACCTAGAACTAGTTTTTTTAAATTGAAAACGTATGTATTTGACGTAATAATAATAACTAGGTTTATATTTAAAAGGAACACGTTCTATGCTGTATTTTGCATGATCAGAAAAGAATATGAGATATCAAGCAAGGCCGATCATCTTATAAATGCAGGAACAGGGTCGGAGAGGCAAGTGATGTCGGCCTCTCTGAAATTAAAAACAGAATAGACAGTCAAGCACTGGGCTAACCCATGCTATCCACTAGCTAGCTCAGGGTCTTGAACAAAAACCAGGAAGATGCAGCACTTTTTCTAAGTGATTCATTCTCTTCTTGTTCCTCTGAATTAACATTCAATGACTCTGCTCCAAACTAAACAGGGTAAGAACAGTGGACACACGTGCAAGAACAGCTAACACATGCATTTTCTTTCAGAAGGGCACACTTTACAGTCTCATAGAGCACACTTTTCACAGCTTCGGAACGAGAAGGGCCGTTTGACCTTAGCCTTTAAGGGCAACAGACAATGAGCCTAACAGACAATTAGCTGTGAAAGGCTAGATATGGTGAGCTATCAGCCCACTGGAGTATTTGGAAAGTTTAGCCATCAGCAGACAGGGAATGAATCATGCCCATGTCACCAGCATTTATCTAATCTGGCTCCAGCTCTGGCTTGCTTCATGTTTCAGCTCCGCGGTCACAGACAATTCCACTGAACCAAAATAAAACCTTCTGACTTTCCACATTCACCCATCCCAGAATGGTTCAGTGGATGTCTCAGCCTGAGGAATTCCACACAGTAATTTTAATAGGCAGAAAGGGATCCCAGGCGGTTCCAGCAGAGAGGAGACCAAATGGCTGGTCAAGAGGCCACAACCAAATTCCTTTGAAGGAGGCAACGAGGTGATGAATTCAGCAGAAGGCTGTGAAATGTAAGAGAAATTTCACATAAGAGTTCAAACTCTAAAAGTTAAAAAATTAAACAAAAAGAAATTTTTAAAATTACCTTGAAGAAACATACTAGAAATCTTTACTCTCAGAAAGTATGTAGACTTTTACATATAGCTCAAAATTGGCAAATTTTATTAAAAAGAAAGCAAGCAAAACAAACAAAAACTTCCTGAGGATAGCTGCTACAAAGATTTACACACCCAAGCCCATGGATCAAAGCTTGAACTCAAAGGCCCCTCACTCCACAGGCTGGGAAGACACAGGCTCTGGATCTTTGAAGAGCATAGACTAATTTTCTCACAGAAGAAAAACCAACCAGAGACAAACAGAGAGAGACTCAAAGAGATCAAATTTGTGAACTGAAAATAATAATATTTTTTAAAAGGCACAGAAATGGTTTTTGCTAAGCCTTAAGAATTCAAGGGAGTAAGAAACAACAACAACAACAACAAAAAAGCAAAACAAAACAAAACAAAGCAAAACACCCTCAAAGACTTGACTGACTATTCTCTGTTGTTTGAGGTTAGGCGAAATCCATTGGGCATGAAGGAAATAAGGTCTAGGTTGAAGCTTTAGGTAGAGTTTCATAACCGATGAAACCAAAACATTTCTACGCTAGGGAAACATACAGAATCCTCAGAAAAACTTTATACTCATGATCTTCCAATCTTACAAAATTACACAGAATCACCCTTCAGAAAGGGACACAGACAATGCAAAGTGGCTATTAGACGTTCTCACAAAGTTCTGCTGCCCCGCTCTCTCTTTCATTTTCACTGTGTAGCCTTGGCTGTCCTGGACTTGCTTTGTAGATCAGGTGCGCCTCATGGCGATCCACCTGACTCTGCCTCCCTGAGCTCTGGGACTACAGGTGTGCACCACCGCACCCAGCTGCTCTCATAAACTTTTAATGACAATCCAATGTATATAATGCTAACCTGAGGGAATTTTACATAAACATAATAAAGAATTACCCTTTACATCTAAAATTTAATGGAGAATAATGTAAGAAAAAGAATCCAACAGAAACAGTAATTTAGAAAGAAATCAACATCATAGTTTTAGCATTAGCATCTTACAAGTGAGATATTAGGTGAGCCAGAAAAAAAAGTGGCAACGTCCTATGTTCCCTTTTATTTCAACCTTAAGTGCAAAGAAGAATAAGTTAGTTGTCAACCGGGCTTCATACCATCGGGAAAGAAACAAATATCAAGTATGAAAAAATGTGTGATTAAACATATGTTACAAATGGGGCACTTAGGCCGTTACTTGACTCTATGCCTAAGCTGACCTAAGATTCAATGAACAATAAAACAGGCTTCAGTGTTTAAACAGTAAGCCATGAGGCTGCCATAGACACCCTACCTATCTAGAGATTGCTCTGTGCCAGAATCACATAGATCTGGTGTCAGTAAATACTAAGGTTACCATGTCATAAGAGATTTTAGTTGTCATGCCTACAGATTTTGAAGATGTTGCTATGTTACTAATATACATATTAAAACCCTTGGCTCAACTTCCCCATCGTCATCAACAAAAACATAATAACAGGAATAAGGGTTGGAGAGATGGCTCAGCAATTCAGAGCTCACAGGCTGCTCTTCAGCTTAGGTTTAATTCCAGCAAATGTCTATAACTTCAGTCCTTGGGGATCTGATGCCTTATTCTGAACTCTGTATGCACTAGGCACTCAATGTGATGGTGTGCACACAGGTATGCAGGTAAAACACCCATATACACAGAATTTGTAAAAAAGAAGAGAGAGAGAGAGAGAGAGAGTGAGAGAGAGAGAGAGAGAGAGAGAGAGAAGAGAATGATGTGTCACTATACCTCATAATTATGGAAGTAAAATAAAACAAAAAGTATCACTCTTCATCTAAACGGTAGGTTGCCCACAGAATGAAAAACCTGTATCAGGAAACTACTAAAAACAATAGTATAGTTTATCTCCTATCTTTCAAAATGTGTGGGCACTGAGTAATGTTGATCGATCCTTTACCTGTTTACCAAAGGAGCAAAACAAATTATTAAGAATAACAAGGAGTTAGAGGTGAGATTCACTGACCTCCACGGGAGTAAGAAAATATCTTAGTGTACTGAAATTCAGAGTAAGAAACCTGTGGAAGGTCTGGAACAGTATAGACATAGCTCAGTAACAGAATCTATGCTGCGCACAAATAAGATTCTTTGATCCATTTCTAATGAGAGACAGAGACAGAGATAGAGACAGACAGACACACAGAGAGAGAGAGAGAGAGAGAGAGAGAGAGAGAGAGAGAGAGAGAGAGAAAGAAGAAGAAGGAGGAGGAGGAGGAGGAGGTGGAGGAGGAGGAAGAAGAAGAAGAAAAAGAAGAAGGAGGAGGAGGAGGAGGAGACAACAAGCACTAAACTTATAAGGGTGCTCCATTTGGGTCCAGGGAACCACAGTGCCCTTCTGTGAAGACCAAGCCTTACTAAGAACCTGTCTCCTGCCTCATGTCTCCTATCATTGCTGAGGAATGCTATGAAACCCATTACTGACAAACACTTTCCCACAGGGAGCCACAGCAACGGCTTCCAAAAGAACCGCGGGTGGAGACATGAGTCATGTCCTTTTAATCTTTGCCATGCTCTCGAGGCCCACCGAACAGAGATGCAGGAATGTCCCCAGCACAAAGCAACAAGCTCTTCAGGGGCTTATAGTTTCAACAACCACCAGTGACTTGGAAGAAGAAATCCATCTGGGTGACCCAGAACGGGTCTTCAGACACAGGCGAGGTAGCTGTTCTCTTCCGGCTGATGACGAAACCTTCACGGATTCCTGGCATCTCTCTCAAAGAAATACCAGCCCTCTGTCAGCCCAGAACTGAGGCTAACCAGAAACACCTGCAGCCTGTGTGGCACCCACACTAGCATCACCACAGACGATTAATCATAGGCCTGTTTTCAGATGTGTCCAGAACATTCTGATGTTAAAATGACTATGCCCACTTACACAGACATGCTTATGTAAATTCGAATTTTTCTAAGTTTCTTTAGGGCCAGAACAAGTGAGACACCTGCACTGTACTCCATCTTGCTTTATCTGCTCTCCATCTGTCAACACGCATCAACGAAACAAGTAGAGTCAATAAATCTCATAAATTTTTAATAATGCGTTTTATTAGGTCAGTCTAAGTTTGTATTATTATACCACCTATCGCACTGGTTTTAAACAGAGATCAAACGTGTTTCTGTGTTTAATGCAGGGCTCTCAACCAGGGATGACTCTGCCCTCCAGGAAACACTGGGCAGGCCCTGGTGTTATCTGTGGGTGTCACAAGTATTATCATCTGAGGGACATAGGTCAGGGATGTGTTTAAATATTCTACCATGCAAGCGACAGTCCCACGAGGTAAATAATTACCTGGGTCAAAGTGTTAGTTGTGTCAAAGTTGAGAATCTTTGAGCAAATGACGGCTTCATCAGGCACATGAGTGCTTGTGTGCATGTGTATGTGCATTTCTGCACGTGTGTGTCTGTGTGTGTGTCTGTGTGTGTGTGTCTGTGTCTGTGTGTGTGTGTGTAAAAAGTTACCTGTTTTAAGATACTTTTTGCAGTTTTTAACATTTTTAAATTCTTGTGGCTTGAAATTGATTGTGAGGCTAAAAAGGATAGTTTATTAGGGAGAGGGCAGCCACAGGTGATAGTTTAATCAAGAAGTTTTTGGAAGAGATAACTGAAGGCCAGGCATCTATAACAGAAAAAAAAAAAAAAATTGAATCCTTTTTGAACTTTGCTAAAACTCGTGGTTCATCTTCTCAGTCTGTGTTAATTCGAAGGACTTTGTTGAACTACACTTGGTGGAGCTATGTGGAATTTAGCTTCGCACAAGACAAAGTTTTTTCTCAATGAAACAACTCAATAGAGCCCATTGTTTATCACTGAGATTTTTAAGTGTAGAAAGAACAGCTAGCTATGTGTCTGTTTTTTGAAACAAATCCCAAAAGGCAAGAGTAAACCAGAAAACACCAAAGGTCATTGACATGCAAGGTTTTTACATGAGCCCAATCAATACCTGTCATTCCCTGGCTTGTCTTTGATCCTGAGCACGGAATCAGTGTTTGAACACTCAGTGCCACCTCTAAGTAAGAACTCCTTTGTGAACAGAACCAAGTCTACTAACGATATGAGTTAACACCTAACTGTTGTAAGGCCAAAGCTGCTTATTTGCTGTAATAAGTGCTTGTCGCAGGATGAACAGTAAACACTTGCTATTTCACCATTTCAAACCTACATTACTCAAACATCATAGGCAGACTGGGGTTCGTTAGGGAGCCTCATCTCCCACAAATGTGTCTGCAACCTTGTTTTGCCCTCTCCCTCTCTGACAAATCACAAGGCATTTGAAATAAATCTTTGAACTGTTGAAGGCTAAGAAGTGGTTTGCTTAGCATACTCGATTCTTATGCTGATATTTATTTTTTAAAAAATTATTTATACAGTGTTGCTTGCATGTATACCTACACACCAGAAAAGGACACCAGATCTCATTGTAGATGGTTGTGAGCCATCATGTGATTGCTGGGAATTTTGAACTCAGGACCTTTGGAAGAGCAGGCAGTGCTCTTAACCTCTGAGCCATCTCTCCAGCCCCTATGCTGATATTTAATATGCCCTTTAACTAAAAATCGATTGCAACTACCAAGAAAGGATGCAATGAGTGATATGTGGGACAAGATCCTTTTGTCTACTTCCAAGCACCAAAATCTTCTAAACAATAGTAACTCCTGGAATCAAAGGAGTCAAATGACCAGCCTCAACTGAATAAACTGATCCAAATGGACAGACCTGGGATCCAAAGGGAAGAGCAAATCACATGGCTGGGACACATGTCCTATACAGGCAGCAGGACACTGCTATCCTTTGAGGTTGGCCATCTGAGCCTGCACCCCTCATAGACACTCCTCAGTCAGGCAGGCTGTTCCCCCACAGCTCTGCTTGTGAGCTTATTCCAAGATTCTATGTAGGTGTCCCTAGTACCTGAAAGAAAAAGGCTCCATCCTGTAATTTAGGGCTACAAGACAAACACAACTAGGTTATGAAATTTATTCACTGAGTTTTAACTACCAGGGAAAGTATGCAGCCTTCAGGTAACACGAATTACACAGATATGTATACAAATCTTCCCATGGAGAACATGGGTTTAAGAACTGCCGATCTTTTTCGTTTGATCTTCTGTAGCTTTTAAGATGAAAGTGGCCAGAAAAAAATGACCACAGCAGACCTGAAAGGAATCTTGTCAGCCACATAGTGCAAACTCTGCACTTTACAATGAGGAAAGGAGCACCCAGAGACCCTGCACACCATGCATACACTGACGTCAGAAGCTGAGCCCAACTGAAAACCCAAGTATGAAGCTAAGGCCATAGCTCAGGCTCTAGCATGCCTGCCTAGCATAGTAGCCTGCATTTGTTCCCCAGTGCTACATAAAGGAGTAGTGGTGGTGCACATCTGTCATCCCAGAACTCTACGGTGGACATGGGAGGCTCAGAAGGTCAAGGTCATACTTGGTGATAGATAATTTTGGGGATAGCCTTTGCTACATGAGACTTTGTCTCAAAAGCAAAAACCAAAACAACAAACAAATGAAACACAAACTTCCTAACTCCGGACTGTTACTTTTATTAGTGTATTAGGTAACCTGTCCTCTAAATATTCAGTCACAAGATGAATAAATTGGAGATTCTGTTTACCAACATATAGGTGCCTCATCTAATTTTATTTATTTAGAAGGAGAATAAGCAAAACAGTAATATGGCAGCTCCACCTGTATTTAAATATTGCCTACCCTCCTTTAAGCTTAAGACAGCACCATACTTCCGCATCTTTCTCTATTTACTGTTTCCCCAAAGATCTAAGACTATCTACATTATAAGATAGCATCTTTCAGAAGACTATCTGATAATTAATTTCCACATACATCTATTCAAGGATAAACAGGAGATTTAAAGTCAAAGATTGACAATAAGAAATGGAGGGACAGATAAGCAAAAGGAAAAATTGAATTAAGAACAAATGCTAGTTTTTGCCACAAATACACCCTATTCATAACTATGCAAAGTGCTCAAGCTATTGTGTATGACACTTAGTGGCATCAATATTGATCTTCATTGCTCTAATGTGATAGGGTCATAATCAAAGAAAATAACTCGTCCTGAAAAAAAAAAAAAATACTGTTTAAAGGTCTTAAGACATCAACACACTTTAAAGTCAAGCTGAGAGAGCCAGGAGCTCCTGGTTAGTGTTCTTCTATCATGCACCCATTTACACATAAGATTTCAGTAGTTTGTGTGAGGTTTTGTTTGTTTGTTTTAGCAGGGAGAGAGGAAGGAGGGGGAGGGAGAGGGATAGAGAGAGGGAGAGGAAAAGCGGGGATGCTGAGTGACCCCACAGGTATCCACTTACTTGCAAAAAACTGTAGACATACCAGATTTTTGTTGTGTTTGGGATTTTAAAAATAAAAACCAAACAATACACTGAAGGAAGGCTGAGCCAGCACACCTTAATGATTATAGATGTACTCCGTTAGTTTTCTATAAAAACCAGTCTTTTATTCCTTTAGATTGCTCATTCTACAAAGACCAGATGTTCTACTCTGATTCAGTGGGAAAGCCACTTTGAAATGCTTAAGGAAGGAGAAAATATATATAACCACCAACTATTTTATGTTATGCTAAAAATCCTTATAAATCTTGAAAAGGATGTAAATGAAGTTATTATCTACTCTATTAGAAAATTAAAAACCAGAAGGAAATGCAGAGAACATAAAAAAAACTTAAATTTCTCCCCAAATATTCAACAAAATAGCCATCAGGACCAAAGCTATTATGTTCATTATGTTCAGGTAATGTGAACCAAATCCGATTTTGCCTGCAGGAGGAAGAGTGGCCTGAGCAATACTTCCTGTGAGGTTGCCCTAGGAACCTTGATGAGTATGTGTCTCCTTTATGATCTGTCCTGTGCTGAGCCTGAGAGGGTGAAAATCAATGAGTGGCTAAAATATCTGAGGACTTGACTGAGATCAACGCTCAACCCCGCTATGTCACAAATGAATCTCCAAAAAAAAAAAAAAAAAAAATTACGTGACATCTACTGTAGAGATCCCTTGGACAGTAAGTTCTAGAATTTGAGAGTAGCAGGTTTTCAAAATAAAGATATCTTGGGAATGCTTTGTAAAGCATAGTGTCTTCATATTGAGTCATACTAAGCGGACATTGCGTAGGTGACCAATACAATGCGGGCAATGAGCTGTTTGCTCTCCATCTGCACCAACTATATTGCAGCCTGACCAGCAACTGTAATCCACTATCTATTTTCCACTTATTCCATAGTCGCAGATGGAAGGCGCATTTCCCTGCCTCTCTCAGGTTGTGGATTCTTGGATGAAACCTCTGGCCAATGGGGTGCAAGCAAGTGTAAGCTAGTAACTCCCAAGCACTGGCTTTGAGAAGAATGGGCAGCTTCTGCTTGTCAACTGCTCAAATAACGGCCCTGACTGCTGGCCACTTTGGACTGTGCAAATGAATCTGATACTCTAGGAAGGTGAACCAACAAGAAAGGCATGTCAGTGGGATAACATCATGGAGTAAGCCCATCCGAAGTCCTTAATGATAATGGCTTTGTAGTGACAGTGAGAAAACTGGTTTCTTTCTTGTTTATACTACTATTTTTCTTAATTCCTGTTTTACACACCTATATCTGTATCTTACTTAATTCACAAGCAAACTGAACAATACTTACTTTTAAAAAATACTTACTTTTAAAAAAACTATTCCAAAATACTTGGATCACAAAATACTTGGCCAAATTGGATCACAAATGCAAGTGCCTTGATTGGAAGCACACATTCATATAATTGTGTGTGTTCACTACATACGTCACGTATGTAGTGTGTACATAGGTCTGGGTGATTTAAAAATGGTGGGCTATATAGACAGGCCAACGATTTCAAAAATTTCCTTTCCCCTCTAAATCATTCTGGAAAGGACATTTGAAAATATGATTATTTGAAACCCTACACAAAGAAGTTATAAGGTATTCAACATTTGGAAATATGTGTATCGAAACAAAAAGAAATAAAATGTTTAGTAATATGTTAAGTTATGGATATAAAATATATCCACATATATAGATATAAGATATATTTATCTACAGATAGATAGTTGATAGATATATATTATCTATGTAAAAATTCTTACTATTGCTCAGGGAAGTAAAAAATAAATGCCTATCTATTGTATAAACCGATAATTTACCCAATAGTACATGTGTGGACAACTTGTATATATTTAGAAGAAACAACATGACCACAATAAAGAAGGCATACAAGCCATAATACTGAAGAGACAGATATAAATAAGACATATTTATGTCTAAGTCAGGCAGAAAATATAACACCCCAGTGTTCTCTTTATCCAGTAATAACTTGTCCACCTAGGAGTGAAAATATAGTATTAAAGAAATAGGAATCTCTCTCTCTCTCCCTCTCTCTCTCTCCCTCTCTCTCTCTCTCTCTCTCTCTCTCTCTCTCCCTCTCTCCCCACCCTTCCTTCACTCACTCCCTTCCTCCCTCTCTCTCTCAGGAACAGCTACATCCAAACTATCAGGAGCATGCTGGCTGGGTTTTGCAATTTGATTTGTAAACTAACCTTGGTAAGGGTTTCGTCCTTCTGTTGACAGAGCCCCTGGGTAGCAGGAGTCATATTTTCCTTATGGAACCTGACTTTACTCACAGGAACTGTCGGTAGCTTATAGCTTTTATGCCTTTTCCAGGTCAAGGACAGCCAGAAAAAAAAAAAAAAATCCATGAGAACCACAGGGAAACACTAATGTTTATCTGTGCAGTTTCATATAATTACGCAACACTTAAAATATGTTTTACTCTAACTAGCTTTCAATCAACTAACACAACCACAAGAAACCCTCATCCTTCCCGTTACCCAGGGGTGAAGGGTCAATGGAGAGCACCTAAATAAACCACAATGTCAAACGTATCATTACAAATGACATGTGAAAACATGCGAATGTTTTCCTAAAGAAGTACAGATCTTCGTCTTAACCACTCTCGTTAAACTACCCTTGCAGAGCCTCAAAACCCTCCCACCCACTACTGCTCAGCTTGTCATTACGCCTCATTTTTCTTGGCTTCCTCCCAATTTCCCAAGTCCTTGGTAATTGCTTAATGCTTGACATCTTCTTTGTACCCAATCCATGACTACTGACTTCTCCACTGGCTCCCTTCAGCCCCACTCGGGTCCTCACACTCCCATCCTCAGCATGTTTCTCTAGTCCCCATATCTGCATCCACAGAAGCATCTTCAGTGTGTTTAATGCCCAAACTCCTTCCCTGATTCTATATCCAAGCTTGAGCTGTATGATGGTCCTTCCCTATTTGGCTCATCAAGAGATGATAATATCTATTCTCGTTCACCCAACAAAAATCTGAGTATTTACAGAGTACCAGGGAGGGGGTCACCAGGAAGATCAAGCCACCGTGGGCTCATTAAAATTAAACTACACTCATAGTAAATGTGCTTTTAAACAAAAGAAGTAAAGGCAGAGAAAAGGCCGAACATGTGAGTCAAAGCAAGCTACTGTGTGTTTACTGAGGCACACATGTGAATAAAAATAGTTTTTCTCTCCTTGAGAGTTCTGTCTGATACACAGGCGGTCTATCATACTGGGAGGTCCTCAGAGTGACTACAGTTTGTGTGGTGAAGACGCAGAAGACTTTTCAGAGAAAGTAGCTGTTGAGCAAAGCCCTCAGCTATAAATCAGATGAAGCCCCACTGGGATTTTCTTCCTGGTGCTTCCTGGGTATGGGGTACCAGAAGGAGACAGGAGCCTGGGACCATCAAGGTGTTAAGTACAAATGATGAGCCATGGGCTGCCCTGCTAGGTGTAACCAGGAAGTGTGCAGACAAGGCATGGGGTGCTCAAGAAAGTGCTGTGCTTCACAGCAATGCCCAGCTCCACACAAGGGAGCTTCTGAAGTTCCATGCAGCTCAGCCCTTACCTCTGTCCTTGTCACTCACTCTTTCTCGCCCCACCATGTCATTGGCTTTCTTTATGGATGACATTTGAACAACCTCTTTTTACTTGATTGGCACACTCAGCGTAAGTTAGCTAGGTGTTAATTATTGTTTTTTGAGATTTTTTTTCCATAGACTGCATTTTGAACCTTCCCACCCAGCTCCTCCCCCAGAGGTCCCATGTCTGCCATTCCACATCCCTTTTCCGAGTATCCACCAGCTTCTGGAACATGGTCCACCAAATAGGAGCCACACCTTTAAGTAAAATCGACTCTCTCCCCAGAGCTGTGCATCATTTGTGCATAGCTCCTCCGGTAGCGGAGGGGGCTGAGTCTTCTCCACGTTCCATTCTAGAATGGTGACTGTTGATCTTCTGTAGACAAGCTCACGGGTGCCCTGGCCCTGTCACGTAGTATTTACTTCTTATTTATTTATTTTTATGAATACTGGATCCTATGGCAGAAGAGCTATGTAATCTGAAAAGTTCCTTTCAAATACAGAATTCCACTAGCTTGCAGTGCCATAAGATACATTCAGTAAGAAACAGTTCGTACTGCCATCTCCAATTATAAGACACAAGTAAACACTTAGACAAATATCTTATAAGGCAATTTCTCCAATTTTTTTGAAAACAATGTTTTTAGCAGGCTAGATTCATCTCATTCGTAATGGCCATGAGTATAAATATTTAATTCATATAAATATAAACATCTTCTCTTGACACTTAGTGAAACAAAATAGAGAAACTATAATTCTTCCTGGGGCTTCTTATGGACTATTCAGTAGTTTCATATGTAAACCAAATAATTTTTAACAACAAGAATGACTATTAAGGTATATTTTTCCAGGAAAAAAAAATGTGAGACTTTTTTAGGGAAAAATGAAAATTTGTAAATCAATGCATTACATTAAAGGGACTAGCAAGGTGACATCTTTTTGTTTGTTTGGTTTGGTTTGGTTTTTTAGACAGGATTTCTCTGTGTAGCCTTGGCTGTCCTGGAGCTCCCTCTGTAGACCAGGCTGGCCTCAAAGGTACAGAGACCTACCTGCCTCTGCCTCCCAAGTGCTGGGATTAAAAGCATGTGCCACCACTGCCTGGTGGTGACATCTTATTTTAATATTTTTTATATGAAGGATCAATATCTGAGGCTTTACTTAGCCTGTCTGGATGTAAGAGTTAGGAATTTTATATCCCAAATATTCTCTTACTACTCAAATTCATAAGTATTTTAAAGTACAATTAATACTATTTGAAAGTTACTTGAGAGAAAATCCTGATCAAAACATAGGAACTAGAAGCAAAGTATAAAGCACTGTAATTTGTTTTATTCATTCTGCATACAAATGCACACATATTAACATTAGAGTTGACAGATGAACACATAGACACCACAGCCATCCTTGACTTTTCCCTAAGTGTGCTGCTAACCTGCGGGAGCTTACGAAACACCAGTTAGTACCATTTACCTTATAGAACTAATGCATGGATATTATCTGCTGCAGTTTTTCCTAACATTCCTATTTTCTTTCTTGAGTTATATCTCTGTTTGCTACTCTTAACTATAGAGGACTTGTCTTCGGATGTCTGTGGGTATGAATTTTGTTGAGCTTGTTTGGAGGTGGTTCAAAAGTGTTGCTCTGTCTTAGGAAACCACAGGAAAAAGTAAAAGAAAACAGCCACAGACATAATTTGATTTTGTTTTAGAACAGAAAACAGACACCTTCCTACCCTAAGGGTGACGCTCAAGAGGGACTGGAGCACAGACTTCATTGTACCCTTATCGATCTCACTAAATAAAAGGTTCTGCATGTATCGATCAGCTGAGAGTGAGACCCGGCAGTTGGTGTGCAGCTCAAACCAGCGAGGAAGGACAGAAAGGGCCTGTTCTTGGGCAGCGGCAGATGCAGTGCGCAGTACATTAACACCATTAAAATAATAGACAGCATTCAGTCAGAGCACAGGAGGGAAGCAAGTCTGGGGTGGACTCTCCCACTTAAAAAAAATGTTACAATCACAAGTCCAAGGTAAAGGGACTTCACAAAGAAGAATAGTTTCTGTGCAGATTTCAAAACAAAATGACAATTTTATCTCCTTGAAGTTGCTCCTTGAACCCCCAAATATATCTGTAGAGACATTTAAAAACATTCCTTGCAGCAGATTCTTCCCATACTCCCATCACTGATGGTGGCAGGAGGGGTAAACAGGAGATTAACTTGAAGGTTCATTTTCTACATCTGCTCATTCTCATTTCCATTGGACGACATGATTTTCCTCAGTCAAACTCAATTCTCATTCAACATAAACGTGATGCTGCTGCTGTGGATACACACACACACACACACACACACACACACACACAGAAACACACACAGCTGCCAAAACTTGCAGGGGCTTTCATCTACCACAAAACAAGAGCCACACCCATTGCCCGAGTTCTCAGAATGTAGGCCAACCACGTTTTACAAATTTGGTTAGCGTTCATTTTACACTATCAAAGAGTTCTTAATCTAAAACGAACTGGAAAGTCTACATGTCTCTCTAACCATCACCACGGAAACATTGCCCAAAAGCCATCCATCTCGCCTTCCACACTCCAGGGTTAAGCACTCTGGTCTCTACCACTGCTCTGCCTTTACAGTATCTGGGTATTTAAAGGAGACAGCAATTATTTCATATTAAATCACCACTTTAATCTTGCTAAAATTTCTGAATTCTATTTAGTCTGAAAAACAAATAAATGAGAGATTTGTTTCCGAATCAGAGGAGGAAATCTGGAACCCAGGGATTGTCCTCAAATTTTACTGTGATCGACAAACTGGCTGGGGCACCAAAGACCTGAAGAGCACAGCATCTTAAACAAGCAGTGATGTGTTTCAGTTTCAGAAGTCCAAGGACATGATCCTCCCGCACTGGGGTCAGCTCATCTGAATAATGCCGGTGTGATTTAAAATCTACCTTGAGCAAACCTATGGGGGCTAGGAAGATGGTTCAGTGCATAAGGACTTGGGGACACCAACATCTGTAAACAAGCCCAGGGTTGGGGGGCAAGGAGGTTCTCTTGTAATCCCGGCACATGCAGAGAGACAACAGTGTTCTCCAGGGTGAGCTGGCTAGCTAGACTGGCTGGAGAGCAAAAGACCAAGAGGCCCTGCTTCAACTAGCAAAGGAGAGAGCAATCTAAGAAGAACCAATATCTGGCCACCACACACCCACGCACACCTACACAAACATAAGTGTGCCCACACGTGTGCACATATACACAGGTATAAACACCCATACATATGCACACTCACAAGTAAACCACTTATAAACTTTTCTAGGATTTCAATTCTAATGGTTTTACCCCTACTTTATCAGAACAACATATTCATACGCTAAGGACTTTTCAGCTAGTGGGGGCAGGTGAGGGAAGATTTCACTTCCCAATTCATCTCGCAACCTTCGAGGTCTGGGAGAACTCTTTGAGTGTCTCCCCTGAAGGTCATAGAACCAGAAGCCCAGTATGTCAGTGATTCAGTTAGCCGGTATTGACAGTGACCAGGATAAACAGACAGTGCTGTTCCATAGGACACTGCGTGTAAGAAATAATGTCTGCCCACTGTGATGGCAGAGATGATGATGAAAGAAGGAAAGGAGAAAGACCCCAAAAGCTGTCTCTAAAAATCCACTTTCTTCTTAAAACAGGGGTCACAAATGAAAACATATTAGGAGGACTAGAGACAAACAAAATCTGAAATTTCATTTTACAAGAATTGGTTCTTTGTCTTCCATATATTCATTTAAACATATAAATATGCAAGAACTCTGTAAAATTTTGGAAATGTTACAAGTTCAGCAGTTATAGAAGGAAGACACGGATGGAAGTCATCATAAGAAAGTATCTACCTAGCATTTAGTATGGGCTAAGTCTGTGCTGGAAGCTTTATGCATGTTAACTGAAGCACCCACCTGACCAGGCATGTGAGAGCCAGTGGGAAGGGTTAGCTCCCACTTACTGTTGCCGACCCACTCACTGCTCACAGCTCCTGGCTTACAGAGCAATGTACACTGTGCTAAGTTCACCTTTAACAAATGGGCTGCAGTCCAGAAAATATGCATCCTTTATATTTCACTTTCCACATTTTTTGTACAGAAAATAGTACAAAAGTACAAGGATAATATTTACAGAAAAAAAAAGAAGAAGAAAGCCAATCATGAAGGACATTTTTCTCATATTTTGATCTGCTCAGTCTACAGGACAGTGATTCACATTTAAGTAAAAACAGGTAAATATTGAATAAAAAAGAGAGTGTGTTAAAAAGCACATATATGCTTTAAAACTTTTCAGATATATTTATTTCTGAAGACTGCTGTCCCCCTAAGAAAACTGTGTATATGAACTGACTTTAAGTAGAGTAATGGGGAGTGTTACTATATCTAAAAAAGATGACTTGTTTAAACTATAACATATTATACCTTTGTTTAAGAGAGATGGCACAAAACCTTGTAAAACATGGAAACTTCGTTTACTAGCTACGTGTTTGTACAATCCTGGGTTTTCCTCACCTGCTTAGTGAATCCATTTACCACCTACTCGATATTATAGCCTAGCTGTATTCATATATATTGGGAGTTCCCTGCTGTCGTAAGTAAGCTGATTCATGTCAGGATCCTAACTTGGCATGTTTGTAGGTATGCGGCTCACTTACACAGTGAACAGTCCTCTAATCTCTTACCAACAACTTTTTCAAACTTCATAACTTTGGGTAGGTGACTTCCATTTTCTTGTGTCTTAAACATGGAAAATAAATGAGTATTACACATCATTTATTAGAAACACTTGTTGAGAGAGTCGTGCTTGGCACCGAAGACAGAGATGAAACCTGGGCCAAATTAGAAAGACTTCTAGAATAATGGGGGAAAGGTGACTTCTTAACATTGACAGGAGGAGGAGAGAGCAAGTGAGCTCCAGAGAGGCAGATGGGTGTAAGAGGTCCCCCGAAGTACGTCTGGGTCCTTCCAGGCAACGTGGTCCCACTAGACCCATCAATGAGGATCCCATGTGATGGAGTCGACATTAGCCATGATGACAAAGCAGAGGACCCACACAGGTTGCTCCTACAGCAACACTCAAGAGTGTGGGGTCTGGCCCAGGGGGCCTCACCTTCACTGTGGGTTAGTTAAGCAAGAGAAAGACGTTGTTATCTGTTTTGTGTGAAGACTTTAAATAAACAACAGGAATAGGGAATATCTTGAGGAACTTTTTTTAAAAAAGATAAACACTATAGCAGTAATAATATCATCTTTGTAGAAGAGAGGAAAAATAAGACATGTCATCATGCTCCCTAAAACCAAAAAAAAAAAAAAAAAAAAACAAAAGCAAGCAAACAAACAAGCAAAACCTCTGAGATCCACAGAAATATGCTCCTGAGCTCCTGAGGAACTCCCAAATCCCAAAGGAACAGCTGTGGTTTTTGTTTAGTGGAACCCACCTGTGAGTGCCTTAACATTTTATAAGCTTTCCCTTAATAATAGCGAACTCCAAATTTACAGGAGTCCCACTACTGACAGCCAACTCCTATTCTGGTAGCCATAGTGACAGGATGCTTTAGCTTCAGCTGAGATCTAGGAAGCAGCCACAATCCTGATGCCCTGAGGCTAAGGGAAAAGACTTTCTTCTTCATGGTAAGCAATGGTCCATCCACTTACTTTCTCGGAGCCACCCTGAAGAATTTGTTTAACAGCACTAAAATAGCAAAGATGACTCTCTAGCTACAAAACAGCAAAGCTGGTGGTGGTGACTTGAGCCATGCGGGAGTGGGGCAGGCAGCAAATAAATATGAATATCAGCTAGATTTGGAAACAGCAGATTCGCTATGGTGGGAAGCAGGGATGTCTTCACATATACAGAAGTCCTTTAAGACGACTTCAGTACAATGGAATTCCAAAACTTTTTTTTTTCCTTTTTAATCAAAGAACAGAAATGTGAGCCATCTCTCTTTCCATGGGCCACAGACAACTCGAGTCCCCAAACTGCATGATTAGCCTGTCCTGAAGAGCCATTTACACACAGACATCAAGTGACCAATTAGCTGACGGGAACCGAGGACAATGCTTCACAAATTCTTTGCCAAACTAAGCTATCAAATATTACCTTACAACCATTAAAGAACGCTGGGGGGCGGGGGAGGGGCTGGAGAGATGGCTCAGCGGTTAAGAGCACTGTCTGCTCTTCCAGAGGTCATGAGTTCAATTCCCAGCAACCACATGGAGGCTCACAACCATCTGTGATATGATCTGATACTCTTCTGGCCTACAAGTGTACATGCAGGCAGAGAGCATTGTATACACAATAATAAATAAATAAATCTTAAAATGAAATAAAATAAAATAAAGAACGCTGGGGGACAAAGATGTGAGGTAATAACAGATAAAGGATAAAGGAATAATGCATGACAGACAGGCTGCCATCTGGGAGTAGCACCAAAAGAATCCACAAAGTGACCACTGGACAAGGTCAGCACACCACCACAACACTTCAAAGTCACTGATGGCAGCTCACCGGAGATGGTCTTAAAACTTTTTAATGGATTTTATGCTGTTCCATAAAAGTCTTATCCTGACAGTTTTATACGTTCTTAAATTGTGACATTCTGATCATCTTTAAACTTTTAACCACTAACTTGGTGTTGTAGGTGTACAGTTATTCGTTTGCTTTTCCTACAAGTTAAATGTGGCCGGAAAGCAAATACAGACTACACCAGGGTGTGTCATTTAGGGTCTGAAAAGCTTCTAACGGGTCTTGTAATCTTATCACTTACATAAACTCTTAGTAGGCCTCAAGAACAATGTCGGTAACATAATGTTTCAAATATGTCCCTAACGTCCCCGGTGTTTATTTCTCACGGTGTGTACTGCATGCTCACCCTCCAAAGAAGCTTGGCTGCCTGGCCACAACATTGCAAGTTTACCGCTAACCCCAGGAATTACAAAGCTCAGTGAACGCCGTATTGACACTCAGCTGAAGGATCAGCCCCACAAGCAACAGTAAACACATCGTGATGAGTTCAGCTGTAACTTCAGCAAGAACAGGACTTACTCCATTCTGCCTCAGGTACAGCCCAGAAGCCAATTTGAATTTCTGTTTTGCTTAGATTCAAAAATCTATTTGGAAAATGATTTCAGATGCAAACAGTGACTGACTCCAGCCCTAACATCTAATGACAACAGACCTTCATATACTGTTTATGTGTATCCTTGTATCATGGTCTACTCAAAAAGAGTCAGGAACCTTTTCTTACTTTCTGTCCTTGTAATGTGTACACAGGCCCTAGAATGGCCTCTGTGCCATTTCTGGTTAATAGCCGCCCAGATGAATATCATTATTTGCATTTCAAAATAACATTGAGACAAAGTTGATGTTCTGCTATGGCTGAATTACTTTTCTCTACAACATTTTAATACCATCAGTTTAACATTCTTAGATCATAGCTGTAAGAATTTCAAGGTCAGAAATAAAACAACCATTGTATGTAAAGATCTATCTACAGCTTAAAGAAATATATTTTAATTGGGACGACTGTCCAAAAAAATCATTTTAAGGAAGTCTGGCTTGGTACACAATTAGTACACAGAACAAGACTAACATTAAAATTGAGTTTTACTTAAGGAGAGTCTAGCTTTAGTTATATTCTAGTCCCTGAGTTACAAAATAGAAACCAATATGATAAAAACCTGAGTGCTATGCATCCTAGCATTAGAATTGAGTCATTGGAGGGGATCCAGAGCTACTCAAAAAGTTGTGCTAAACGACAAAGCAGATTTGCTAAAATAATGAGACATTGAGCTCTGCCACTTCAAAGGAAGACTTCATTCTTTTATAAAATAGATGGTCACAGTGTGTACACTTCTCAGGTAACTAGAAGGCAGACAGGAGCCAATCCACAAAAACCACCCCAATCTCCAGCCAGAAATTATGCTACTTCCTCAGGGGTGTAGAAAACTACAATTATGCCAAGACTTCAAGAGCAGGGTGAGTCTGATGGGGCAGCTCCCCTGCCTTTAACACAGTCAAAGAGAAGCATCCCAAGCCATAAACATGAAATGTCTGGAGGATCCTGAGGCACAGGCATTAAATGTGTAAAGATCTCAGGCCCTAAGCAATCCCATGTTCTGATGAGCAAGCTAATTTTGAAAGATTGAGTTAATTAAAAATTTATAATCAGACACACAGACAGTCGTGCACAGTCCTTCACCCACCTGGATCTTGATTTTTAGAAAGAGCTCTTCATGCCATTTCCCTAGCTGGCCAGATATGTAAAGAATACTCTGAGAAAGCTGATGCTATTTAAAACCCAAAAATGCCTTATAATTTGGTTGAACAAATAGCCTACATCTAAAAGCTCCTACGTTAAAGTCTTTAACAGCAGCAAGTTTCTCAGGCCTATTTAAAAACTAAAACAAAGATGACCCAATACATTGACCAAAATGTATCTTCTGCCAGGAGAAAGGAGGTTTTTCATGGGTTTTCTGTCAGCCTTTCAGTCTCTGGCACCAAAGGACTTCCCAGTGACCTGTGACAACCTAGGCCCCAGGAGTGTGGTCCCTCATCAGCACCTTTAAGGAAAGCCCCACCTCCCTTCCATCTGAGCAGTGCCAGGGTCCCTTCATAGCATCTTTTACATGGCACTTCCCTCACTGCCATGTTGGGTTCATATTAAGATGTGACCCCAGAAAAGCCTCGGATCTGTATCCTTTATGCTCAATCTTGTATTTCACAACAAAACCAAACTGTTTTGGAAGGCACTTGAGGGGGAAATCTATTTACAAAGGGCCTGGCAGGAAAGAGACTGTTCCCAAGGCCATTTTATGACCTGAGAAAGTATCTACAGCTCCATTAAAATCTCTTTTTACCCCAATACCTTCTACCTGAGTGTAAACTAGCATCATGTTTCCGTCTTTCATCTTTCTAAATTTCTAAGTTCTTCATCCTAAAAAATAATCAAGACCAGTGTGTGGAATAGCTAATACTCTTTGATGTAATTTTCTGCTTCACAATGAGGCCCCATTTATATTTATACTTGTTTATTTCCTCCACACAACAATGCCAAGGAGCCGGGGGGGGGGGTGTTTGTTTGTTTTTGGTTTTGGTTTTTTTTTTTTTTTTTTTTTTTTTTGTGGGTCCTTTGATAGGTAGTGGATGTATTGGACAAGAGAGTGGCACAGTTGCTTCCTTGGAGAGCTGACTGTGATCAGAACTTTGTTTTTTTTGTTTTTGTTTTTTTTTGGTCCTTTGATAGGTAGTGGATGTATTGGACAAGAGAGTGGCACAGTTGCTTCCTTGGAGAGCTGACTGAGCAGAACTACAGAGTACTTCTGCCGCCTGCCCTACAGCAACACTCTGTACTTCTACTGGCACCCTTTCCTCCCAACTGCGCTGCATGCACCAGCCTCTAATTCCCCCGAAGGCTCCAAGCCTGTGCTCACAACCTCACTGAGACCTTCTGTGGGACCGAGTATCCGTTCGGATGCAACTCGCTGCATGCAACAGAAAACTCATCTCACGCTGCCTTACACAATCGATGGAGCTTATCAGCTAACAGGACGAGAGGCCCAGGGGCAGGACGAGCTCCTGGATCATATTAATTCAGCAGCTCAGTAATTTCACTTAGGGACAGATTTCTTTCCACTCTACTAGGATGTGTATGGCTGATGGGGGCGGGGGGGACTCCTGAGATTCTTCCTTGTCCCCAAGCAAAGAAGGAGAGAAAGACGAAGGGAAAAGGAGGCCATGACGCCTCATCTCTGGAAGCAGAGGTGGACTTGGCTTCTGCAGAAGCCGAGCCAAGCACATGGCATGGCTTCTCAAATACTTGCTGGAGGAAAAGCTTTCTGGAGAGATGACTACAATATCCACATGCATTATCTTCTGGCCTCTCTGGACACTTTCACACATGACATATACATAACTTCAAAAGTAATAATAAAAAATACACACTCTGAACTCGTAGGTACACTGCTTATCTTCAGAAATTCCTTTCCTTCAGAGGCAGCTTCTATGATCGTCTCTGAAATATTCATCTTATCTCATTGGATCCCTCACTTATAAAAGGAGTCTTCAGCCACACACTGTGGAGGCCGCGCTGTACATCAGTAAGACTATAGGCGTATGGGCACCAGAGGCCTGGATTCAAATCCTGACACCTTGATTTCTGAATGGCAGAATTTTAAATAAATAAAGCTTACTGTATCTGAATGTCCTTATCTACATTAGCATTTTTGCAGTGGCATATTAAAGATTAAATATTAGCCATGGGAATTTGGACCATGTGAACCACTGATGAGTAAGATACTATTATTATTAATCTATGGAATCCCTTGCTTGAAAGCCATGCATTTTTGTGTTGCTTTCTATTGCTCTCACCGACTATAAATTCAGTGTTTTGTGGCAAACAAGTGATTTTTATCTGTATCTATGGCTAGTTGTCTGCTGCCACCAGCGGTGAACTGCACAGCAAAACGTTGCTCCATGAGGGCCACTTATGTCTTCCTTTATGCTCCACAGAAATGTACTTGTGATTCTTAGGTTTAAAAAAAAAAAAAAAAAAAAAAAAGGCTGGTGATGAGAGCTACTTGGACATTTCCATGATCTTTTCCTTAAGAAAATGTAGAGCTTAAAAAAAAAAAACACAATAAAGTTAAAGCCCTCGGGGTTTGGAAAGGTGGAACAGCAGCACTGACGGCCCCTGTACACATACAGAAGCTTAAGTAGACCTGCAGCACTGACAGCCCCCCAGCCCCCACAAGCTTGAGAGCATCAGCAGGACAGGAAGCAAGTCTCTGTAGTGACCAGGAAAAAGCATGATAAAGTGACTTTGCACCTTGCCCAGCAACGTGGATTCAAAAACCTAAAAGTGTATCCTCGGTGCAAGTCACAAGCAAAGCCAAGGTCCCCAAAATGTTGTATCAGAAGCAAACGTCTGGGGAAACTCTGACATCAGAACACGATCCAGCTCCCACTTGGCTGCACTTTGGCTCGCAGACTCTAGACTCAGCATCGTATGGAGACACCAACACCCATGTCCTGCTCTGCTTGACTTGCCGCGCTCAGGAACTAAAATATGAGGCATGATGTTGCTCAGGAAGAGTGAGGCTGATACACTCTTAGAGCAACTGTTCTGATGCTGAGGGCAAGGTGTTCCTCCCAACCTTTACACAGGACTGCTGACTTGGCCACATGTGACCACAGAAGCCACCTTCCAACTATTAAACGAAAGAAGCACTGCCTTTTAAGTTGTTTCCTTAAATGGTTACTTGGAAAACACTGCTATAATACTGTTCAGGGTGAGAGCAGTATTTAAGATGTTTACATTTAAAACTAGTAAAACTGAGAGAATGGGATAATGCAACGGGCTGAGAAATCATGGTATCTATCAATTAATAAGTAATTAAGAACACCATGCTGGGCTTTTTCAGTTGAGTAGCAATTACCTCATGAAGGACCACTTTCCTACAATATAAATGTAATAAGATGCTTCAACGAATGTATCCGTTATAATAAATGAATGCGAAATCAACAAAAGATGCCAGGGCAGATCTAAGTGACCTAAGTGATGGAATAATTACATATATGCATAATTTGAAAATCTGGAGGATTTAATTTTACAAAAGAATTAAGATAAAAAAGATTTGATTCTTCTCTGATAGTTCATTTAGGTACCTTACCCTACCTTATTTATTTATTTATTTATTTATTTATTTATTTACTTACTTTGCCTTTTTAGAGCTCATAGAAAAGCACTGAATGTAAATGGCCATCACAAATTATTAGTGCTTTCCTTGCTTCCACAATGCATTGGTCTTGGCTGGGCAATAACATTTTCCAGGCAGTTTCTTCATACTAAGAAATTAGTTGAATGAATTCAGCTAGGACAAATATCTCCTAGGCCCCGAGAGTCCCCTCATGTCCATTCCTTTCCTACTACACAATTATTAGCGTTAAATGTGGGAAGACTTCCCTTTGAGGTCACTTTTGGAACCCAAAACTACGTTGATAATCAATGGGTCCTGCTGAGTAGGATCTGAGAATATAATGTGACAGGGTGATAACTAAGGCCAAGCACAGAGGGGAAAAGAGAACCTTAGGAAGACCAGCTGATGGTCCGCTAGATGTCAGAGACGGAACGGTGAGCTAGGTGCTGCCCGCCTGCCGAGGACGCCCTTGCAGGTAAGCAAAGCAGCCAGCATAGATGGCGATTCAGCACCAAAAGTTAACTGAGATCAGGGATAGAGTGCTGGCTCAGTGGGATTGGCTCAAAAAGCCTTTGCCCTTCCTGAAGACACAGGTTAGTTCCTGAAGACTTACAATTACATGTAACTCCAGTTCTAGGTAATCCCACACACTCTCCCAGGCCCCTGTGGGCACCCACAGTACTCTCATACATCCATACAGACACTAACACATAAATAAAATGAAAAGCTTCTTTTTTAAAAGACTGAGAAATAAAATTTATGGTCATTTTCATTGGTTTCTTCCTTTTATTATAATTGTCACAAGGCAAGTGAAATAAGTCTTTTTTTTTTTTTACTTAGCATTTGCATTAGAACTGCCTACACTTTTTATTTGAAAGAAAGAAGTGTTCAGATGCTTACCATAAACAAAACTTATTAAGAGTGCATATAAGATTCATTTAATCCAAATGTTTAGAGAAGCCATTTGCCCAAAGAAGAAGAGTAGTTTCTACATGCACAGCAGGGAGAGGATAGCCTACAACATCCACCATCTCCCATTACACCTATGAACTAGCACGCTCTGACGTCGGAACATGGAACACTCATAATTGGACAGCATCTGCTTTTCTGTTGCTGAAACACAGACAAAGGCCAACTGTGTTAGTGTTGGTGCTGCACCTTCATCAGCACCACCCTTAGCATGGACCTGAAGACACGATACTGGTACTCAAACCTCATGTCTGTCACAGAGCCATGGCAACTGGCCCTTCATACGCTTAGGCGGTAACTCAAATACTCTAAAATTTGAACATCAATGGTACTTGAGTTTAAAAAGCTAAAGTAATGGGACTGAGGTAGACTTACTGCCTGTGTTTTTTAATACAGACATTAGAAAGAAAAACAGAAGTACAGAAGATGAGCAGGTGGACAAGCAAAGTCATGGAGCAATCAATGGAAAGATATCACAAACAAACTGTGATGAGTGGGTTAGCTAAAGGGGTGGTCCTTACTCTAATGGAAACCCGTGTGGAATAAACATCGGCACAAGAACTCCTCGATAGAGCACAGCGGGGGTTGGGGGCATGCAGGGGCTATAAACCCAAGTCTTTCAACTGCACACTCAATTCAACATAGAGAACGGACACTGCATTGATGGTAAGCCCGTCTGGGAACGCATCGTTTTAAGGCTCCCCTGCCCCCTCCTCACAAAAATAACAAATGTCTGCATCCACAAAGGAACCATATGATCTAAAGAAGGAAACATTCCAGAGGACGCTATGAATGACACATTCTGCTTCTAATTCCATGTCATATGTACATACACAACTGAATGCATCTACATAAAATCTAAAAGCCACATTTCCTTTGATAACATGATTCTTAAAAACAGGTCATTTTCTGTGTGTAAAAAAGAATTTTCCGACAGGGAGCTGAAAGTGATGGGAACCGAGGTGCCCTGACTGCTCTGCCTAACTTCAGGTTTCCGCTGTAGGCACACACTCCCTCCATTGGCGGACACTAAGAAATTCTATTTTATGGAATCATGGGTCAAGAACTGATGTATGGTTTTAGCAAGTGTCAGGAAGTTACTTTAAGCTGAAATCCATCTGCCTCTTTTTGATTATTTCATAATTTGGAGACGGAGGGGGAAGATGAAGAGGGAACAGGAAAGGGTTCATTTCGTCAATTTGACTAATGTCACCAAAAACCATTTACTTTATTTTATTTATTTTACTTTATCTACTCAAATAGTCTCTTATAAAATAAATACTGTCATCTTTTCCCAGGAATGAGTTTCTCGCATGTCACGGGGTCTCTAGATATTATTTAAAAAGACTCAACTTACAAGCCCAGCACTTGCACGAAAAATAGATTTTACCAGTCAAGATGGAAAGCTGCTTGCTTGAGAGTCACTGAAGGGCTTGAGTTAATTTCAATTCTAGCCAAAGCAAAAATAATGTCGCCATAAGTAATGCCAGCCCTACCTGGGCCCTACCTGGGGCTTCCCAGAAGAGCCAAACAGCCACACCGGTATCAGAGGCAAGAGGAGTGCCTAGGCCACAGGCTTTAGGGCACAAGGATTAAGTTCAGTCGTAGGTAAACCTAAGGTTCCTCTCTTTTAAAGAAGAGAGTGACCTAAAGTGCTGAAACATCACTGAAGAAACCGTGTGATGTTCAGCCAGGGACCGGGGAGGAGAATGAAGGAGTGCAGGCAATTATGCCCAAGGACGCTGAGAATCTGGAATCCAAGTCACTCCAATAAGGAGTTCGATTTTCTGTCGACCACCGTCCTCTGGTTTCTTGAAAAAGGCCTACTGTGTGTCAAATGTTCGAGAACACTTTTCAGAATGAAAATGATTAAGGAAAAAAAAGCAACGACTTCAGAGAATAAGGTACCACATTAATAAAATCTGGGTGTCAATGGAACATAGGGTAAAAGTTTCAGAAACATGGTTCTGTTAAACTGCTTAAGAAACCGCGTTCTTAACCGAATGCTCCAAAGATGGAGCAGACGGACAGATGGGAATGATCTCTCCCTCCCCCACTTAAGACAAGAGAGTCGGGTTAGTATTCTTTCAAAATCATCTGTTAAGGATGCCATTTCTGGAGAGGAAATCTTCTGCTGGGATAAACCTGAAGGCTGAAATATGGACTTGTCACCATTTGAGGAGCCAAGAGGCCTAGGAGCGGGGGTCCAAATGCAGGTGTGTAAAACACATGCAGTATTGGTGGGCAGTGAGATGTCTGAGCTCCTCCTCATCTCATTTCTCAAGCCAGCTTTATGTTGTCTGAGCAACTGAGTACTGTCTACTGTACTCTGACCTGTCCCTTCCCATTGGACTCCTTTCACATCATAATAACATTTAAGTATCATTTTTAAAATGATCCCTCAGGGCTAGAGAGATGGCTCAGAGGTTAAGTGCACTGACTGCTCTTCCAAAGGTTCTGAGTTCAATTCCCAGCAACCACATGGTGGCTCACAACCATCTATAATGTGATCTGATGCTCTCTCCTGGCCTGCAGATGTACATGCAGAGCACAGTATACATAATAAATAAATAAATAAATAAATAAATAAATAAATAAATAAATAAATCTTTTTTAAAAATCCTACATATGAGCCGGGCATGGTGGCGCACGCCTTTAATCCCAGCACTCAGGAGGCAGAGGCAGGCGGATTGCTGTGAGTTCAAGGCCAGCCTGGTCTACAAAGTGAGTCCAGGATGGCCAAGGCTACACAGAAAAACCCTGTCTCGAAAAAAACAAAACAAAACAAAAAATCCTACATATGTAGCCACTTCTCCCTCTACCTTCCATATAATTCCCTTTCTTCCCATTGAAAACTTAACCTTTATAGAACATTCCTGCTCCACCTGACTATAAAACATACAGACAAGTCAAGATTCCCAGAATTATCTCTGAGTTTTCATCAAAGATACAAGGAACTCTTCATTGTAGAGTCCCATGGAGGCTTCTCAGTCCTCCTGTGAACAGACATTTGTATATGAACACATCCTGCTAGCCCTGTTTCAAAAGCAAACAAAAAATGGCACACAGAAAAAAATAGACAAAAAAGAGCATTTGTTGAATATTAAAGGTTTTTAAGCCACAGAACCCTGAGACGAACAAGGGCAAGTCCTCCTGACCTTTGATTCTTCGTTGAATCCTCAGCTAAAGCACCAAATGTAAGAGAAATAGAAGAAAAGACAAAAAAAAAAAAAAAAAAAAAAAAAGGTAAGCTGACCTACATCACAACTAAAAACGTAATCATCCAGGGTGGTACATACCTATAATCAGAGGCCCAAGCATCACCAGTTCCAGGCCAGGTTAGCTTTCATGAAAAGAACAAATGTGGGTGTACCTTTATAGCAAGACCCTGTGAGAGCTGGAGATGTAACTCAGTGGTAACACACTACTTCTCACACACACACACACACACACACACACACACACACACACACACACGGTTGCTATTTCTAACAAAGGGCACATTCCAAAAGGCAAGAAGACCACTGCTGTAGTCTCTAAGTCTGTGCCCCTCCCCCACCTCAAAGTTCACCCCGGAAATCCTCCCAGCCAGTATGGTGGTGTCCGGAGGCAGGCTTTGCAGATGTGATGAAGTCACAAGGGCTCTGCCAGTATGACGTTGCTCAGTGCTTTCATAAAAAGGCCCTGGGATAATGATTCTTGGTTATCAACTTGACTACATCTGGAATTAACTAAACCCAAAAGGCTAGGTGCACAGGTAAGGGATTTCTTTTTTTCTTAATTAAATCATTTGAAATGCAAAGACCCAGTTCTAACCCACATCTCTAAGGTGGGAAGAGTTACCTTCAAATGCACAATGCCGTGGGCTGGCAGCCTTTAGAAAGGACATGGAAGAAGGAAGCTCTCCTTGCCTGCTTACTCTAGCTCTTGGTAGCCAGCCCACTCCTTCCCTGGCATTAGAACCTACTTCTCTGGGATTCTAGCATCTACTGAAGACCAACCGAGACACCCAGCATTTTGGACTAAACAACTACTGAATTCTTGGACTTCCCTTTGGTAGACAGTCATTGTTAGATCAGCTGGACACAGCCTATAAGCCATTCTAATAAGCCCCCACCCCGTGTGTGTGTGTGTGTGTGTGTGTGTGTGTGTATTTGTATGTGTTTGTATGTATGTGTGTGGATGTGAGTGTGGATGCATGTATAAGTATGTAAGTGTGTGAGAGAGTGTGTGCATGTGTATGTGTAAATATGTGTATGTGCATATATGTGAGTGTATATGTATGTGTGCATATGTAAGTTGTGTGTGAGTGTGTGTATGTGTGTATGTGAGTGTGTATATGAATGTAACTGTGCATGTGTATGTAAGTGTGTGTTTCATTCTATAGGTTCTGTTCCTCTAGAGAACCCTGACTAATACAGCCATAGAGAGCGCCCTGACTGCCTCTGCCACGGGGACCACATGGTGCAAAGATGTCCTCTTAGGAGAAAGGAAACCATCACCAGAAAGCACATCTGGGCAAACTCTGAACCTGGATGTCTCAACCTTTGGAGGGACAAGAAATAGATGCCTAAAATCACATAGCTAGTTAAGGCCCGGATTTCTAAGATCTCTCCCTCTGTCTGTCTCTCTTTCTCTGTCTCTGTCTAAATTTCTAAAAATGACCCAAGGACTCAAACTGGTATTTCTCCAAAATTGCGTAGAAATGAAACATTCAAAAAAGACATCCAACATCATTAGTCTTCAGGAAAATGCAAATCAGAACCCTAATGAGGTGCAGCTTCATACCCACCAGGATGGCCACAATAAAAATGCGTGTGAAATAACAAGCGTTGGTGAGTGTGTGGAGCTATAAGAGGTCTTGTGAATTCCCCCGGGGGAATACTGCTATTATGGAAAGCATCTCATAGGTCTGCAATGACGTAAACATGGGAACAGTACACAGACTTCATTTCATTCTCCGGTAGACATTTGGAAAAAAATTAAATTAAAAAAAAAAAAAAAACAGGTTCTCAAATAGAACGTGTTATCTATGCACGCTCACACCAGCAGTATTCTCCGTGGCCCATCAGTGAAAAGGCTGCATACATCTATCAACAGGTGAATCATGAATAGAATGGATGACACATTTTGGTGTGTGTGGCGGGGAGGGGGAGTGTACGCCATATGCGCCCCTGTCTGTGTGGATGCATCCACAGGCCGCACACCTCTCACCAATAAGAAGGGATGAGCTTCTGCTCACACAACAAGAGCTCCCAAGAATTCCCTGAGTTTTACGCTGTGTGAAATAAGCAAGCAGCACAGGAGTTCGTGTGCTGGAACGTAGATGAAAGGAGGGACAATGTTCTTTGGGTAGAACCTCTTACTTCGACGTGGTAGAAATATCTGGAAGTGGAAAGAGCTGCTGTTTGTACCACTCCGCCAAGAGACGGAGCAGTATCACACCAGCCACTTGAAAATGGTTGAGTTCATGTTATATGACTTTTATGTCACATGTTTCTTGTAGAAATCTAAAGCCGAGGCCTGTGCCCACCCTCCACTGTGCCCACCCTCCTTGTCCCCATCACCCTCTTGCACTAGCCTCCCTCTTGGCCTGTCCTCCTGTGCTTTCTCAGTGTCCCAGCCAGTACGATCCTGTTTTGAAGTCAGATCATGTCCTCTCACTGCTGAAAGCCCTCCAAACTGCACCTTAGTCAAAGCCACAGGCCTTATAATTGGTCTAAAAGCCTCACAGAGAGTGGCCCATTCCTACACTGACCTCATTTCACCTCAGCCTCTTCCTGTCTCCACTCTGGTCAGCCAGGCACTTGTCCTCGGGGCCCTATCGTGTACTGTTTGTTCACTTTTGTGAATATTCTTCCCTCAAGGGCAGTTGGACCGATACAGTATCAATTTGTAACCTAGTTTCCTGACGCCCTGACCACCCTGCTTTGCAGGGCCAAAGCACAAATTCTCCATTTCCTGTACCTGCTGCATCTGTGTCATGGCACTTATTTCTGCCATAGTCCCTGATAGATGCTTACCACGAGGACAGACACAGAAAAAGGTTTTCCTTGAGTTTATGAAGATAGATCTGTAAAATATTTGGGAACCTGCTTCTTAGTGTTTGCAAGTGCCAGGCAAACCATACCTGATCTGGCTCTCTTTAACATGTGTCTCCTGGTTGAAGAAAGAAAGAAAAAAAAAAAAAAAAAGGAAGTGTTCACCTGGACAGAACATGTATCTTCACTTGTAGCACTGCATTAAGAAAACAGGGCCTAAAATACATCGAAGGGGTTAGAAAAACTTGCAAATAAGAAATGATGTCTAAATGACTGTAAAAAAGCCTAAGGTCCTCAGTTCTTTTATTCACTATATAGTTGATTGTATGGTTTAAAGAAAAGAAACTTACCAGGGCCCGCAAGCTAGAGCTTGGCAGGTCAAGACACTAGAAATGAGAGCCTCAGGACCTGGAGACGGGGGAATGAGGCAGAGGCTGGTGGCTAGCTGACCTGGAAGATACAGGCCCTGCCTCAGCAAGGAGGAAAGGAAAGCCAGAAAGTTGTCCTCTGACCTCCAAGCACGGTCCATGGTGAAAGTCAAACCCCCACCACAAACATGGTGCCAGGGAGTGGGGTGCAAACACACAAAACAAAAAGTAAAAAAAAAGAATAGTTTTAAAACTTTTTAAAGGTCCTTCACTAAAAATAAAACAAAAACCAAAAAACACTGCTCATGGGAAGATTTTGAAATGATCAGTGAAGAATACACGTAAGCCGCTTATCAACAGGACAGAGAACAAGCCCTGTGTTGTGTGCCATTTCCCACAATCCAGCAGAAGGCAGCGAACTGCAAAGGCCTGCTTGGCATTATCAACAAGAACTTTATAAACCTACAGTTTGAATATTTTAAACATTTTACATATTAAATAAGAACAAAATTCACCAAAACAACAGCAACAGAGTATCGTGAACAAATAGTTTTAAAATTTGGCGAGGCATATCACACAAAAGCACTCATAGCATTAAAAAAATAACAGTACGGCAAGTCGAGGGTAGGGAGAGGATGGCTTTGTCAGTAAAAGCCCTTGCCACATAAGTACAAGGACCCACCATTCGATCCCCACAACATCTGTTCAAAGCTGGACCAGAAGCAAACAATTGTGGTAATGGCAGGTAGAGAGGGAGATGCCAAGACGCGCTAGCCAGCCAGTCAGCTCAGTCAGGGAGCCTCAGTTCACTAAGCCACAGTGAGCAAGATGGACAGCAACTGAGGCAAATATCCAGGGATGGCCTCTGCCTCTCCACTCTCAGACACATGCACTCCCACATACATGCCCCTACCCCTGTGCAAGAACATCCAAGAACGCACCCACGGGCATGCGCAAGCGCACGCGCACACACTCACACACGCTCAGTCACACGCACACAGTCACATGCACATGCACCCACCCCAACCACAGTGTCTCAGGCCCATAGCCCTACCAAACTAATAAAAACTATTTCAGTCCCATTGTCTACAGCTACCACCCTTCAGCGCCATGTTAATGCAGAACAGGCTCAATCAGCAAGCAAACTAAGCTAAACTAAATCCTATCAAGTTGGACATACTCATCACGGGCTGCCCAGAGCTTGTGCAACAGAATGGATTACTGAGAATATTCGTGGTAATTGCCAGTTGCTATTTATGTGAAGCAGCTCTGGAGGAGCTGACTTGGTGAAACAGCATGCAGAGAACCAATGCAAAACACACAGGGCAGCCCTCTTGCCAACCACACTGGAAATCCTAGGAAAACCTCTACAGTGTCAGGCTGGTTGCTGTGTCAGATACTGTGGACTATTCTATTTTCAACTGATGCACTTCCACAGTTTTTTTTCCTCCTTGGTTAGTGGAGTTTAAATTAAATATTATCTTCCAAAGCCTATATTTTTCTTCTGGTAAGTAGACATATATAAATGATTGAGTGAAAATAAATAAAAGTCTTATATAAATATTGAAACACACATATAAATATTGAAATACACACATATATGTATGTATGTATATTTTAAAAACATGTTGTTTATGTGACGGTCTCAAATCTACCCAGCAAATGTAAATCACTGTTCCAGGAGAGGACACCTGGATACACGGACTAGTTCCCTTGGTCTCCCTCTCCTCCGTGGTGGACTTTTTTTTTTTTTTTTTTTTTTTTTTTTAAATTATCAGCATTATCAGAACTAGGTTAGAGAGAAAAAAAAAAACCTGAGTTCTAATTCCAGGTCTGCAGCTAGCCGTCTAAGGAGCTATGTAATCATGGGCAAGCCTATAATCTCTCAGAGCTCTAATTTGCTTGTCTGGAAAATGAGAGAGTTGGTAATAAGTGCTTTGAAACTGAAATGGGAAAATGTAAGGTAAAAATGACTGCCTAAACATGATAGATCTGATCCTAATTCACGAAGGCAAACATATATCTCCTAGGATTAGAAACTGCTTTGCTCCAGAAAGGAAAGAACAAATCTAGAAAACATTACAAAATTACATGGAGATGAGGATTTTAAAATGAGGTAACATACTTTTAATCTTTGGGGGCGGGGGAAGCCATGTTGTCATACAAAGGGCATTCCTATAGGGCTGGAGACAGTGCAGTGGGCAAAACGCTGCGGTGAGGACCTGAGTTTGCATGCCCAGAAAAGAAAGACAGTATGAGCATCTGTAATCCCTGAGCAGGGAGACGGAGGGGAAGCAGAATCTGGGCATTTGGAGCACAGCTAGGCTGACTTACACAGCAGGAGCAGGAGCACACAGCACATCTGGTGCACGCATGCACACTCATGCACTCATGCTTGCATGCACACACACCCACATAGCCAAAAACTTAAGAAAGAACATTAATATCCACCCGTCAAACTCGACTATTCCTTTGACCTAGAAATTTTCCTCTGAACAAACTGCAGTAGCCACTGTCCCGAAAGAAACACCGACTTTCTCTAGAACCTCCATAGCAGCGCTATACATCAGAGAACAACGTTAGAAACAACCTGAATGTTCAGAAATAGAGACACAGCTAAGAAAAATCTGGTTTGGCTAACAAAACAGAACTGAGGTCTATACAAGATGGCCATATAGGCACTTAAAAACCAATGGACGGTCTTCAGGAGTCACACAATAATGACACAAGAGGCAATGGCTGAGCAGAAGGCACAACACTGTCTTTATGGTTTTATGAAAATGGAGACCGGTGAACTCTGCAAGAGATAGCAGAGGGCCTGACTGATTCTTGAGACTTGTTGTCTCGTGAAATGAAAGGGAAGTTAGGGACGGGCTGTTCTCAGCACTGACTGTCCCTGCTATATGGTGTCACGCTTCCTTGTGGCTTTCCCAACGTCATTTCCCCTCTGGACCCAGAGCTTAATGCTCTCAAGCACCTACAACTCAACTGTTGAAAACTGACCAGCAGCCCTAGTCCTGAACACCAAACTTTTCAACTCTGTCACAAGGCTTTGTATGCACGTAGACGCTGTATTACCCTAGCATGCAGTGAGTGAGCCACTGTCCTCTTTTAAAACATCATCAATGTGAAACCAAAAATAAAATAAAATAAATAAACAGCAAGAATGATGTTTTACTTTTATCAACTCTTTTTTTTTTTTAAGTATTTATTTATTATGTATACAGTGCTCTGCCTGCATGTACACCTGCAGGCCAGAAGAGGGCATCAGATCACATTATAGATGGTTGTGAGCCACCACGTGGTTGTGGGAATTGAACTCAGGACCTCTGGAAGGGCAGAGAGTACTCTTAATCGCTGAGCCATCTCTCCCGCCCTCCTTTTATCAACTCTTGAAAATCCAGAATTAAAAATGACTGGCTAGGAACAGAAAGCTGATACTAACATCAAAAGACGCATATATGCTACAGGATTAAAAAAAGAATGTTTGGGCGATGGTGGCGCACGCCTTTAATCCCAGCACTCGGGAGGCAGAGGAAGGCGGACTGCTGTGAGTTCGAGGCCAGCCTGGTCTACAAAGCAAGTCCAGGACGGCCAAGGCTACACAGAGAAACCATTTCTCAAGAAAAAAAAAAAAAAAAGAAAGAAAGAAAGAAAGAAAGAAAGAAAGAAAGAAAAGAAAAGAAAAGGGATGTTTTGCAACAAAGAGGAGATGACAAAATGAAAACATGGTGAATGTCAACAGTGCCAGTTCTACCATTGACCTTCACAGGGTAGGACACCCCAAGCAGTCAGTGGCTTGGAAAAGTGTGAGGACTTTGTTTCCTTAAACCCTAAGGCCACTAGCAGACAGCAGTGGCAGTCAGCCTCATGGGTTTGGCAGTATAGTGTGTATATGCATGTAATTATGGCACTCAGCTTCCGTGAGTGGCACAGCTTTGGATTATCAGCCTACTAAGGCCTCCAAAACCATATAAAAGAGAGGAGCTTGCAAGCCTTTAAATCTGGTCTCTGACAGGAACTTTTAACTCGTGACTCTTAGCAAGACAAGACTAAGCTCCTCAGAATGAGGACTGGCTTTTCCTCTTTTCCCACAGCCACGTATTCTCACTAGCGGCCACTTTTAAACAGTGTGTCCTGAGCTATCAGATGGCCAGTGTGTCCTTTATGTCTTCTAAGAAGGATACAGCTTAGTTCCCTGGTTAGGAACGATATAGCCCGAGGAAGACAGCAGAGTCTCATATATTTTTGTCTCAACATAGATGACTGGAGTACAAAAACCAAAAATATTTTGAATCTTTTATAACTGCAAAGTCAGCAGAAATCACAAGCATCAGGGTTATATTAAAACGATAGGAGCAAAGAGCCAAGTCCTATTGCCTTATCGGCATTATCAAATAACTAGGAAATGAGCTATCACTTTTTAAACTATTCAAAATGCCCAACAAATTAATTCTAAGCCAATGTTTTCTGGTGACAATGTGTTTATTAGTAATAAACAAATTAAAGGCTCCTTTAAAAAGACATTACTCACTAAAAGGAGAGTCACGAAAATACGATGAAAAGTTGTAACCTATTTCCCTAAAATTTCCTTTTGCCCGGCTGAATTTTTTCTTAGAATCATGTCGGTGTAGTTTGCACACTTGTGGAGTACTTTTCCACAACACCACTTCCAGGATAATACTTAGTAATTTGCAGATTCAAAGAAAAAGGAAAGTCTGCAGGACTTCAAGATTCTCTTTGAGATAATGTTGACACACTGCGATTTGAATTAAATCACCATCAGGCCAATTGAGAAGACGGAGAGTCAGGACTGAGACAGACCAACTCTGACATGCACTTATTAAAAGAGCATGTAGTGAGGCGGGGGCACTAGGGTGCTTTGGGGAAAATTAAAAATCAACCTCAGAAAGACCACATAGGTGGGAGGAAATCATAATTTAAATAGAAATTAAAATAAAATGTAAGCTGCACTAAAGAACTTCCCTAGCTAAGAGCCCATTTACATTTCAAAGTCCTCTGCCTCTAGGCTGCCTAGGTATTAGAGCACTAAGGTTTGTCAGTGCTATGGAGACACTTCAATTACGGCTATGTGGTAGAGCTCTGTGCAAACTAATTAGCTGAGGTTAACAGATTTTCTAAACGCAGCTCTCTGAGACAGCCTTAGAGATGTGCAAGATTTGCTGGCAAGTAAAATTTAAATGTGACTTGCTGATGGAGGCTTGCTTTCATATTTCAGTAGCGTTTCCTGTGACGATAAATGTGCTCCTGACAACACTGCAATGCCATGGACCAAACTTGTATTTGTTTCCCACCGGATAAAAGAGAGGGGCTTTAGAGTTTCGGGGGGCTTTAGTTCTGATTTTGACCTCACCTGGTTGGCAAGAGTTCTTATACAGTCACCATAGTGAACTTGATCATATTTGCATGAAAAACACGTCTGTATTTCAGATTCACAGACTTTCTAGTACTTTCTATAAACCATGTCATAGTAAGAGCACAGATTTCATGATCCCATCTGAGACTCGCCTTGTTGAATGACTTCACTATAATGTAGCCAAACAACAGAACTGAGTATGTTTTAATCCAAGTTGCATGATGTTGCACGCCTTTAATCCCAGCACTCGGGAGGCAGAGGCAGGCGGATCGCTGTGAGTTTGAGGCCAGCCTGGTCTACAAAGTGAGTCCAGGATGGCCAAGGCTACACAGAGAAACCCTGTCTCAAAAAACCAAATATATATAAATATAAATATAAATATATATTTGTAAGATCCTTTTTCCAAATTCAAAGAAATAATTTTTAGATTTGGAATCAGATTTCTGGTGAGTGTCATTCTTCAGACTACAGAAAATGTGTTCATGAACATCAGAAAAAGCAGTTGATGAAGTTTCACAAGGCCAGGAGCCATCCACAACGCACATAGAAAATACATGAACCTCTCTGCAGTCCTCAATAAAGTCCCCGTGGTCTGTCTCATCTTGGGGACTGTGAAAACCTCACATTGCCTGTGCTACAGAGCTGACTCAGAGACACTATGAAACGTGCAGGCGCACTGGACAGACAAGTGTGTCTTCTAAGATCCTACCGTTGAGAAGAGGCTGTCCTTCATGCACATCCTTTGGTAAGACTGCACTGTAAACATCTTCAGGAAATCCAGTCTTGCATAATGCAATTTCACCAGAAGCCGCCACAGACGCCTGCAACACAAGAGAAAAATGTAGGCGATGACTGCTGCCTCCTTCAACTAAAAAACAGTCCACTTGGCATCCAGCCCCCCTTTTTTTTTAACTATCTTAGACAAATAACCTCTGTTTCTGAAGGGTTACAATTAGAATGTAGAGGGCAAAGGGTTAATCTTCTTGATAATTGGAGTTGAAGGAACAAATCCTACTTGTCTAGTCCTGTAAAATCTACATAATACGCATTCCAGGTTTTTCTAAGGAGTGACCATTTCCATTAAAATGAGCATTGTGAATGAAGAGGACCAAGTGGGAGTGGAGCTAGGAGTCAGCCAAATAGTCCCTGGGGCCCAGACATCACCCATAGTAACTAGAAGGCTCCTGGGGAAAAGAGTAACATTCAAGCAAGCATATAGACAGCTTAATACTTTCATCTAATTCTTCGTGAAGTTTGCTTCAACACGTTTTGTTGATGGAAAACGAAATTATGATAAACTTACTACAAGATAAATAATAGATGCTAAGTCAAACCAAACAGTATCAAGTATATAGACTTTAACTCGAAGGATAGTTATATTAAAAGTATAAAAAAATCTATTAAAATTCCTTTGTATACTTTTTATAGTCAGCTCAGAGATGGTTGCAGCTCACTTTTGGATGAATCTGTGAGGACATTCACAGAAAGGATCAACTAGGTGGGAAGACTCACGATGCTGAGTGTGGGCAGGACCATTCCATGAGCTATAGTTCCTCAAAGAGTGAAAGGGGACAGAAGGGACAGACAGCAAACAGCCTTTCCCTCCAGTTTGCTTCCTTTCTGCTGTGAAGACCAGCTTCAGCCACAGTTGACACCCACATGGGACTCTGTCCAGATGCAGGAGGACCAGTGGCCATGGACAGGCCCGTAGGAAACCCAGAGCCTAAATCACATTGCATCCACCCAGTGTCTTTTCTCGGGTATTTTTATCATATAGACAAAAAGCAAGCCAATTCAGGACCTATCAAATCCATGACAGGCTTCAAGTCAGTTATATGTGAGAAGCAACTATATAAAGTCAGGGATACAGAGGAGCTAAGCTCTTTACCTAAGAGTGAGCGTACAACCTGGGGTACAATTAGGCAAAGTCTGTGGAAGGTAACTATGAGTACCCCCTACACTGTAGGGGGCACATTCCCTAAAAAGCTCTCATCTGGGTGACCTAGAAGATAAAAACGCTCACTGAAACACAGCTGTTTCAGGATCTATAGAGCACCAACATGTCCACCAACAGGAAACTGTACCAATCCATTTTCCCACACTCAATGAGAGAAATATCCAGCAACATTAAAACCGCAGCCAGCACCTCCATGCAGGCAACTTGTCAAGAGGACAACAACACAACAAGCAAAAAGAGTTAGGACCTCAAAGTTATATACTCAATGGGGAATTTTAGTTCTAAGTCAAGCTCAGGGTGAGCGTTAGTTTGCTCAAGTAAAAAATAAAAAAAGATAGTTGCGTGGCATTCCAGATTAAAACTGAAGGCTAAGCACATGGCAGTATGAGTCGCTCTTGAAAATAAATAAATGATGTGACTGGTGATTCCATTAATATAAAATTGTATCAGAAAGATAGTCAATGCTGTGCACACATACAAATAGAAGAAGAGTTTTTAAATGGACAGGGCAGGGATAGCAGCCATGCTGAAGAAGGGAGGGCTGTGACGTGCAACTAGAAAGATTTTTCTTACAGATGGCTTCAAATTTATCCAGAGTAACTAATTTCTTCTGAGAGGCAGGTGAAGCAGCAAAGTAAGAGGTGAAGACTGGTACAGGTATGTGGGTCCACACTGAATTGTTTCCAGTATGTCGACATGCTTTGAAATTCACAGTGGAAGATCCCTAATTCTGAGGCAAGTGAGGAGAGGCCTTGCATACCTGTGGAGCTTGAGCCATAGGAAAGTGTTATGGTACTAGACTCCTATAGATCCTTTTACACGCACTCTGACACAGGAAGACACTTAGGAAAAGGAAAGTTTAGCTTTTAGCTCATCAAAACAAAGGAAGAGAACAGTCTGACAAATTAAGAGGATAGATATACCACAAACCCGTGTCCCACTGCCATGTTACGGATTGGCCTCTTTACCCCTACCACAAATTTAAAGCCATGGGAAGCTGTGGCAGGTTCTTGTCAAGAGATGTGGGTCAGTGCAGAGCTGGGAGGGTGGCCAGAGAAAAGCAAACTGTGAAAGACTCACAGGTAAGAGCAGTTCCCATTTCAGGCTGGATACTGAGAGAGGGTGAGGGCGAGGGCAAGGGGGTCAGTGTGTGTACTTCATGGAGGACCTCTGCATGATCAGTGAAGTCCGAAGACGTTGGACAAATGGCTGGCTTTGATTCTAGTCTAAGATTCGTGTGTGTAGCTACGCAGAACATCTGGCACCAATGATACCCTGGGCCAAACTTACGGGAACGAGATCCTGAAGCTACTTCAAGGCTGTTAGAAATAAGGTGGCTGTTACCCTCTGATAGGTTAGTCTCTATGTTTCCTTGGCCCTAGTCTTCACATGCACCTTCTTCTGGAATGCAAGGGTGCCTGCCTGCCCCGCCTGGCCATGGGAATGACAAAACAACAGGACTAAACTGCGTGCCTCACAAGCCCTTCCTGCTCAAAATAAACACCCACGGGAGCCCCGTAGTGCCTTGAGGTTTTTATGTCCACTTCAAACAACTACTTAATTATTCTCCCCTAAGACAAAAATGGATCCACAGAAGGCAAGCTGTGACTAATCCATGTTAAATTTTCTGTTATTACACCTACTTCAATTTAGACATGGTGATACGTGACTGTATCTCAGCACTTGGGAGGCAGAGGCAGGAGGATCAGAAGTCAAAGGTCACCTTTAACTACATAGCTTTGAGGCCAGCCTGGGCTATATACGTCCCTGTTTCGTGTGTGTGTGTGTGTGTGTGTGTGTGTGTTGCAGTAAAGTGTGGTGTTTTTCTCCCCCCCCCCCCCCAGCTTCCTGGAAATAATGACTCATGAGACTCAAAATACTGTTTACAAATACCTAGGTCATATAGCTAGGTTCTTGTCTGACTAGCTCATAACTTAAAATAACCCCTATACTAATCTACATTTTTCCCCATGGCTGGTTACCTGGGCTCAGGTGTCATACATCTGTCCTCTTCACAGCTTGCTGGCTGAATCTCACATGCCTGGCTGTATCCCAGAATCCTTTCTGCTAGCTGGGTATCCCACTTCCTATTTCCTACCTCAGCTATAGGCCATAGGGTTTTTAATTGACAGGTTTTGCATCCCTACAATATACAAAAGGTGGTAGAGAGGCCCTCTAGAGTCTAAATGCAAGTGTGTGTGTGTGTGTGTGTGTGTGTGTGTGTGTGTGTGTCTATGTGTGTGCATGTGTATGTGTGTGTATCATTTCCCCTTTCAAACTAACAAAATCTATATTTTAAACAAGCAGGCAGCACTCAAGTAAGTATAATCTCCTGGAGAGATCTTGTCATTACTTTATTTCAAGTATTGGGTAGTAAATTCCCTGTTTAACTACATTTTCCCAGCTCAGACTGGGCCGGTACAAGGTCTGAGACTTGCGGGGACTAACATGTTGCCAGGCAGGGCCTACCCAGGCACGCTGAGTCTATTCCTGAAGCATCCTGCATTCAAAGGAACAGCTTTTGGGTATGGAAGAGTCTGGAGTAACTCATACTGGACTTTGGAATGGTCTGCATTAGTGTTGCTTGACCAGGAGCGCTTTTGTCCCACTGAACAGTCAACAGTGTCTCATATGTTAGGTTGTCACCGTTTGAAGGGGGATGCTGGCTTCTAGAAAGGGAGAAACCAGGAATACTGCCAAGCAGCGTCACTCGCAAGGCAGGATCCATAGTGACGTATTTATCCCAGATACCAAACAGCCAGAGTTCTATATTACATGGCAACCCATAAGAAAAGGGTATCTGTTTGCCTACCCTCCACAAGGCCATGTGTGCAGCCCACGATCTCAACTACCCCATTAACAGCTTGTTGGGGCACCTTCCTCATCCCATACCTAGCTGCCCGCTCTACCAGGTCCAGAATCAATCTCTGAAAATCAGAGGCAGAGAAGGGAATTCTGCCTCAATCACGCGACACACGCCTGAAAGGAGCTGTGGAAGGCGCACGTTCTTGGACGGGAATGCTTCACGGGTGAGCAAGCTATTTTTCTATATAGGTCAAACAGCAAGCATTTTAGGTTTGCTGTCCTGTGGCAAGTCCCAACTCAGAAGCAGCCAGACATTTGGCAAATGAGTGAATAACACTACAGTGATCCCAAGGAAACCTCTCTTTGGACACTAAACCTTGATTTTCAGTATAAGCCCATGGAAGGACATGGGAGTCAGTTTTGACCATGCAAATCCACAGAGCTGTCTGTTACAGAACCTTGGGACACTGTTAAGCTTTCGATGCCAGTGGTTCGCACTTGAGTCTCCTTATGACTCCACAGTGGGAAGAATATCAGCATTTTACAGATGAACAAATGGCTTCTCACAGGAAGTGAAATACCCAAGACCACACTTCCGCACAGAGAAAAAGGCAGAGTTCTAACTCTGCTGCTTTTCCAATTACAAAAAGACAATTACCATCCTTTGCAAAAGCGTCTTCTGAGTGTTCATTTGCCACTGGAAACAGAATGAGACTCAAGCTTAGAAGCTCAAAGCTTCAAGTGGGGAGTGGAGTTGTGCTGGGCCCCAGGGATATGATATGAAGGCTCACGGAGAAGGGGTCCTCAGGTCTCCCAAAATGAGGCTTGTGGTAGCAACGCAGAGGGGCCTGGCAGGGAGCTGTGGCAGGAGCTCACTGAGCTAAAATGAGACAGCAAGAAACAGCACATGCCTGGGGAATGTCAATGAGCTCCCTGTGGTGCGGCCCAAGAAGCAAGGCAGGAAGTCAAAAGTTGAACCTGGAGAGCAACACATAGTCAAATCAAAGATGCCTGGGAGCCTGGGGTTATCCTATTGGCTGGCAGCCTGGAGTTATCCTACTGGCTGGCCAAGGGAGATGTTTTCAGGACCAGGAATGTACCGGCAAACTGTATTTGATAGAGAATGTTCCAAATTGCTTCATGGGAAAGGGGGGAGGAAGGGGCGGGTAGGTGAGGAGTGACAGCTGGGAGACCCTTTAGCATACAGACTTAAATCAAGGCTGGCAATGAAGAACAGGCAACTTTTATCAATGCACAGCCCATTAGTGAGAACAGGGGCTCTCGCAGGGAACAGGGAGAGTTAACTTTCTTCCTGTTTCCAGCTGAGTGACTTTGAACACTGGTGCCACAAACTGGAAAAGATAAGCACAAAATCCTGAGGCCAGAGAGCGAGTGCTAAAGAAGCAGAAAGAATGGATGATAAATCTGCCCATGGAAGTTGAAGTGGACTGCATAGCTCAAGTGACATTTAGGACTTGACTTTAAAGATGATTGCAAATTTTCCAGGAGGAAGAAAAAAAAATTTAAAAAAAGAACATTCCAGGCAAAAGATTCAGCGAAGTTCCCAGCAATTTGGGCTGAGTTTGTCAGCCACCATACCAACACTGGTAAGTCATGGCTTTCTTTCCTAGTAGGTTTCCTTTGAGACTGATTTGGGGCCACCAGGAGTGGTCTGTTTTAAATTTAGTCCTCCAAAATTTGATATCAAGGAATTATCATTCCAGCTGGTTTTTACACACTCTCGGGTTTATACATCAAGAAAGTACTGGGAGATTCTCCAATGCATTCATAACGACGCTACTTAGATGCTAGAGTCAGACCACGACCAGATGCCCAGATACAGCTCTTCCTTGATGACTCGGGTTCGTCAGCCATGATCTTGAGAAGGACACACGTGTTTGAATGTTGAATGAACATTTGAAGCACAGGACTTCAATATCCCAGCCTTCCTGACTTTGAATCCCCTGTTGCCGCAGCCCATGAGACTGCCAAAACATCATGGTTCCCCGCGTGACAAATGAGAGTACTAAAGATAGTAGGCACTCTCAGGGCAGGTGTGAGGATTAGCTATCGGTCAGAGTGGCATTAGCACTACTAAGACGCCATGCCTCTGACTCATGGTTTATCTGTACACAGCCCAATAGTTCCCAAGCTGGTTCAGCTTGGCACACCATCTGGCACCTTTGTTTAAATACAGATTCTTGTAACCCAAGACTCGATACCACAGAATCTCAAGGAATGCGAGTAGGTATTTAACAAGTGGCTGTTCCCAGAATCATCTCTCAACTCGATATCTTTTGATTCTGGTCTTCAAGATTAACAAGTTAGCAGCAAGAAAATTGAATAGAGTGGTTTTTTTTTTTTTTTTTAATGTTCTTACACATACTGCTTTTAAAAGTGTGCGTGGGCGTGTGCACAGGCACATGCATGCACTATGTGAATGCTTCTGAAAGTGACAGAAAGATGATGAATGGCTTGTCCTATCACTTTACTTATTTCTTTGAAACATGGTCTCTCAATGAACCTGGGGCTAGGCTGGCAACCAGCAAGTCCCATTCATCATGCTGCCTCTGGCCCCAATAGCTATAGGATCATAAACACAAATGCAACCATACCAGGCTTTTCACACGGGTGCTGGGAATTGAACTCATAATTTTGAAGCAAGAGTGTTTATGCACTGAAGTACCACTCCAGCCCAGCACCTGTTCTATTCATAGCACTGCCCTACTGCCGTGAAGAGACACCAACTCTCATAAAGACAAGACTTAACTGGGGGCTTATTATAATTTCAGAGAGAGTCCATAACTATCATGGTGGGTAGTATGGTGGTAGACTTGGTATTGGAGAAATGAAATTGAGAGCTACATCCTGATCCATGGGCAGAGAAAGAGAGATCGCCACAGGGCCTGGCACTGGGTTTTGAGACTTCAAAGCCCAAGCCCAGTGAAACAGTTTCTCTAACAAGGCCACAACCTCAAATCCTTATATTCCTTTCAAACAGTCCACTCTCTGCTGACCAAATACTCAAATATAGGAGCTTATGGGGACCATTCTCATTCAAACCAACACAACTCTTACCTCTGTTCTTTAGAACATAATTGTGAAAAGCATTCTTTCCGGTTTTGAGACTGTGTCCCACTATATAGCCACAGCTGGCCTCAAACTCACTATGTAGACAAGGCTGATCTTGAACTCAAAGACAGACACCTGCCTGCCTAAAGGTGTACACCACCATGTTTGGCCTGATAAACTTTCCACAGGAATAGAATAGAGTAACACTGTCCCCCTTAGTGTAGAAACATCTTGATTGACTGCAACAGCAAATAAAGAGTTAATAACCATTCCTGGGCAATGGCCATAGATGCTGTTGCTGCCCATTCAAGAATAGGCTAAGTTTAATAGAACTCTGTTTCCTCACCTAATTCTCCTCATATGTCCTCTGAGGGGGGCGGAAATACCAGTATCTCTATTCTTTGGTTTGAAAATGACACCTTCTTGGTTCTGTTGTTTTGCTATTAATAGAGACATCACCTCATCCCCTGCCCTGTAATCACTCTCTTCCGCACCACTGCTCAAAAAATGACGAGCTGTTGGCCAGTCCTCTCAGACTACCAGGGCAAAACTCACACTAGTCAGAGCATCTGAACTCATTTACCGCCGCTCTGCACTCTTACACAATCAGCTCACCTATCTTGAGTTTCAATTTCCTCTTACAAGTTTTCACTCTACTCTTCCTGGGCTGGAGATCGACCTCCTTGTCTATAACGGCAGAAGTGGAACAGGAGTTGAGGACTCCGGCTTGCCTATCACCATTAGTCTCTCTTCTGATCCTGAGCTCTCGGCACAGTGGGTTTTTTGACCTTGTTAAAAATTTTCCGCTGTCTCTATACCACGAGCTTTAAGACCTGAGTGTATTTCTTTAAATCTTTGCTCTTGTAATTGTTTTAACTCTCCTCTTGATCACTGGATCTGCTCTCTTATTTTCTCCAAGTCACTCTTGATTCTACGCTTTCAAAAATTTGGTGCAGAGACACAGTGGACTGAGTCTCCAACCACCTCATCTTTCCTTATTCTTGATCACTTATTTAAAAGACACACACACACACACACACACACACACACACACACACACACACACAACCTCTTTCTCTCTCTCTCTCACTCATACACACATTTATATCAATGTACATACATATATTTACAACATTTATACATTTCCTAAAAGATTCACATGTGGAAGTGAGCCCATACCTTGAAGAATCATTACATTTTCTAACCAAGCAGATGACTAGCCTGTGTTATCAGAAGCCCTTGAGCTACTGGATGTCTCTCCCCATTTTCTCTTTCTACCCGTCAGATTCCTGTGATTACAATCCATTCAGAAGACTATGGAGGTTACCAAATACAGATGAGTTGACACTTCCTTAAAACACGCCTTCTACTTTTTATGGAGTGAACAAAAGCCATGTGTGCATAGTGTTATGAACGAAGGGCTTAAAACAAAACAAAACAAATGAAGGGCTCTAGCAAATCTACAGAGGCTCCGCTGCAGCCCCTACCCTCCTATCGCCCAATACTGTTCAGCTCTAAAGGCTCATCTATGATTCAGCCTCCTCCTTTGCAGTAGTAATAGTAATAATGAGGATGACAGTTAAACTTTTGGCCTTTATAAGCTGGTACTAAAAAGCAAGAAACAGCTCACAGATAATTGTATATTCAGTATAAAGCCAAGGTTAACTGTTATGCTGTTACTATTTTCCTTGTGTGCTGTGAACACTTGGTCTCTTTGTTTATAAAATACATTCTATAAAACATGAAATGTGTTCCATAAAGTATGTCTATGGCTTGAGACATTTTCCTTCCTTTTATTGAAAATAGGTTTTCTCATACAATATATACTGATTATAATTTCCCTACGTCTACTCCTCCCATTTTCTCCTCACCTCCCTTCCTTTCCCAAACCACTCCCCTTCTATCTCATTAGAAAAGAGCAGGCTCCTAAGAGATAACAACCAAGCATGACAAAATAAAATATAGCAAAGTGAAGCAAAAACTATCATTTCAAGGTTGGACATGGCAACCCAGCATGTGGAAAGGAGTCCCCAGAACCAGAGACTCACTTGTTCTCACAGTCAGGAGTCCCATAGAAATACTAACCTAATAGCTATAATATATAGTGAGAGGATCTGATGTAGACCCACGGAGCCCTATGCTTGCTGACTCAGTGTCTGTGAGCTCATATACACCCTGCTCAGTTGAGTCAGAGAGCCTTGCTCTACTGGCATCTTCCATCTCATCCGGCTCTTACAATCTTTCTGCCTCCTCTTCCATGGATTCCGACCTCTGAGGAAAGGAATTTGATAGAGACCCCCTATTTAAATCCTCTCTCCCCATAATGGTGGGCTGTGGGTCTCTGCATCTGTTCCCATCTGCTGACAGAGGAAGCTTCTTCTGCTGAGGACTGGATAGAGCACACTATCATTAGAGATCATATCATTGATTTTTTTTTTTTTTTAAACCAGAAGAAGTCTTTGGTTTTGCCCTAGGACTCTGGGCTAACTAGTTTCTGGTTCTTGGTTTCCTAAGCACTGTCTGGCGGGGCTTCTTTCTCATGGAGTGGGACTTCAGGCAAATTAGACATTGGTTGATCACTGCCACAATTTCTGTCCTACCATGATTTTGCAGGTAGAACAGACAGATCGTAGGTCAAAGGTTTTGTGGCTTGGTTGGTGTTGATGTTTCTCTTATGATAGCCTGCAGAGTACCTTCCTGCACCAAAGAGACTTCAACATAGGGGTGAAGGCCCCATATAGGCACCAGCTCAGCTTCTCCATGCTCAGTGTCATCAGCAATGGGGCCCACTGGCAGTTTGCAGAGAGTAGTCCAATGACAGCCTGAGTTATATGGGTATTTTGATGGGACATCCTTGACCAACAACTCGATTGAACGCAACCCAGTGGAGACACTCAAAGTCTTGCCCGGCTACAAGAGATGGTCAATTGAGACTTCAGGACATATTTTAAAAGCAAATAGTACGGAGTCTGGTGTAGGTTCAGTAGATATAGTGTTGGCTTAATCTACACAATGCTGTGGGTTCCACTCCCCGGAAACAAAACAAAACAAAACAACTGACTGTAAAGAAATCAAGGGTAACAAAATCAAGAATTAATTTACAAAGAAGGAAGACAGAAACAGAGTGGTATTTCCCTTCTGTATGTGGAGGGAGTACAGTGAGAGGAATATGACCATGGTAATATTTTCATTATGCAGCTTCTAAATTATGTAAGCAAATATGAGCAATTAATGAAGATGGTGATAGGTGGTTAGATAGGTGCATAAGAGAATAATGAAGCTGTTGAAAAAGCAAATTTTAGATGACTGAATTTTTGTCATTTGTTAATCCAATTTATCACAATACAAATGCATTTCATTTGCCAAATTCCTTGTTTCGTAGGATTTCATCCATGGTGCTGGGAGCTATGATAAGAAGATTATTTGAGAGGAAGGGTGAGTGCTGCTCTTCTGCTCTTTATATTCCCTTTGTCAGCAATGACACTGATACCACATTGAATTTCATATCCATAGAACCATGTTTAAAATGTGCAGCTGAACCCTGAACCACAGCAATGCTTGTTTTGTGGTGTACTATTGTTGAGGAAGCACCCAGCACTTACTTTACACAGGCTCCAAGAGTGTGTGTGTGTGTGTGTGTGTCCATCCATGTATGGATGGATGCAATTGATGCATTTGTGTGTATAAGGTCATGCACGCACATGTAGGCCAAGTGTTGTTCCTTGCTTTTTAAAAGTCTTTTCTGTGGGCTCTAGACTTGCATATTAGGTGAGGCGGGCTGGCTGGCAGGCAGGCGCAGGGAGCCTCCTGTCTCTACCTCTCAGCATGGGAATACAAGCACGTACCACCACAGCGAGGGTTCTAGTGGGCTACAGGGACCAAACTTGGGTCCTCACACTTGCACAACAAGTACCTTACAGGCTGAGTTATCTCCTTGAAAATTTTAACGTATGATTTTTTTTTTTTTTTTTTTGGGTCTCTCCTCTCATGATGTTCTTGATCAACTTAGACCCATGATTTCCTCTGCCCATCTTATGACTTCCTACACTGCTGTAGTTGTATTAAGATGTGCAGCTGCTTTTATTCTTCTGGTGTCTTTCTTTTCATCACAAAAGGATAAGATAGAATCAAATAGCAATTTTATTGGCGCAAGAAACTGCAAACCCTACAAAAAAAAATAAACTATGAACGAGAAGTCAGCATTTCCTTATAACAGCTTAACTGAGAGAAGTCCACTGTACCGAAATGTGCTTTGGCTCATCCCAGGAGATGAGCTTATCATAGCTTAGGGCAAGACACAGACAGTCACATCAGGAATTGTTCCTGTGGATCTGTGCAACCCCAGACCTATCTGTGCAAACCCGGATCCATCCATGTGGACAACAGCTCTACAGGCTGCCGAGCTGAGGCTAAACAGTAAGTGTAGGGCAGGGTTAACAGACTGGGTAACAACAATGCACCTATAGATTTAGCTGGCTTCTGTAGACGTTTAATACCATCATCAGATGATGGCACAGGCTGCTATGCAATTAAACTGCCATTAAGAGTTTCAGAAGTGCCTAAGGCAATTCCAGAAGAGATGGTCAATCCTGTCTTAGATTGATTCTGCCCTATCAACTCATTACACTCGCCAGAGACAGCAACATGCTTATATATAATATTTAAAATGTCAAACAGTAGACTGCTTGGCATTAGACTGAATTTATAATCAACTTGGGAATTCATTCAACTGAATACACTGAATATCAATGAGGGCTGATATCCACTCCCTGTTTAGCATGGGCCAGGAAGCGAGCTCATATGTCTTACAAGCTGGAAACCTTAACCAAGGTAGGTATCAGGGCAGTTGGTATTTTTCAGGCAAAAAAACTAAGAGAAAGCGTCCTCTATAGTTTATCTTGTTGGCGTAGAGATGCGAATCACAGCAACACCCCGTAGTTTGGGAATCACTTTTCATCATTTTCCAACCCCCCAACATATCCACTAGGTAGTCGTGACATATTCTGAAACACAAAACCCAACAGGCTGGAGGTTTGAAACAGTCCAGCAGTTAGAAGCATTTCCTGCCTTTCCAGAAGGCCCGGGTTTGATTTCTAGAACACAAACGGCAATTAACAGCCATCTGCAACTCCACTTCCAGGGGGTCACATGCCGTCTCATCACCCCCACCGGCACCACGCAGGCATATGGTGTACATGTATACATTCAGGCAAAACACACATAGACATAAAATCGGGCATGCGATATGCACATACACATAAAATAAATCTTTAAAAAAAACACTTAAAACTCTTATCAGCTGAGACTGAGAAACAGGCCTTCTATAATTAACATTTTTCTAAAATACGAGGCTCGCTTATGATGTGTGATTTAATATAGGACACGATAGTAAAGCATGTGATCTTCCTGTATGATACGTGAGATAACAGAGGGCAATAATAAGATGCAATGCTCACATAGGATATATGACATAAGATAAACAATAATAAAATTGATTCCACGCTTCTAATTACTGTGAAAGAATGGAGAGAAAAAAAGAAGACTGTCCTAAACTGAAGCCCTACTTACTTCCAAACATTTCTCGGGGGGGGAGAGGGGGGGAGGCGGGGAGAGGGTCCACATAAAACTTATCAGTATAGTCCTGCCATGCCTTCTGTGATTTCCACAGGTGATACTCTGCGAGGGACATGACAGTCTCTAGTAATTGCTGCACTTTCTACCCTCCAGAGTCCTTCTGCTAATGTTCTTGCTCGGTCAAGAAGCAGTGTCCTGCCCAGAGTTCTAACCTATCAGGCTAGAAAGGCGTGAACGCAAGGGTCTGCATGTGGGAAATGTGGCCCAGCTAACCATCTCAGTTCTAGGTTTAACTCAATAGCCAAGTGTGAGCTTCCACTCACGAGGGGCTCAGAAAGGACTGGAGTCTGGTGCTTCGGTTTCAAAGAGAAGGCTAGGAGGCTTGCTGCTTTCCCGGAAACTTTAAGAACCCTATCACTATCACCCCAGCTCCATCAGTGCCACAAAGCAGTTTAACCTGAGTGATTATATCAAAGCGTGGTCCTGGAAAAGACATGGCGGACTCTCTGAGATCCAACCTTTCCAAGGATCTGCAGAAGCCAAAGTACTTTCATCAAGTCACAACTCCACTTGTCACTTTCACTCTCAATCTCTCAGAAGAGTCAGGTGGGGTTTTCAGCGGCTGCATGACGCCATAAATGCAGGCATGTACAAACAGGCATTTCATCACTGCGCCAGGCATTAAAGTGATGAAAAGCATGCAGGGACACACTGTTACTCTCCCCACTATTTTTTTTTTCTTTCTCCTTTCTAATTTGGAAACTGAAAGCATCTTTTCATACGTATTGTTACTTATGTTACATAGACAATAAATATCTTTAATAAATTAATAAACAGCATACCGATTTCTCGGGTTAATTTCTCAAAAGTGAACACTGGTATACATTACCCACATTATAAAAGCTCACTGGAGTACATGGTGATCTTTAAGTACCACAGAGTCCTGAAACTAAACACTGTGTGCGGATGCTCCAGGGACAGGGACTGGAGGGATGCGCTGACATTGCCTGAAGGCTGCATATGCAAGAGCAGTCTGAGCAGCTGGTGCCCAACCTGTCTCCCATCCCTCCCACCTGGGAGTCACTAGGCAAGCATATCATTTTCCATGCAGATCTCAGATGCCCTGCAGGATGTAGGGGAGGAGCCTGTGGGGTTGGGGGATTCTGTTCTAGCAAGAAGGACAAGGCCAGGGGGTCAGGGTCAGGGTCATGCCCTCTGACTCTGCACTCTTGGGACTCCTGCTGCTGTTTTCCAGTCTTGCCCACTGACTCTTCAGCCTTACATTTCTCTCACTTGGTTCAGAATCCAGCAAAGAAAAGGTCCTGTTTATTGAGCAACTTCAAAGACTTTAGCATTTGGTGAACTGCACTGGGATGCGGACCAAAAAAAAAAAAAAAAGTCAAATGTTAGAGGATAAAATACCCAGGAGGGCCTTGGCCTTCTAGCCAAAGTAAAAGGTTCATTTTTCAAGTCCTGCACGCGTTTAAACTAGGTGGTATGCAGGTTTGATTATGCAGTGGCTGGTTTCTGTAGTTGGGCAAGTGGCTTCCAACATGAAGAAGCTTTATTTCCTAAACCACACGGTGCACTGATCTTGATGTGACCACAACTTTGTCCATCAAAGTGGCTGTGAGAGACGGAGGGCCTACAGTAAAAGCAGTGGACCTCAGGAGATGGCACCAGGCCACCCAGGGACTCAGAAAGAGACCAGGATGCACAGTGACCTCAGCCAACGCCATGCACTAGAGGCAAGTGCTGTTACAGTTTGGCTCTGGCAATGATCTGAGGGAGTGTGGGATTCCCAGAGATCCCCATGAGCCTCGGCCTGGGCAAGCAGGAGCCACAGAGGGACCCAAAATGAGATTATTTCAATATCTTCGGCCTGAAGTACAAGCAAGCAGTACAATATTTGCTATTTTTAAAAGACAGTGACCTCAAGAGTCCTCACAAGATCTCACCTTAAATTATTCATGACAGCCCAATGGAAGTTGGCTAAGAATTGGCAGCCTTTGCCTCAAATCTTGCCCTGTCCCTCCTACCCAACCCCACCCCCACCCCCATCTCCAAGCATTCAAGGGCACAAAGGGCATATCCTGGATTCTAAAGGCTTGATCAAAAGCTCAAGGGTTAGCCCCAACCATGCAATCAGGATGGCCTTTACAAACGACAGGGAAATCTACCCTTGCAGATGGCCTGTATAGTTGGGGGACGGGGCCCTTTGTGGCAGGATGTTGGCTCTGTTTTTTAGCAATTAAACTTTTATTGTACAACCCAACTAGCTTACACAAAAGGGAAAAAAGATTAAAGGGAAACAAGAGTGAACCTTCCGGTATCTAGGTGTCTGTGGCCTGCGAGCTGGTCCAGCCTGTTCGCTGAACCTCTTCCCGATCCACATCCACGCGTGGTGAAGCCCAGTCTGAACCTGTTGCTCTCAGTCTTCTCTGCCTGCCTGTCTGTCACGTGTAAGGGGCACTCTCCCTCTCCCATTGAGAGTCAATTAGAAACACAATAGTTCAGGTGGAGTCCCAAGGTCCGTTTTTTGAATTCCAGGATGGCTCCACCCAGTCTATCTCAAGGTTAATCTCAGGGAGTATCCTTGGTGTGTCTTAGGGCAAAGCCTGCCAAGACTGCTTTCACCTGTGACAAAGCTCACAGTCCTTCCCACAGCAGGAGGCAGAGAGCACCAGATCCCTGGGCAGCTTGTTCACCTCCAGGAACCCAAAGGGAATGGACATTTTTTTGGGAATGGACTTTTGGCTGTACTGGCTATGAAGTGAGACTCCACTGGGAAAGGTGTCTGTGGGAGGGTAAGTTTAGCAACTAGGCCACCCTGGGGTCGGGCAGCAGTCATCCATGCATACTGGATTTTCCTTGTGAACATCTGACATTCAACCAACATCACCTGAGGTTCTGAACTGTCCAGTAGCCCCTCTCATCTAGAGTGTTCTATGCCATGGAGTCTGCATTTCCACCTATGAGCTATTTAAAAGTTCAAGGGATGGGAAATACATACCAGAGGCTTGGGGAGTCTCACATCCATAAAGAAACTCTACACAGAACTTGCCTCTCAGCCACCCCACACATCATGAATTTCCTGTGGTGGCCTTTGAAATACAAAGACCAGCTCTAGGGAACAGTTCTGTCTGGCATAACTCTTCCAAGATCGGGGCCTTGTTTGCTTTCTACAGCTATAGGCTGCAAAGATGATTGCATTTATCATCTCATATGCCCCACTTGGGACTCGAAAAAGTGAAACTATAGACCTGTGGAGACCTAATGGAGCTGAGGGAGAGAGCCTTGTGACTGATGCCTACTTCCCTCAGGGGCTTGCCAAATGGCTGCCAGAACACACATGCTGGATGGTTGAGAACATGGGCTCATTCGTCAATGCATACTAAAACCATTTGCATAGAGCCTGCATTCCCAACTGCATGGAGCAGAGTTTTACCAGCATTAACATTTGTGGGCCCTCTGTGCAGTTTGGAGCCATCAACTGGGTACACAAATTCCAACCTCCAGTCCCTTCGTCAGCCCTTTCCTGGAAGGAGCATTATCCTGCTGGACTCATAGGGCCAATCACCCAGAGTGCAGACCAGCTTCATTCTACACTGTCAAAGATAGAAGGGGACGAATAACTAACTTGGAACATTTAAGCCACCTTCCCTAACCTAGTATTTATCAGTAATAAAAGTTCTATTGTGTTTTGTTTCATCAACTGTTGACTCTTTTGTCTTATTTGGCTTTAGAAGGATGAGCAGTATGAGGGCAAGGGAACGACACCAGAGTTACCTACAAACTTGCAATCTTGCTAAATGCTCAAAGATCAAGGGTAAACATCTAAGGTCATGGGGGTGGGGTGGGGCTAAGGCTGTAACACCGTGTACTAGAGTCCAATCCCAGTACTGTAAAGTGGGGGGTGCGTGGAATTACCCCAAAAGGTGTTACTACACCACCATCTAGGTCACAGTCACATGCCCTCTGGGTGGTATATATTGAGGACACGGAGGGAGGCACCCAGGAGAGAGCAGTTTCTTGGGGGGATCAAGTACTAGGAACAGAAAGCTGAACCGTCCCCCACCCCCACCCCCAGGTCACTGCCTGAGTTCAGACTGAGACCAAGCTAGTAAGATGTCCAGGGGCAGGGAGGGGGGGGGCAACTGAACAATTTACAGAAAGAACAGCCCGCCCCTCTATTACTAATATGTAAGATATCACCGAGTTCAACTTGGCTAGTGACAAATATCCACTTCACAAGTCCCTATGTCCGCCTCAGCCTTTTAGGTCTCCCCATTTAAAAGCCCAAATTTTGCTCCTTGAAAACAAAAATTTTTAAGTCCTCATTCTAAAGTTCAAATCCCCCTCTGGGCGGTAAGTCTCCAGAGTCCACACGAGACTTACTGTGATCCCACTGTGTCTACCTTGTTGCTTATGTCCTTGGAACTCCGGAAGTGGTTACCCAGGAGCCAGAGCTCTGTTCAAGCCCCACCCACCACCTTAGAGCAGTGAGCGCTCAGGTGCGCCTGTCAAGCCTGGCTCTGTTTTTAGCGTATAAGACGGATAAGGATAATAATATCCACTGGTTTCGGGGAATTGATGCAGGGACTGCGTGCAACACTACAGGCAAATGGCTTCACTGGACACACAGGAAGGACTCTGCACATATTATGGTTAATCACATGACCTCCACTTTCAAAAAACGTCCTAGGCACATTTTCTTCTAAGCCCTAGGTGACAAGCAACAAGGCCAAGTGACAGGGACATTTTAAACTGCATCCTTCATTGCAGAACAGTCACAAACTCAACCGCACCTAGGAACACTCAAATTTAAACTAAGAGGAGTTACCAGTACCCAAACTATCAGACTTCAAAATGTTAAAGTTGGAAGAACGGGTGAAACCTGTGCACACTGCCGGGTGGCCCTGTCTGGAGGCTCTTGCATTACCTGGGAAATAAGAACCTACGCCGCTGGCAACCCATCAATTCTCCTCCAAGATGCCTATCTCAGTGCAGAGCATCGGCCGATCACCCGAGAGCTTCCTAGGCATACAGAGGCTCAGGGTCTACGTAGGACTTCTTGAATTAGAAGCTTGGGTTCGTTTTTAGCAAGCTTTCCAATGATTCTTATGTAAGCTTGAGTCTGGAAAACACAGTCCTGGAGTAGCTTTTGCATTCATGGCCACGTGGCGTGGATAAGAGTGTTGTTGGTAGAGGTAAAAAACTCAGAAGCTGCATACTCTGGCCTATCAACCACAACCCACGTAAGGAAACTGCACCATATTCCTAGCATGTAATGATCTAACATTAGTGAAAATGAACAAATTATAGCTACAAAACTCAACTGAATGAATCTTGCTGGCATAATAAGCAGAAAGCCAACTCTCAGAAAAATACAGTAATGTACATGTGCACAGTACATTTAAATAGATACTGGATGATGGGCATAAACATATAGAAGGAATGAAGGAAAGCAAGGAATAAATATTAGAAAAATGAAGATGGGTTTTATATTTGGGAGAAAGGAAGGGAATGGGTCCAGAATTCTGAGGAATACTGAAGCTACTCTTCCTTAGCCTGGCTAGTGGCTATTATGAAATATTTACATACTTTATTTTTAAAAGTAGGGCTGGCAAAATGGCTCAGCAGAAAAGGGCACTTTCTATCAAGTTGCAGGGGCTTCAGTTTGATCAGCTGAACCCAAATGGTGGCGAGAGAAGCTGCTCTCCCATGCTGTCCTCTGACTTCTCACATGCACACTGTGGGAGCTGGCACACCCACACCCCTACCTACCCCCACAAGTAAGTTAAAAAGTAAGCTGTATATGTCAGCTTTATATATTCCTCTTCACCACACCATAATTGATAACAAAAAAAAATCCTTTCGAAAAAGATGATCTTCAAATGAGTTTTTTGTTGTTGTTGTTTTGTTTTGTTTTGTTTTTCGAGACAGGGTTTCTCTGTGTAGCCTTGGCTATCCTGGACTCACTTTGTAGACCAGGCTGGCCTTGAACTCACAGCGATCCGCCTGCCTCTGCCTCCCAAGTGCTTAAATGAGTTTTTAAAAATGGTGTGTCAATGTACTTTAATTTTTTGTTTTGTTTTGTTTTCTTGAATTCCATAGACATCCAACTCAAGAATGCAAAGCCCAACCTCTGGCTGCTTGCATATGATTCAAGCCGCTTTGTGTGGCAAAGGAAGCACTTATCTGTTATACAGTAGTATTCTGATATACAGTAGGTGGATGCTTTTGAGAATTCAATGAATTAATATAGTGAATGCATTTGCTTAGAGTAGTGCCTGAGTGGGACATAGTAGGTATTGGAAAAGAATAAGCTACAATTAGGACATGATCACACTTAAGTTTAAAGCAAGATATCTGTCAATAAATCATGAGCAGAAAGCAAAAACAATGAATCTCACTTCTTTGCAGGAAATATGCTGACATCAACCTGCATTACAATATGACATTCAACAGTCTCCCCTTACAGGTTCTTAAGTTAGAAGTATTCAACAGATGAGTATATCTTTTACCAGCCTGGTCTCAATACATATGTACACATGCATATACATGTGTCCACTAAAGGACATTAAAAATATTAAGTCACAGAAAGAATAGATGGCCTAAGGGCCCACAATGGCTCCTGTCTGATCACTAATGGTGGCCAAGTCAATCTCTGATACAATCATAGTCACACTCATCCCTTCTTCTATTTGTAATGATGGTGGAAGTCTATCAGACTATATGTTAGAATGTAAAGATGAGGGCTAGAGAGATGGCTCTGTGGTTAAGAGCATTAACTGCTCTTCCAGAAGACTTGGGTTCCATTCACCGCACCCACACACTAGCCAGCTATAACAGTATACACAGAACAACTAAATGTTCAAACTCTTGACTAGTTTTGTTTTGCATAACACAACAATAATGACTAGGCTGCGAAATCTTCAGTCAGGGATCTAAAACTGTACTCCAGTACAGGAAGGCACTTTCTTATACACACATATGTTCTTCATAGTAGCCTTATGATGAATAGCAGTTATTGCCCCCTCTTTACAGATGGACAGACTGCCAAACAGAGACCCCTGCCAACTACCACATTCACACTATAGACAAGGGGTCAGAGCCAGGATGCCCATGCAGACTGACCAGCAGCTCCACAGTGACAATTCTTTTGTTTACCTACTTGCTTGTTATTCTTGAAAGTTTTATACATGTCTTTAGATTTGGGAGTTTAACCTGGAATAGCTACAGAAGCCAGGAAGCCACAAAGGGGTCATGGATAGGAAGAAGGGTTTCGTGAGACAGAAGATTGTCAAGTAATAGTGGCAGGAACGTCTAGCTGGGGGAGGGAATGGCAAGGGAGAGCAGGAGGGGAGTGAAGGGGGAAAGGAACACCGAGCATATGAAAACCTATACCCTTATTTGAAAATATAAAAAGAAAAGAGCTTGGATATAAGTACCCTACACTGAAGGGATAATGTACTCCCCAGAAGACACAGCTTATTATGTAATTATGTATTTATTTATTTAATAAGTATTTATTATTTAATAATTTAGCAACCCAAGTACCAGGCGAGCAAAGCTCTTTTTTTTTTTTTTTTTTTTTTTTTTTTTTTTTTTTTTTGAGACAGGGTTTCTCTGTGTAACCTTGGCCATCCTGGACTCACTTTGTAGATTAGGCTGGCCTCGAACTCACAGCGATCCGCCTGCCTCTGCCTCCTGAGTGCTGGGATTAAAGCCGTGCGCCACCACGCCCGGCTCGCAAAGTTCTTTTTAATTGGCCTTTGCTGTCTGCCTGAATGTATGGTAAGATTTTTTTCCTTTTTTTTTTTAAATTAAATATTTTATTTTTTACATATACGTATGGTAAGTTTAACCTTACTGCTGAAGACACCACACACTGTGGTGGCAAAACATGGAGAAATCAACCTAGAACTGACCCAAAGCTCTGTCTTTGCTGGCTAGCTTTCATAGTACTGCAAGGCCCTGTGCAGGCTGCTGGAGGAAGAAGGAACGTCATCAGCAGGCTTATCCAGCTGTGAACCCTTCCAGCTAAAATGATGACCAGCCTGGCATGCTCAACCGCTCACACAGTAGTCGTGGGGAAAACCAACAGCTTTCTGGCTGTATTTAAGACCTGATTTGTAGAAGACAACTTTTGCCCAGTACTGTAAACCTGGCCAGGATCGCAGGCTAGGCGGACTTCCCTCAAAGAGAACCTATTACTACTGCTTTGCTAAATGGACATAATGTCAAACTTCTTTCTAAATTATGACCCTTACCCACAGTTCAGTTCAGTCCTCTAAGCCTCCTCAGAGAAAGTTCTTTTTGCCATGGATGGCATTTAGTGCAGACTCAAAACTGATCAAATGTCAGAAAACAAGCGAATTTGGGGTGCTAGACCTTAAAGGTGGCATCTGTATCACAAAGTCCCCAAGGCTTAGGGGACACTGCAGGAGGGGCAGGGGCGGGGGGAGGATTTAAGAGCCTGAGGTTGAGGCTGAGAAAGTGTCTTCTGGATAGGATACTGCCTATATACTCACTTATTCTCTGTAACTAGACCTGCGTTTTCGCCATTTCTTCACAGAATTGGGCAGGGCTCCTGAGGCCTCACCACTCCTTGATGGGCTAATGACAGAGATCCCTGGGGGAAGAGGTGTCACTCGCTTTGGTGATGTGGCCACAGATAAACTGCTCCTGCTGCAGTTGCTTATGAGGATGCGCATTCTTTTTTTTTTTTTTTTTTTTTCCGAGACAGGGTTTCTCTGTAGCCTTGGCCATCCTGGACTCACTTTGTAGACCAGGCTGGCCTCGAACTCACAGCGATCCGCCTGCCTCTGTCTCCTGAGTGCTGGGATTAAAGGCGTGCGCCACCACGCCCGGCCAGGATGCGCACTCTTAAGCACTCCACCAGCATGCCACTCAAGGCTACTCACTCAGTGGAACTCAGTAACGATAAGGACAGCGCAAAAACCCGTAGAAAGGTTACACCTAACAAAGAAGTATTGCAATCCAGAAGGCTCTACAAATGAAGGCAAATGTGTTACCATGTACATGTATGCTTTATGAACTCTTGCGTGTATCTGTGTGTGTGTGTACACGTATCATACGTAACGCAAGACATACCACTTCGTGTTGCATAAGCTCTGGTGCGGTATGACACTGACAAAGTTGCGTATTTTGGCACACCAACCAAAGGGATATGTGTTTACATGCGTATGTATTTTAATTATGAAGTACCAACATTTAGGGAGCCAAGGAATTGAAATCTTGGAAATATTCATTATGGATGCAAATAAATCACTAAAGACAAACTCACTATTTTCCAAAACGCTGTTCTGTCCCACCCTAAAATGTTATTAGCAGTCCGTTGAGTGATCCATTGTACTTACACTTAAATATGTCACTGTCTCCTGTTACAATACAGATCCATCAAGAAGGCTTCTAAACAAAACTTCCTAAACCCAATCACGGCTTTGTGGCCAGGGGACGAATACCACATCAATGTGTAAACTATGTAAATGGTTATGCCATCTCTCCACCTTGAATTCATGCTTACCTCTCAGCAAAGACCAAACTATGAACAGAACTTGATGAACAAATTCTGTCTGTGAATAATTTTTATATTCTCTATATAACGTATAGAGACTACAAAAAGTAATACACCAAGGGGACATTCGAGTCAGGGTTTGTTTGTGTAGCTCTGGCTATCCTGGAACTCACAGAGCTCTGCCTGCCTCTGCCTCCCAAATTCTGGGATTAAAGGCATGCACTGCCACCATCCAGCTGTATACAATCTTATTAATACACTAAAAGAAATTGCAGGGCAAGAAAGCTCGCTCAGTCAATAAAGTGTTTGCTGAGAAAACACAGAGGCCTAAGTTCGATACCAAGAAAGCTGAGCATATGAAATGCACTTGTAATCCAGTGCAAGGGAGGTGAGGAGCCTCTGGGACTCAGTGGCCAGCCTGTGGGCCAAAAACAAAGATACAAAGTGCCTGAGGCATGACTCCCAAGGTGGTTCTGTGGCCGGTACACACAGGCACACCTGCGCACACAGCTACACTCACACAGTCAAATTCAAATATGCACCCATAAAAGCAAAAATAAGAGCTTCTCTGACCAAACCCAAACCAAATTAAACAAACAAATCATTGTGTAGTCAGTCACTTAAAGGAATGTAAGGTCTAAGGGAGTGGAGACTTCAAACTGCCAAACTAGATACCAGACAACCGTCATGGACTGAGAAAAAGGCTGAGGGGTTGGGTAAAGAGAGAGGAGAGGGAGAGAGGGGGAGAGGGGAAGGGAGAGGGAGGGAGAGAGAGAGAAAGAGAGGGGGGGGGGGGGAGAGAGGGAGAGAGGAAAGAGGAGAGAACAGAGTATGAGGAAACGCTACAGTTCTCATGGTCAACTCAACTCAACTGACAACTCAACTGTGTCAGTTACACAGACACAAGGGGGTAAAGTCCACCCCACCCCCAGTACACCCTGGACAGTTGAAAATGAACAGTGGAGGGCACAACAAAGCACTCAATGTAAGCCTTTTCAAATAAAAAACGGTCACGGACACTGGGCAGAGGGCCTTGTTGAAAGTGGGTCACTGGTAAGCTCAGAGAAAATATTAAGAAGCATCCCTAAAAAGATTAGGATCTGTTTCTACAGGAAATTTTATACTCAGAAAGACTACTCTTCGGCTCTATATCCCTTTTAGAAAGAGGGAGAAGAGAGATGATCAGTCACAGTTTCCCAGTGCAGAAACCATGCCCGATGACCATGACTACAGACACAGAGAGCCAAACAGGAAGGAAGGTCCACACAAGGTGTTCAGTGGGCAGACACCACAAAGGTTCAAATAGCCTTTAGCTGCAGTCAAACCATCTATCTGTTTTCCATGATTCATTTTTATCATCCTTAACCTATTTCTATAGCTATTTCTGTGAGTCTTTTATATTGCTGTGACTATTATAAATGTAAATAACAAAAATAGACGGATGGCTTGGACTAGGGCATGGACACAGTGAGCGCGAGAGAACAGACATGCAGGGAACACAACTGCACCATCTAAAAAGATACGCGAAGTAAGAGGCAGTTGCTATTACTCATCTAGCAAATAGCTGCCACTGGGGGACTGTTAGGTTTGGAGGGGCTCCAACTAGGGCACTAGGCATTACCATCCAGGAAGACACAGAACAGTGGTTCTCAACCTGTGGGATGAGACCCCCGACAGATTGGCACACCACATACCCTGCCTATCCGTTATCCCATTTACAGCTCATAACAGTAGCAGAATTACAGCTGTGGAACAGCAACACAATAAATTTATGGTTGGGGGTCACCACGACACGAGGAACTGTATTAAAGGGTTGCAGCATTAGGAAGGCTGAGGACCACTGACTTAGTAGAGTGGACATGTATACAAACAAATGACCCAAATGCACTTCATGCTTCCCTACCTGAAATAACTAAATGTCTGTGAGCACAGATGAGAGTGTGTGTGTGTGTGTGTGTGTGTGTGTGTGTGTGTGTGTGTGTGTAAGGAAGCAATCTGAATCTCAAATTACCTACAGTATAAGGAAGCAAGCTATCAAAAGGTAATCTTGAACGCTTTGGCTTCAAGTACCCTCCCCTAGAACATCGATACAAGGACTACTGTAGGCCAGTATTTTGCATGAAATATTTATTTCTTGGCTCAGAAAATAACCCAAAATGAACATAATTTTTCTGTGTCGACCAGTGAAGCCAATACAAGGCAAAAACAACAACCACCAACCAAAACCAGTCAAACATAGAAAAACAATTAAAGTGGTCCTAATGTAATCTCTTAAAGACTTGTGTTGTGCTCGCTTCGGCAGCACATATACTAAAATTAGAAAGATAAAGAGAAGATTATCATGGCCCCTGCCCAAGGATGACACACAAATTTGTGAAGCAGTCCATATTTTTGTATATATGTGTAATAATATAAATGTATATGTAAAAAACAAAAATATTTTTAAAAAAAGAAAAAAAAAAGATTTATGTTAAGTGGGACCGGATAACTTCCTTTTTGTACTTAATAAAATTAACGGCCTTTTACTCATTTAACGCAGGTCTCCTTTAATAGCTTCCCACCAACAAATAGAAATTTTGTATAAGATTACAATCAGGTTTATTCATTTACTCACAAGGGGTCATGTTAAAGGTATAATATTTATAGAGGCTGTCAGTAGAAACAACATATTCCTCACAAAATGTTCATAGGAACTTGTTTGAGTTGTACTGTTGAGATTTGTGATATATATTTCTAAGTAACTTCATTTGTTATTTAATATTCAATATTCAATATTTAATATTCAATATTGTTATTTAATATTCAAATATGGAAAGTGAACCACTAGAAATGAAAACATTCTCAAAATTTAGGTGACGGTACATCTTGGATTTATGGTCACAATGAAGAAATGTGGGAGAAAACCACTTTCAAAGAAATGTATATTTCTAGGCTTTTCAGAAGTGAATTAAGTTCCAAGGTTGGCTCAAAAACACGTTTTGTGTATTTCCTAACATCTTATTTGTTGAACAGCAACAATCTGAAATACTTTTTATAACTGATGAGACACTTGGCTAGGATTTCCTCTTACTACAGGAAACTATATATAAAAAGAATGAAAATCTTAATTAAGCATCACATTTTGGCTTCAGATGCCAAAGAAGAGCAAAATATTTGAGGCTAAGATTAAACAGAGGGTGTAGTAGGGGGAGACAGCTCAGTCAATAAAGCACTTGCCACTCACCTCTGAAGATCTGTAATGCATTTCCCCAGAACCCCAAGAAGAACACCTGCTGTGGTCCTATAATCTTAGTGTTGTAGCGGAAGCCAGGGTGACCTTGGGGCTTGCAGGTCAGCAGAGTACAGAAATTAGCTCTAGAATTAATGACGGTCCCTATCACAAAGTGGAAGAAGATAGCTGATACGGTCCTCCGTTGTTTGCCACACACATCCACAAGTTGTTGTATGCATAGGGTCTTTGCTCCTGCCCTCCCCCTGCACACACGTATGCACACAAATTAACTACAGGAAAAAAAAAGTCAGCCCCGTACACTAGAACTAAACCATTCTCTAGTGCTATATAAAAAGGAGCCCAGCCTGAGTCAAGTTCTGCTGTCAACTACAGACATGATTTTAATCTGGGTTCTGAAAACTACTCAACTTGTCTGAGTTTACCTGTCAAAGGAGGGTATATCACCTCCTGAAGGAATTATGTAAATATTTCACACAATTGCCCCAGCCTCTGAAATAAAAATATTTAACTTTTAAGATTTTTAAATTTGCTGTTAGATATTATGTAAAAGTTTTGAAATGGCTTTGTAAAGTGGCTGCAAGCATCCAAGTGTCCCTGGTTTTCTATGGTATATGAGCCCCTCTGGCGTATTAAAATGACTTAGTGTCCTTTCTAAAGTCTAAACACACTGTGAAACCCCGGAAGCTCTAAGTGTGGGAGAAAACTACACGGAAATCACAGTGGCTCCCTTCACAAGCAGAAAAGGTAAAATGTACAAATCTCAGTACAACAGAAGAAAGCTGGAGAAAATTAAAATGTAGTTTAATGATGACAAAAATCATCGGTTGACAATTCTAGCTCCAAAATTTGTGGAATAGTAAATACTTCAATTTATTTTTCTCTTAGAAACAATTTTTTGTTTTGTTTTGTTTTTTTGGTTTTTGTTTTTGTTTTTGTTTGGTTTTTCGAGACAGGGTCTCTCTGTGTAGCCTTGGCTGTCCTAGACTCACTTTGTAGACCAGGCTGGCCTCGAACTCACAGCGATCCGCCTGCCTCTGCCTCCCAAGTGCTGGGATTAAAGGCGTGCGCCACCACTGCCCAGCTAGAAACAATTTCTTAATTCATCAAAACACCAAAGAATTTATCAGGAGAGGCTATGGGAATAAGGGGAATATCAGGATGAAGACCATGTTGAGATGCACAGTTTAAATTACAATAGTCTAATATTTCAAACCAGACCACGTTAAAATTATAATTACGGTATACAGAAGCAGGTATGTACACTAAGTGACCTCTTTTCCCTTTCCCTCTATTCCTCCAACCCTCCTCCATAGTACACAGAGCATATTTTGTTGAGAGGAGACAGAGGGGGCTGGCAAGATGTCTCAGTAGTTCATAGCCCATGCTGCTCTTTCAGGGACCTTGGCTAGACTCCCAGCTCCCACACGGCAGCTCATAATTGTCAGTAACTCCAGGTCTAGGGGCTCTGATGCCCTCTTCTGGCCTCATTAAACACCAGCCACACATACTTTGCATAGACACACACATAGGCAAAACACCCACATAGCTACAATTAAAAAGAGACAAAATACCTTAAGGAGAGAGCACTGGGAATCTGAGCCATTCTGTTCTAGCAGTTCATGTTTACAGTAGTGCTTTCTTTTAAGTAGCTCAAGATTTTTTTTTTAAACCACATAACCAAGTTTCCCAACTGGACTTGGGAAAAGCCAAGATGAAGCACTTATTGCAGAGGCAGTCAGATTCCCAGACTTACAACTCACCTTAGACTACACCTCCAGCAAGGGAACAGCCGAATACTTCCATACCCAGTCAGTCTAGAGAATGTAAGAACTACCACAATGGTTCCTGCCAGCATAACCTCTCAGGCACAGGTAACTTGGCATGATATGGTCCTTCCTAGCACGAGGTCAACATGGATCTTTAAGTGCAATTTAACCTTGTATCAGTTTCTCTCTATTGCTCTAATAAAGCACCGAACGTAGGAATCTGGGGAGGAAAGGGTTTCTTGTCACAAGGGAAATCAGGGCAGGATCTCAATGCAGGAACTTGGAAGCAGGAACTGGCGAAGCCTCCTTATTGGCTTGCTCCTCCAAGTTCACTCAGTTTTCTTTCCTAAAGTGGCCCAGAGCCACCTGCCCAGGGATAACGCTACAGAGTGCACTGGATTCTCCCATGTCAATCCTTAATCAAGAAACACCCCTACACACTCCCAGACATGACATCAGGCCAATCAGATGGACGCAGTTGCACGACTGAGGTGCTACGTTGCCAGGCAATGCAATTGTGACAAATTAACAAGGACCAACCAGCACAGCTCTCCATCATCCTGCTCAGCCATCCTTCAGACCCACGATGCATTATTTTTATACGGTTGGAATTCTCTACCATTAGCTTAGATCAGCTTCAATTTACTGATTCTCCGCTTGGTTTTCTGTCCTTCTATTCCATCTTACTGTCCACTTGATCCTCAGGAGACTGCAACCCCACTGATTATTCTAACAGCCTCTTCTATATTCCAGGTGTTTGGACTACTCGAACAGTTCCAAATATGTAAAACTAAACTGTTTTGTTCCATGCAGTAGGAATTCTCAAGTCTGTCTCGATAATACCACAAATTATTAAGCCATTGCTTACTGAGGAATATTGATAGACTACATTATGTTCCAACCATTTCTAATACACAATGCTTCAATAACTATCTTCAAGCATTATATACAAAATATGTATGTTATGAATACAGGAATAAGCTACAGAAAAATAACTGGGGGGTTATTACTGGTTATAACCAGTCAAAAGGCTGCATTTTTAATGTCAGAGTTATCACTCAAAAGCAAATGGGGATATAAGTAATCTAAGTAACATTAGTCGTATTTTTTTCTTTAAATCTACTATATATATTTTTTTTGTTACAGTAGGATAGTCAGTATAAGATATTACAGATTAAAAGCCAAGATTATAGAATGTGAACGCCTGCTGTCACAGAAGGTAAGCCACTGTTGGTAGTAAGTCCTGAAAACTTACATCTGCCCCTCTGAGGATGAAAAATTTTTTACATTTTAGGTAGAAACTTAAGGTTATTCAAAAAAAAAACTTTAAAAATGAGGCATGATTGAAGTGCTTTTAAAGCAATCCCAAGAATTATAGGACTGGCCGGGCGTGGTGGCGCACGCCTTTAATCCCAGCACTCGGGAGGCAGAAGCAGGCAGATCGCTGTGAGTTCGAGGCCAGCCTGGTCTACAAAGTGAGTCCAGGATGGCCAAGGCTACACAGAGAAACCCTGTCTCGAAAAACAAAAAAACAAAAAACAAAACAAAAAAAAAATTATAGGACTGGAAAAGTCCTTGGCAACCAATTAATCCAACGAAGACCAGGAGAGTAGTGCTGAGATAAAAAGTCCTTGGCAACCAATTAGCCCAAAAAGAACCAGGATGATAGTGTTGAGGTAAATGACATCACAAGAGCTTACGGAGAATAAACTACATCTAGAGCCTCTTGGATCCCCAGGCTTCCTGATCTCACACAAGCTCTTACCTGTGACACTACACAAGAGTAGTTCATGTACACACAGCACTACTATTCTCCGGATGCTTTGTCAGTCCCTATACAAAGTATTGAACCCACTACTCACTGTCACTTGGTGTCACATTGTACTGAATGCAGAAAGAAATACCTTTCTAGGTATTAGATATCTACATATGTTATACATATGTGTGTACATATGTATACATGTTATATATCAGTGTTTCTGTACGTGTGTATATGCGCGCACACACAACCCAAGGACTTAGAATGTTGTATGTGCATTTGGAAGCTCATATGAGAAAGTATACTTAATAGCAAAAAAATAAGAAACTGGGGGAGGGGACGGTCTGAAGAGATGGCACAATGGTTAAGAACACTGGCTGCACATCCGTGAGTCTCAGGTTTAATTCTCAGTACCCATAAGGCAGCTCACATCTGTCTGTAGCTCCAGTTCCAGGGGATCCAACACCCTCACACAGACACACATGCAGGCAAAACACCAATGGAAATAAATAAATAAATAAATAAATGTGTGTATATACACATATACATATGTGTATATATCCCAACAGATTAAAAGAACTTCTCAAGCTTTAGAAAATATATAGAAATTCAGCAGGACTTATGTCTAATCTAAATTGTTCCTTTAAAAACTCTGTAACAATATAACTCATCATTTTCAAAAATCATATCTTTCAAAAGATCTCATTTAGCTTCCAAATTCAACTTTTCTGCCTACTTTAAAGCCATCACTTTTATATTACAGGATATAAATTTTATCAGAATAATAATCTATGCATACCTTTTCCTCAGTAAGACCAATGTTAGTTAAAATGCACAATATCACATAGTTAAACGTAATGTTCACCTTTTGTTCAAATTAACTCATAATTTTCCAAACAATTAAAAATAAAGTTCTGGTGGGAAAACAGAGATACAAGGTACAGATAATAACTTGGTATAAAATTATGTTTCAACTCATATTTCTTTGCCCAACTTTGAAAGTACTTAGGTTCTAGATGTTCTGATGGCAAATATAAAATACTATTCAAACAAATCCAAATTCCAAATCTATCATATTTTTAAATGGTTGATAAAATCCCCTGCCAACTCTGAGCAGTTCTTAAACTTGATTACTTTTTGTATTTGAGCCAAAAGAACAAATTTGAATAATGTTAACTTGGGCAAAATTGTGAAGTGTATACATAAACACTCCTCTTCTTAAATAACATCTCTGATTTTCCGTAAAATCACTCTTCTGACTTGAGAAGCTCCTCCTGGAAGACAGGATGGGATCTCCTTCACTCGGGAACAGGAAAAAGCAACAGCAGCATTTTGAAACAAGATTAAATGTTGCTCTGAGTCTCAACATTTCCCGATTAATAACCCCAAATCTTAATGAGGCACAACAGATTTGTGGATTGCAATTTTTTAAATGAAAAATATCAAGGACAGTTGAGTACAATATACTGTCACCAAATTAATACATTCCAGGGAGGTTCAGCAGCATTTCCTTCTGAACTTCCAGAAGGGCAGCGCGGACTTTCACGAAAGTGTGGGAATCACGCGCTGTACTCTCCATGAACAATCCATCGAGCTTGAAACTGAGGCCTGGATGTGTGTTATGTGTCTTTTTAAAACAATAGCCGTAAACATTTTAGGAGAGAGAAATGGTCGCTCTTCACGTCCCATCCAGTACATTCTGAATGGCTCACCTCCTGGTAAGAGCCTGATGCGCCCAAGCAAAAAGCAAAACGAGACACAGCTATGATCAATGAGCAAAGTCAAACGTGAATACCAAACAAACTGTCTTACTTTCACAAGAACTTAACCTACAAGGGCACATAAAAATCAAACACTGCAAAGAAATCCTTTTGTACATGAAGCCATCACTGAATCCTAGACTTCCCACTTCCTGAAACAAAGCTTAGTTCATATGTGTTCTAAGTGTTGAATACTAACATTTGCAAAATGAGTGCCCAATGGATGGGTGAGAAATAGCCATACTCTATGCATTTCTTTCAAGAATCTTCATCCAGGGTTGAAACAACCTGGGACCAAACAGAGATTCTAGATTTCTTTTCCCCAACATTAAAGTATTGGCCTTGATTCTATGTAATGCAATCACGTGTACTTAAATTAGAACAACAGGCTGTGCAATTAAATTGTGAGATAGAAAAACAAAACGGGTTTCTAATCTATTAATTACTGGGTTGGTAATAACAGTAAAATTTATTTCCCCCTAACAATAAGTCTATGAAACGGTTTGGAAGCTACTTGCATAGTTTGCAAAGGATGCAAATCATAACTTTAAGGCGTAATGGGTTGCCCCTCGGCCACTGAAGTTTCATGTTCAAATTCTGTTTCATTTTATGTGGAAGACAATGCTGACACCTTCAACTGTAGTGACGGAGAGAAGAAAATCTTGGAAGGTGACTATCTTGTTATATAAAATTAATCAGACTTACATAAAGCTAGATAGAAGCATAACTAAATAAAACCCGGGCACGCAAAGCAAGGGACACGGACTGCTCTGTTAGGAATCAAAGGTCTAGAGAGCTCTCAACAGCTCTCTCATTGCTATGTAACTGGTCTGAAAGGATAAGGTGGCTCTGTGTTTACACTAATAGCCTGTCCGGTCTCTTTTCTAAAACCCTTGCTGCTTAGTCTGCATGGGAAGGGGGGGGGGAGGCACCTAGAGACTTTTAATAGCAGATGACTGCAGAGGGACCACGTTCACCTTGCAGATAGATCTTTGTTGCTCTGGAGTGCAAAGCAGACCTTTAGCTCAAAGTCACTGCTCATCTCGGTTGTACCATCCACATGGCGCAATTAACCCTAAAACCCAGGAGGCAAAACTGCAATGTCTGCTCCTAATGACCTCTCAAAGTCCCCCCATTGTGACTGCCCTCGTGAACTGGAAGGCTGTTGCATACTCCTCGGTGAAGTTATTGCATCCCTCTCCACCACGATGGTCTCTCAAAGTCAGCATCAGCACAAAGACAATGAGGAAAAGCATGCATGGAAAATGTTAAGCTAATGGCTAATGCTTACAAACGGCATTTCAACGCCCAACGAAAAAGGGATATCCAAAATTTAACCAGACTTCAATACCGATGGGTAAAAGGAAAGATTCTCTATGCATTAGCGACCAATACATGCCTCAATGTCACTGGCCAATATTTGATTAGAGATTAAATTTATATTAATAAAAAGTTATCAACAAAATAATCATCTATAGCTGGGGTCGAAGCAAGACCATTCAGTGATGTATAAAAATCCTGCTTTGAAAAGTGAGACCTTTTGATTTATGGTGTCTCCTTTGTGAGAGAGAGAGAGAGAGAGAGAGAGAGAGAGAGAGAGAGAGAGAGAGAATATACAATATACACAAGGTTTCTTAAGTTTGTCTAGTCTTCTTCCCCTTAACTTCAAAGGCTGGAAGCAGAACTCTTTTCCTTCTGCCCCTAAGGTCTAATCTCTTTCAAAAAAAAAAAAAAACACACTTAAAAAAAGAAGAAACAATAAATGAAGTGACAGGAGGTGAAGGAATGAGGAGTGTGCGCTGGGAGAAGAAAGGGCGGTTTTATAACAGGAGGCACTTTTGTTAGCAAGTGAATGGCAGGTCTCCTCCAAGTTAGAAAGAATTCCATCCACTCTCCAAAACTGCAGAGGCCAAAAATGTCTAGTCTAATAGTTCTGAAATCCCAGAGTCAGGAAAGCCTTGGGGGAGGGTGGAGAACTGGTGAGTGGGGGAAGGGGAAGAGCAAGACCAGCAGGAGAAGAAAGAACAAAAGGAGAAATCCAAGAAAGGGGAAGGGAATCTGAGGCCCCGGGAGGCCTAGGAGTTGGTTGCTGGGGACAGCACGACCCTGGAACAGCTAGGAAAGCCGGGCAGGGCAGGGCCACACGCTGCAGCGCGGCGCACCATGGACAGGGCTCGATACGGGCGCGGTCCAAACCCCTCTCCAGGGCGGCTAGAGAAAGAGTGAGAGACCGTGCGCTGGCCCCGTCCCGCCTTGGTGACCTCAACACTCTCCAGCCCTGCGGCCAGGGTGCCCAGGCCCTGACTCGGGAGAGGAGCAAATATCACCATCTGCGTCCATCTCCCTCTCCGACTACCCGCGGGGTAGCACTTCCGAGCCTCGCCGGCACTTGGAGCTACCACCCAGTTGGCCACCCGTTTCAATGGATGGGAGTGTGTAGGAAACTCTGGGGCGGGCTTCTCTGCCGCGCAGCGAGGGCGGACACACCCCTCTCCCGCAGCCTCCATGGGACCCAACTGCAAATGGGGACAGACTTGGGATCCCGGCCTAGACCCCGCCCAGGGCAAGGGTCGCATCCAAGGCTATGTGGCACAGCCAGTGAGACCCGGACTGGGGTAGGGTCATCCTTGGCTGGGACAACCGGGGAAAGTTGGGACAGGGGTCCGCATCGCGGAGTGGCAAGAGAACTCGGGACCTGCCTAGAGCAGGTGCTTCCAGCGGGGGCCAAGCCTCAAAGTACAGTCAGTGAAAGGGCTTGCTGGCACTCTCCGAAGAGTGGGAAAAGTGAGGGTAGCTCCTGGCAACTGCGTCCCCAGGACTCACGCAGGGTAGAGGCAGAGCTATGGAGAAAAGAATGATGTATGTATGTATGTATGTATGTATGTATGTATGTATGTATGTGGCTAAGTAATGGGGACTTCTCGCCAGGTCTGGTACCAAGGATGCGGAGGCTACAAGCATGCTGAAGCGCCTACCGGAGACACTCATTGTGCCAGGGGACCAGACTGGCTTTCCAAGTGGGACTGACATAGACTATTTTCAGGGCAAGAGAATCCAAAGGCCAGAAGGCAACTCTGAGCTGGGATAAAGACAATAGGACTCAGGCGCCCCTGCGCACCAGGAGGCGCGCGGGTGCCGGAGCGGGGTGGGGTGGAGGCAAGTCCTGTAACTAAGACACCAGAGTGAGAATTCCTAGTGCAAACTCGCTATCCCTCCCTAAAGAAATAAACAAAACAAAACAAACAAAAATATCGGATCAAAGTACAATGCGAGGCAACGAGAAGCACAGAAAACTACAAAACCTAGGTAGGAGTTATCCTCCCTCATCCTTCTGCTGCCTGGGGACATCCCTCGAGCTCGCCTTGGCCCAAAGGCGAAGCCAAGGAGACCCTGTGACCGAGGCTCGCCTAAGAAGGCGCGGTAGAGCAGCTGGCAGGGAGGCTGGCCCGGGAGTCCGGCCGGAGCTCCATGCTTGTGCAGTTTCTTGGCCCCGCGGTGTGGCACCTCCCTTCCCGGGTGTTCAGCCCGGCCCCGCAGCGGCGCGGGGGAACAAAGGGACCCGGCGCCTCACGCCCCACCCCGCCTGCAGCCCGACCCACCCCGGACCTCAGCGTACCTGAAACAGGGCCGCCAGAAGCGGCAGCAGGGTCCGCGGCGCTCCCGCTATCCGGCACATGGAGGCGGAGAGGGGCCGAGCGAGGAGCCGGAGGCGGCGGCGGCGGCGGCGGCGGCAGCAGCGGCAGCACCAACAGAAGCGCGGAGACGGCTCCGGGCAGTGGCCACCCCTTCCCTTCCCCTCCCCTCCCCACCCCCTTCTCCGCTCCTCTGCGCTCCCCGCCAATGAGAGCGAGCTGGTAACAAATAGCGGGCCTCCGAGTCCGCCGGACTCGCACCAGGAGTAATAAAACAGACGGGAGATCAAGGAGCTGGGGAGGGGGCGGGGAGAAGGGCGGGCGTGCGTGCGCGCCGAGAAGTGAGTGTGTGTGTGTGCGTGTGTCTGTGTGTGCACGCGTGTGCGTGTGTGCGAGCCGCAGCGCAGGCGGCTGGGCTCCGGCCGGGAGTGCGGAGGCAGCCCTAGAGATGCGGCGGGTGGAGGCTACGGAGGTGGAAGCCCGGCGGGTGGCGCTCTCAGGAGCTCCCCCACCCCTGCTTTTCCCTTCTCTTGGCGTCCTCTCCGGGGCCAAGCGGTGCAACAAAGCTTCCGGGGGGGTAAAGCGCCTCGGGGGAAGGGCGCTCGCGGCCGTGCGCGTTGCGCCCACAAAGGGCGACGGTCCCTCTGGCCAGGCCTCCGCGGCGCCTCCTTCCCGGTTCCCTGGCCACTTGGAGACTGTTCTCCGGCTGCGGCCGCGTGCGTGTGTGTGTGTGGGGGGGGGGGTGGTTACGAAAAGGAGGGTGGGTGCTGCGCAGCGCTGGCGCTATCGCCGTGGCCGTGCCCCTAGCCGTCCGCGCGCGTCGGCACCGGCAGCCTGGTCCTCACCACGCGCGCGCACCCCGAAGGGTCTCCGTTGGTGCGACCCGGGCGATCTGCAGCCCCTCTCCCGCCTGGCCGCACGCACCGCCCGGGCCTCCCGTTCCCCCTCCCGCCGCCGCCGCCCTCGCCCCCGCCTCCCTCCTCCCGAGCCTCCCGCCCGCGTCGCGGCCAATGGGAGGCCACCGAGCTGCGGCGGTAGCAGGCCGGATCCGCGGCAGCCGCCCGCCCCCGCCCTGCCCAGCGCACGGTTTTTCTTCTGCTGCAGCCCGCGGGGGTCGCCGAAGGGGTGGCTGTGGCACGCCGAGCGCCGCCCAGCAAGCAGGTGGAGGGCTGCGGGAAATAAAAGTACTTGCGCAGGAACTTGCCTAGTGGCGGCCCTATGTTAGGTCCGCGGTGGGGAATCTGTGGCGACTGAAAATCGGAGGGAGGAAGGGAAGGATGTCTCCTTGGTAGCCTAAGGCATGCGTTTCTGTTTTGTCATTCTTTCGAGATAGGTTATTTTTCCAAGCACTGCCAGACATAGCAAAGTAGCGATTTAATTGTTGTCTGAGCATCCTGCCGGCAGGAGAGCTCAGGCCAGCCTCCTGTTTGGTGTTCGCACCTTTCTAGCCTCCGTCATTGCGGATGTACTGGAATGACTCAAGTTTTTGTCTTCTTGTTTTGTTTTCTTTGCCACCACCCCCCCCCCCGCCCCTCCGATGGGAATTTGAAAGAACGTGCGATTGTATTTGAAATCTCTGGTTTTGTATTTTTGCCGGCTTGTGATGTTAGTCACATTTCTAGGCAAACATTTACAGGGACTTTGATGCTCCCTCCTGCAGCACTCCGCAGCAATTAAAAATAAAATAAACCAAGAGAAGCATAGTGAAAATAAGATCAGAAAGATAAAATGACTGCTGCAAACTCACGCCAGATTAAGGATTTCTGTTTCCTCTTAGACAGGAACTTGAAAGTGTGAAACTTTACAAGTTTGGGTCACAAGCATTTTGTGGAATGGTAAAGGGTTGGAAGCTCTTGATTTTTTTTTTTTTTTCCCGAAGTAATAATACAGCTTTTTTTTTCTTTTTTTTTTTTTTTTTTTTTTTTTTTTTTTTTTTTTTTTGTCTTCCCGGAATGTTGGCATGTTGGCTTTATGGAGTTATTGGGGCGGGGTGAGCTTGATTTGTTTTCTTTAGAGGTAAATAAAACAATCTGCTTTATATAAGCATCTCAACACATTTGCGGTCAATTAACTTACTTGCAGTAAATGAACATATTCTGCATTTACTGCACTCTTGGCTTTGGGTAACTGAAATATTAACATTTGAGTTTCAAGACTGATCATTTAAGAATTCGACAAAGAACCTGAAAAAAATCAAATGCTAATTTCTTTGACATAACCAATGCAGCTTTTAATAATGTACGATTGCTAGCTAGGCTTTTAAATTTTTAATATTAATTGGAAGGCTTATTCAATTTTAATTAAAACATAGTATTGCAAGCCACTTTTTATGACAGTGAAATTTTTTGATAGTTTTCTCAAAAAATAAGAAAGGTTATGTTAATTAAATTTCAAAGATGAGATGAAGGGCTTGGCCTAATAGAGTAATCAGGGCAGCTTGTTCTTTTCTTCTTCTAAATGTTTTTGCCAGAGGACTGCCAATAGCAGTAGAGTTATCTCCACAGTAGCATGTTTATAAATTATATTTTCAGGGAGTCTCTCACAACAGCAGACATCAGTCTGGGGAAATAGCTCCCATGTCCACACCTAATGATGAATCTGGACCCGGGCCATGGCCTCTTCTTTGCACCCTCGCTCAGCAATAGCTCTTGGTGTTTCTTGCTGTTCTTGTTAAAGGTACAACAGACTTTAACATGAATCATATTTCTTGTTAGTATCATGTGGGTAAAGCTTTAAACAGCAGAGCCCCCATAAATTAAGCTATTATAAGACTTCCAAATCTGCTTTTGAGTAGCTGTCATGCAGGTCTCCTTCTCTGGGTTTTGTTTTCTGTCTTTTTTCTTTCTTTCTTTCTTTCTTTCTTTCTTTTTTTTTTTTTTTTTTTTTTTTAATCACTTGAGAAAGCAGGTATCTAATTTGCATGCTTGTCACTATTCAGTAGTTGTGACTTGGAATGGATGCATGCCTAACTTTAATTTGACCACCTGATCAGCTAAACCATTTTAATTGGTCTCTGATTGCAAGAAAGAATAGCCTGGTCTAATACCACGTTGTTGAAGATTGTGTGCATCCTTATGGTGCTAATAAAGTACTGGCTGTTGCATACACACAGCTCTCCCTCCATAACGCTCTACTCAGTATGATTCAAGGGGTGCGTTTCTTCTTATCACCAGTGGTGGCCCATTCTCAGACAGCCAGTTCCTGCCTGTAATATTGCCTGTCTAAAGCTGGCTTCCACTCCATCGGTTTATTGCACCTCAAGGATGCACGAGGCTTGACAGTTGCCCGGAGAAACAATCAGGCAGTTTTAGTTTTTGCTGAGATAGAAGAAGGTTGTGAAAATTATATAAATGAAGAGTGAGTTTGTACACCAAACCCATCTAACCATTAGCTGCTAACTAATGGTCTATAGCTTATTGATCAGAAGAGGATGTCAAGTATGTATGTGTGCTTAGCATTGTTGGGAGACGGCATCAGCGATGGCATGTAGCTCTCACATATAGCCAAGCTTCAGAGGATGCAGATATCCGCTTGATTCATTCGTGAGCAACGGTTTCAAAGCACAATCACAACAAATCTTGCTTTGTGCTTGCTCAGACAGGAGGCACGAGATGTACAGATGCATCATGTTTTTGTAAAATGGTTCTCACTTGGAAAACAAATGTCACCCAGTGGTAGTCTAGTCTGTAGCTTCCTGTCTTCCTCACATCCTCTGCAGACATGCCTTTAGGGCAGGGCTCATTGTAGACCAACAACAGAGGTCCCCCCAACTGCTGAATGGCATCTTTTCCTCTCCTCCTCCCCAGGCTCTAAGGAAAGCTAGGTTAACCCTTCGCCCTCAGCAAGTGCCTTCAGATGATACTTGTTCCAGCAGTTAGCCGCAGGCTGCGATGAAGCTAACCTTCCATGCTTAGTATCCTTTTCAGGGAACTGTTGAAATTTTAGCCCTGCCTCATGCAGACCTTTATTTTGCAGATCAGTGTAGGAGACTACCTCATGCAGGTGAGGGATTGAGAATGGTGGCCATACTATCCTATTACCACGTTTAACCTCTCCTCTCCCTTGCTCTGGGAAGGTCCTTTAGAAACTTCCACCACATGGGACAATTATGTTGTTGTTCAGAATGTGCCTGAAGTTTGGGATAGAACTCTGCATCTCAGCCCTGGCTCCCGTCTCCCTGGCACAGTCACCTTGCCTTACTTAGTGTGGTCCTGGCATTTGAAGAAGTATCTTTTTGGCACAGCCTGGCTGCCAAGCACAGAGGAGAGGCTCAGAGAAACACTGATCTGTTCTGATACCACAGCAGAAACATGACTTCAAAAAATTCAAGCATTCACATTAAAGCATATTTTGTACCCATTTTCAGTATTTGAAAATGAAACTCAGTTATCCACATGAAAAATATGAAGTAATTTGAAGTATGTTTGATCAAGTAAGTTAGGAAATTTTGATGCACAGTTTAGCAGAGCAGAGTAACTTACAAGCCACCCCTGGGTTACAGTGAGCTTGACCAAAAAGAAAATTAAAAAGGAATCTCATTCTGGAAAGTAGAAGGTATAAAACCTAGAGGGGACTTGAAATGCAAGTAGACCTATATTTGAGTATGTTTTCTCACAGCCCAAAGGCTTTTTTTCCCCCTTATTTCTAATATGAGAAGAATCCCAGTATTGCTTAAGAAATATCTGAAGACAGATGGTCAAAGTTGGGCATCAGTACTTAATATATGTACATTCAATATGGTGGCTTCCAAAGAAGATCCTGAGGGTAGTTACTCAGTGATCTCACAGGATGCTCTTCCCATGTCCCCAGCTCCGTTTTCAGTGCCTTTCTCTCTTGTGTTTCTTTTTAAGATTTAAACACCCAGCACTCAGGAGGCAGAGGCTGGCGGATCGCTGTGAGTTCGAGGCCAGCCTGGTCTACAAAGTGAGTCCAGGACAGCCAAGGCTACATAGAGAAACGCTGTCTTGAAAATCCAAAAAAAAAAAAAAAAAAAAAAAAAAAAAAAAAGAAAGAAAGAAAGAAAAAGATTTAAACAGAAAACTAAAACTGAAGAGGGGCCTCAATTGGTAAAGCACACACTTCAAAAGCATAGGGACTAGAGTGAAATCCCCAGATTTCATGTAAGCTGCTAGGAACCTGCAGTCCCAGCTGCGGAGAGTTGGGAGACAGACATAGAAATGTGCTAGCTAAATTGCTTGGCTAAACTGCCTCCGCCTTCTTGAGTTCATCTGTGGAAGCTGCAGAAGGTCACCACAGCTGGGATGACTGACTGTTACCCGCTGAAGAAGGAACAGCGAGAGGCAGAGGACCCTCACTCATGTGTCCAGCTCCATGCCCTAGCCACATATGCAGCATGATTATAAGTGCACATGGTCCCAGAGCAGGTGGGCTCCATTTACATGGCCATCTGTGTGGCCACGTGAGCATCCATGGGAGACTCCTCATCTGTGCAGGGGCGGGGACTTCCCAGTGTGGATGGCTTAAGGCAGTCAACCATAACCCCACACCCATCCTGCTGTCAGTAAGCCTAACAGATTTGCTGGTTCTCCAGGGTGAATGTTGTCATTGGTACCTTAGGAGGAAGTGTAGGCATTGTTTCTGTCTCCCTCTAGGGAGGAAATTTTAGCAACACCCGGTCTCAAACAAAAAGTGGAAAGTGCAAGGTTATCCTCTGACATCTGCAGGCACTTGTGTACCTCAACACATAACTGTACCCCCATACAATAATTTTATTTAATTTGCCCAAGCTTTATTGCACAGCAAAGTCTCTAATATAAGAAGCAATGCTGAATCTGTCTATAGATAGACCAATGCTGGTCTATCTAATCTGTAGACCAAGAGAAAATTGAAACTTTGATGCCTACATTAACATGCAAAAACACACCTTGGGCCATATAAAAATATACTTTTGAAATGACATATTCACCATCTATGTATTTCTCAATTTATGTGTTGAAAATTTAATTAATTTAAAATTATTGCATGAATTGATAAGTAACAGGGCCAATACTAACATTTTCTGCTTAGACAATTTATTCTGTGAGCCTGAATTTTATTTAATTAATTAACTTATTTATGCATTTATTTATTTATTTGTTTATCCAGAACTTTATCTTGCCTATGTACTCTCAAGAGCAAATTGCAAACATGATTTGTAGATTCATTTAAAGATGAGCTACTTAAAATTTATATAACTCCTGATTGTTTCGTGGCTCTTTTTGCTAGAGGTAGTTTATTGTATATATGTGTAATAATATAAATGTACATGTAAAAAATAAAAAAATTTAATAAATAAGAAGTACAAAGCAAGCCGGGCGTGGTGGCGCACACCTTTAATCCCAGCACTCGGGAGGTAGAGGCAGGCGGACCGCTGTGAGTTTGAGGCCAGCCTGGTCTACAAAGTGAGTCCAGGATGGCCAAGGCTACACAGAGAAACCCTGTCTCAAAAAACAAACAAACAAACAAACAAAAAGATGAAGAAGTACAAAGCAGCTAGGAAAAAAAGAAGATGAGCTACTTTTAAGAAAATGGTATTCCCATGATTCCCCTAAACCCTACCACCTCTGTACCACAAGCATGGATATTTATTTATGGCGTCACACCAGCACTCCGATTACTTAACAGCCAGAAGGCCCATTTTTCATGATAAATGGAGCTGGAGGAAATAAAAGAAATCACTTTAAACTCTTTGGTAGGAGTTAGTTGTGCCAAACTTTTGCCCTTGTGTCCTTTTAAAGGCAAAGATCTGCCTTCGGGAGAGTTCTGAAATACAACTGTCATTGTGTGGAGGGTAGTAAAACATATTTAGTGTCTGGGCATTCACTGTGCACTTTCTTCCTGTGAAGATTGACGCTGTTAGTTAAAGTATTGGTGTGGGCTCTGGAGGACAGCATTGTCTTCCCAAAGCTATGGCTAGATGAATAATCTCAAGCATTACAGTTAATTTCTCTGCATTTTCTTATCTACCCAGCAGAAACAATGCTGCCTTCCCTCAGGGAACACTGAGAGCAGTAAGAAAATGTCAGTGAAACCCATTTAGTTCTTTAAAGAGGAGGGCTAGATAAGGCTGTGGTGTTCTTTAAGGCTGTGGATTTAAGTTTAAGAGGAGTAGTCCTCTCACATCTAATTTTAAGTCAAACTTTAATGATGGAGTATCATTAAGCCAAGGAGTGCATGTTAATTCATTCTCTAATCCACGAATGTTCAAAATAACACATTTGCCTCTTCAGCTATAAAAGCAGCATTCAAGAAAGTTGAGAAAATCCATCATTAATTGTACTGTAATAATCCATATATTATATCTCTTCTTTATATCGCAGTACAACCTAGGCAGGACTCATCTGGGGTTTCTTTTTTTTTTTTTTTGGTTTTTTGAGACAGGGTTTCTCTGTGTAGCCTTGGCCATCCTGGACTCACTTTGTAGACCAGGCTGGCCTCGAACTCACAGCGATCCGCCTGCCTCTGCCTCCCGAGTGCTGGGATTAAAGGCATGTGCCACCACGCCCGGCTTTTTTTTTTTTTCTTCCTTTCTTTTTTTTTTTTTTTTTTTTTTTTTTTTTTGGTTTTTCGAGACAGGGTTTCTCTGTGTAGCCTTGGCCATCCTGGACTCACTTTGTAGACCAGGCTGGCCTCGAACTCACAGAGATCGGCCTGCCTCTGCCTTCTGAGTGCTGGGATTAAAGGCATGCGCCACCACGCCCAGCTTTGGGGTTTCTTTTTAAATGGTAGCTATGGAAGGAAAAAGGCCAGGGGAAGATGGTGAAGTGGTCCAGTAGGTTAAGTGTTTGCTATGTAAGCAAGGAGACCCAAGTTTGGACCTCCAGTTCCCTGGTAAAAGCCAGGCATGGTAACTCACACCAGCATGGGGGAACAGAAACTGGCTGGAGGGTGGATTGCTGGCCAGCCAGTCTAACCCAAATCAGAAAGCTTCAGGTTAAATGAGAGACCATGTGTCAAAAAAAGTAAGGTGGATGGAGATTGTGCAAAAGAGACCAAAAGTATGGAGGGAGAACAGATGCAACAGAGGTGTGGGGCAGAGGGAGAATAAGAGAACCAGAAAATATACTTTGTGAGAAAAAAATGTCCTAATGGTGTTTAACATGCTATATGCTGGTTTAGAAGGATAAAAGATAAGGTGGAAAAGTAATTGATGAAGATGCCCCGTGTCAACCTCTATCCTCCATATGCATCTACATGGTCTAGCATTGTCTCTGTCTCTTTCCAGCTCTGGCTGGCTCTCTGTGGCTCTGGTGCTCTCTCAACAATGTGCCCTTAATCACAGTATGTAGAATGCATGCCATGTGATCCACTCTTTATATTGCAGCTCAGGTGTCGAGTTTTTTTTTTTTTTTTTTTTTTTTCATAGAGAAATGTCCTCTTTCTGGGGGTTCTGTTATTGTTTCTTTTTCTTTCTTTCTTTCTTTCTTTTTTTTTTTCTCTACAAACATGTCACTCGGGAGGCAGAGGCAGGCGGATCACTGTGAGTTCGAGGCCAGCCTGGTCTACAAAGTGAGTCCAGGATGGCCAAGGCTACACAGAGAAACCCTGTCTCAAAAAACCAAAAAAACCAAACAAACAAACAAAAATACAAACATGTTTGCAAGTAATGGGAATATTCTCATTTTTAAACGTGTTTTGACAGCCAATAATAAACATGCCTGCATTGAAAGTTAATTTAGCCGGGCGTGGTGGGTGTACGCCTTTAATCCCAGCACTTGGGAGGCAGAGGCAGTTGGATCCCTGTGAGTTCGAGGACAGCCTGGTCTACAACGGGAGTCCAGGACAGCCAAGGCTAACACAGAGAGACCCTGTCTCAAAAAACAAAACAAAACAAACAAACAAACAAAAAACCAACCAAACAAAAAGGAAACTTAATTTTTTAGAACTAGATGAAATTTTTTTAGAGAATCTTGGGAGCAGGCAAGGACTCAGCTTGTAGAAGAGGCTTGGGTTGGGGCACAATCAGGTCATTCATGCCATTCATCAGTGAAATGAGGGAGAGGGAAATGAAGGAGAGGGACAGAGTCCAGGGCACCTGGGCACAACTGCTGAACAAGGGTCACAAGTCCTTGAGGATGCTCTTCAAAGCAGAAGGGGCTCATGACTCTCATGGCTAAGCCTCAGGATGCTGGGAAACTCCTTATCTTAGTCACTGCTCAGAAAATATTTGCCCAGTTTTCAGAGTGAGTCATAAAGTAAAATGGGACGTGGAATTTGGACAGAAGCGTGGGGCAGCCTTTCAGGACTGATAAATGGTTCACAGGACAGGGCTACTGATATGCAATCTGGGGTATTTCGGTCTGTCCTTTCCCAGAATGTGCACAGCGCTTGATACAAACAGAAAGGAAGTTTCTCACCAGATGCCTGCTGCTCAGCGTGCAGTATGTTACTCTTCTGATCCAAAATATGACTTAAGGAAGCCGTAGCTGCCTACTCAAGCTCCCAGCAGTCCACCACTGATCTTTCATAAATGTATCTTATCCTGTAGTTGTTCTGTCATTCAAACATGGGCACAATTACAAGCAAATATAAGTTGGCGTTTGTCTCTTTCTTTTAACAATTAAACTTTATTATACAACTCAGCTAGCTTACACAAGAGAGAAAAAAGGTTAAAGGGAAAAAAGAGTGAACCTTCCGGTATCCATTCCACGGGATGGATCCCTAGGTGTCGCTGGTCTGTGCGCTGGTCTCGCCTGTTTGTTGATCCTTTTCCCCATCCATGGGCGCCCTCAAGCCAGGTCTGAACCTGCTGCTCCTCTCTGTCCTCTCCACCTGCCTGTCTGTCACGTGCAAGGGGTGGTCTCCCTCTCCCATTGAGGGTCAATTAGAAACACAACAGTCCAGGTCGAGTCCCCAGGTCAGCTTCCTAAATTCCAGGCCCAGGATGGCTCCACCCAGTCTATCTCAAGGTTAATCTCAGGGAGTATCCTTGGTGTGTCTTAGGGCAAAGCCCGCCAAGACTGCTTTCACCTGTGACAAAGCTTACAATCCTTCCCACAGTTGGCTTCTGAATATTTCTCATTCTCTTTTGGGTTCCCTTTCTTCTGTATAGAAATTTCTAGGTTATTGATGCTTAATTTTATTATCTTTCATCCCCACCTCTTGCCTTCTCTTTCAAAACGTTTCTGCCCATTCCTTCCACTCAGTCTTCCAAGCTTGCTACTCTAGATATGCGAATGGTCTTCAGTTCCAAGAATCTTTCATGCCTCACTCATGATTTCCTTTATAGAAATCACTTGTGTATTATTAATGTGGGAGCTTCTTGGGTCTTTATACTATTCGAAAGAGTTTTGTTTTTCTGCTGCTTCCTTTACCTTCGTGCTCTTGATGATGCTTCCCTCACACTGCTTGTATAGCATTGCTTGTTGAGAGGTGGCTCATCAGTTTAGAGCACTGGGTGATCTCCAGAGGACCCATGCACAATTCCCAGCACCCACATAGCACCTCTCACCTATCTGCACCTTCAGTGCCACAGCATCCGATGCCCTCTTCCAAACTATGTGGGTACCAGATATGCTCATAGAGTAAAAATTAGCAAATCTTTACAATTAAAGACCTTTTTGGTGAGGAGCAGACAGGATTCCACTTTCTACCCCAGATTTCGGTGAGCCACCATTTGCCTTGGTTTATTGGGATAATGAGGCCAGAGCCTACAACTCGTGCTTTCTCAAGTGTCCTTGGTATCTCATGGGTATATTGAACTCTGCTAATGGCTTGGCGTCCCTTACCTCTGTCAAGGTGAATTATCCCATTACCAAAGAAAGGGGCTGCCTGTTGAAAGTTGGGAGGCCAGAAGACTACTGAAAGTTTTCCCTGCATGAAAGTTGTCTCATACCCCTATCCACAGAAGAGCCACTCTGCAGCCTTACCAGAGGCCCTTGCTGGAGTTAGGATCTTGATGGTTTTTTAACACAGGAGTCTCATTGGACCACTCCCCTCCACCCCGGGGAAAGCTAATGAAAGGCAACGCCATTTTTCATGATATAAAACAAAGAGCATCATCACCAAAGATTCTCTTTTCCAAAAAATCAGTGTTTCAGTCTCTAGACTGTCATCTTTTGAAAAAGAATTCTAAGTGCCTTTCCTTAACATAATATAATAGCTGTGAAACCATTTTTTAGAATTTTAGAGATGTTGAAGCAATCCAAGGAGGTACATTCACCTTAATGTGTTCCATTTGACTTTGTTCTAACTTAATCAGTCCTGAATAAAGTACATGTGTGTATACCATGAAGGGACGTATGTTTCCAGAAAACAGTAAGAAGTGAGAACTTAGAATATTAGCGGTCTAAACCTATAAAACCCATACTACAAGGGAAAAATACTTCATGACTAAAGTATTGGGTGTGATGCTCTTCTGGTTTCTGTGGCTATGTTATACTGTGTTTGTATGCCCCAGGAATCACTTATTGGGGGAGCTACTATCTGTCTTATTCAGGGGATCCAAGTTGCATTTGCTGCAGAGGAGACCGTGACAGGCCAAAAGAGAATTCCATCTGTGAAATCAGTTTATTGCAATTGCTTACAGGAGGACCAACCATGAGGGAGAGCTAACTTGTAAAAGCCTGGGTGATTTGGGAAACTGCATCTCACAAACGGCCCCAGGTGACCTGTGAGATGACTCCCCAAAGTAGCATCATCGGAATTGCTTGTGTAACTTGCAGGTAGCTCTTCCCTGAAGAGTCACCTGGTTCCAAAGCGTCGTTGACTGTTTATAGGAGAGCAAGACTTCTACAATCATGATAGCAGTAAGTATCTCTCCTCCGCGGGGACTGTGTCAGTTGAGAGGAAACTAAGGCACAAGGGGAGTTTGTATGAATATGTATGGACCAGGAGGTGTTTTCGCTCTGCCTTGTCCTAAATATCCTTTATCCCTGCTAACCCTCTTGATATTAAAAAAATCACAAATAATTAATGGTTCTTCATTTTTAATTTACTTTAACCCTTCTGTTAGTTATTCAAAGCCTTGTGAAGTTGAGTTTTGCCAGCTTCTTATCCTCACAGCATCACTTTGCCTAGTAGATAAGATTTTAGTCACATGATGGTTCTGAGCTTGGAGTTAAGATGTCAGGACCCTAGTATTCATATCCATTTTATAGACACATACGAATTAGCCAACACATCTCTAGATATTAGATACCAGTCAGTTTTAAGACATATCTCATGGACATCCTAGCTTGCCCTACAGTGACAATCTGGCTACTTACAAGTTGCTTATAGGAGAGAAAATGAAACTTTAACTTCTACAAAAAAGTGTTTTCCTCTTTTTCTGTTTTTATTTTGTTTTTCTAGACAGAGTTTCTCTGTGTAGCTCTGGTGGTCCTGGAACTTGCTCGATAAACAAGACTGGCTCTGATTCACATAGGTCAGACTGCCGCTGCCTCCCAAGTGCTGGGATTAAAGGCATGTGCCACTCCGACCAGCTAAAGTGTGTGTGTGTGTGTGTGTGTGTGTGTGTGTGTGTGTGTATGTGGATGTGGTTTTTTGTTGTTGTTGTTGTTGTTTGTTTTTGTTTTTTCCAGACAGGGTTTCTCTGTGTAGCCTTGGCTGTCCTGGACTCACTTTGTAGACCAGGCTGGCCTCGAACTCACAGAGATCGGCCTGCCTCTGCCTCCCGAGTGCTGGGATTAAAGGCGTGCGCCACCACGCCCAGCTTATTTTCCCACATTTTCAATTCTTCTCCGTGGTGCTAGTGACTGAAGCTCTGCACATGTTAGACCACCACTCTACCATTTGGTCAGATCTCCAGACTTTGTTCAACCTTCTGTATTGCCATAAGACCTCCCTGGGTTGCCAGGGCTGGTCTAGAACTCCCACCACAAAATATGCTGGTTTTGAAGTTATAAACCTCCTATTTCCATCCCTGAGCCTCAGACTGGTACCGCCCAGGGCCTGTCAAACTCCAAATCTTGCTTTCAGAAATTCGAACATGAAAATGGCATGTTACATCTATTTTCTATTTTTGGTCTCTTTCATTTTGAAATACCAGCATTTGGCACCGGTCTGTAACCAGTACATATTTTCCTGCCTCTTTTAGCCAGAGCTAAGAGAATATTCACGCTCTGTGATGGAAACAACTAAAGAAATTTTCTACTTATGCTGAGTCATATTACAGTATCTTAAAAAACAAGCCAGAAAAATGTAAGAAGGGAGTGCCAGGACAGAAGGAACAAGAGATACTGATAGCCTTTCTGACAAAGCTTCGCTATTACCCTCAGCATCAGCTGCCTGTGGGGAGGGTAGAGAGCTGCTCTTTGAAGCTGCCATTAGGAGGTGCTCATAGTTTGGGACTAACTCTTCAAACTTACCACAGCTCCTTTGTGCTCTGCTTTTTATGTCTTGTAAAGGTTTATTTTTAATTTTAGAACTTTCATTTCACTGGAGTTTACCACTTGTAAAAATTGAGAAGCTGACAGCTCTGGAAACTGAAGCTATCCAATTAGTCCAAAAACACCCAAATGTTTCTGTAGCTTCTATCATCACAGAATGCCAAAAGGCCCTCTGGAAAACAGACCAGGTTAAGGAAAATACATGAAGGGGTAGCGTCTTCGATATTGTCAACCAAAGAGCGAGTTGATACTAATGGGTGTGAAGCAGGGGTCTTCAGAGAGTGTCCCCAGGGCTGCACCTAGTCACATTAGAGAGAAGGGCTAATTATGCCTTGAATATGCCTACAGGACACAGTCATCTTTCACCAGGCAGGTTCTCAACTCTGTGTTCCACACACATTCAGACTGGTAAAGCTTTGTTCTATTCCCAGCGTATTTCGTTTGCTGTAACAAGACCCATACTAGAAAGCGATTGAATGCCTAGGGAAGAAAAACGACTAAAGGACACTAGACCCCAGCCTTGGTGGGTTTCCACTGGCACCTAACGCCAGGTTTTGGGGCAAGTAAAGGATTTTATTTTATTTATTTTTTTATTGTTTTATTTTTTGGTTTTTTTCGAGACAGGGTTTCTCTGTGTAGCCTTGGCCACCCTGGACTCACTTTGTAGACCAGGCTGGCCTCGAACTCACAGCGATCCGCCTGCCTCTGCCTCCCGAGTGCTAGGATTAAAGGTGTGTGCCACCACGCCCGGCAAGTAAAGGATTTTAGGTTGCTTGTTTATATAAGGAATTGGGGGTAGCGGATTTCATATGAATTCTACAATCATAAAATACTATATGTTAATTAGCTGACCTAATGATCCTTTCAGTAATATTGTATCTACTGTCAAGTTCAAAATGACAAGACTGACATAGACAAAAAAAAAAAGTTTTATTTCATACCCAAAGAATTATTTGCATATTTGTACAACTGAAAAAAATGAGAAGATAATATATTTTATTTTTAAAATGTGACTGCTTAGGGTACATTCCAAGCAAAACAAACAAACAAACAAACAAACAACAGGAACATTTATCTTATTTTGGCTGCTTTTGTAACCAGCTCACAGTCAGTCTAGGCCTGGACAAATGAGGCCTTGAGCCCTAACTGAGTAGTGTATAGGCTGACACCTACTGGTGACCTAGGAAATCACACCCTAGATCCACAAGGCACTGATACTCTTTGTTAACATAACAAAAGCTTTTTAAATCTATGCCAGCAGGTTAACACTAAATCTTACTGAAAAAGTTGTTTTGGAGCATTCCCATCATTTCAGAAAAGCTAACGTGTGTTATTTTAAGCACATTCCTGTAAGTGGCTTAAATTAAGGGAGGTTTCACTGTTGCTGGGCCACAATTAGTTGCAGATTATTTAGATGAAAAGATGAAAAAGTGAAAATTAAGTCAATTATATGACACCATCATTAATTAGTAGTACAGTGTGCAAAGAATGCTCACTGAAGAATTCTAATCTTACCTAGCAATGTGGAGTGCTGCTATGTCTTAGAGTCTGTTTTAGGACATCTTTTTCTGTCCATTGATAAGGGTATATTGTGTTTGCTCTTTATTTGTTATAGTTTTGCAATGCACTTGTTAGATGCAAAAGCGTATATTATTGCCCAGAGTTCTCTGTGGTTCTCACGCATTTCTTCCCCTCCCCCAAATGGTTAATATTATTTTGTTAAGGCACCTTAAATCACATTGGATTTTTGTTTTGATCACTATTAAAGGGGAAAAAAACCCCTAGGTTTGTAAAAATTTAAATGCGTAAAATATTTTGTTTGTTTGTTTTTTTGTTTTTCGAGACAGGGTTTCTCTGTGTAGCCTTGGCCATCCTGGACTCACTTTGTAGACCAGGCTGGCCTCGAACTCACAGCGATCCGCCTGCCTCTGCCTCCCGAGTGCTGGGATTAAAGGCGTGCGCCACCACGCCCAGCTGTAAAACATTTTTTGACATATAAGTTCTTTATATATCTCAAACACATTGGAAATTTCATTGATAAATCAAGACATATCAAGGCTGTCTCTATGGAAATTTTTAATTGGGATTTTACTTTTTTGATACAACAAAAATAAAATAATTCTTTGTTATTGTATTTCCACGCTTGGGATTACCTGTATGTAGCCATGCCACTGTTTTTTCTCTGGTAATAAATAGAATAATTGTCACACATTTCCCATAGAGTAATCTTGTTATTAATTAATTAATTAATTTTTAGATGCTTTTGCAGTTGAACTAATTGGTCACTGTCCTTGGCTCTTCATTTTTTTCTCTTAGTTGTGAGAACATTAGGTGAAACATAACCATGTTTGATGTAAGCACTATATTTTTCATTTTTAATAATAGCCTCTCCTGAATTTACCCATTTGAAATATATGATTATGACAATTTCCAAAAATATTTATTATTTTGACTAGTTTATGTAATGTATCTTATTTGTGTTCATCTCCCTCCCCAGATCCTCTAGATCCTCCCTCACTTCCCTAGTCACCAGCTTTATGTGAGTGCCTCTCTCTCTCTCTCTCTCTCTCTCTCTCTCTCTCTCAGTTCTCCTCCTGCTTCTCCCCCCTCTCTTTGTGTTATCTTTGTCTGTCTCTTTCCCTCTTTTTCTTTCATTCTCTCTTGTAACTGTTAATCACAGTGGTAACATAGCCTATGCTGGTTGATGATTTCAGTAATTATGATCTGAATTTTTTTCAATGTATTTTTCAAAAATTACGATATGTCTTTCTTAATTGACTTAATTTTATGAATTATATAGTACTCTTTGCTCTTGGATTTGTAAAATAACAGTCACCAGATGCTTTCTTATATAATGTTCAATTCTCTATATAAGAATTATCTTCTATTAAAATGTATATTAACTTGAAGATAGTGGCAAATTTTTTTTTTAGCAGATCACCTTGACAAAATTTCGACTTGGCATATACTTAAAAGCATTATTATATTTGTCTGTAATTTGAATTTTTATTAAACATTTCTTTTAGTACCTTAAAAATAGGTAGATGATAGGTGGAGAGTAGATATATAAATAAAAAGGTTGGGTTTTTTGTTTGTTTTTTACATATTTTTTCATTTTTTTACATATACATTTAAGTTATTACATGTATACACAATAGATTACCTATAGCAAGAAGAGCCATGACACAATCAGGAAGTATATGAGTGTTACATTCTTAGTGTTTTGGCTATTTATATTTGACAGCCTTGAAGAAAAAAACATCTTTCCTATTTTGATGCACCTAAATTTCTAAATGTAAATCAATCTCCATCATGTATTGTCATTATCAACTTAGAACACCTATCTAGACCTAAAAACATCTTTTTTTTTTTGGTTTTTCAAGACAGGGTTTCTCTGTGTAGCCTTGGCCATCCTGGACTCACTTTGTAGACTAGGCTGGCCTTGAACTCACAGCGATCCACCTGCCTCTGCCTCTCGAGTGCTGGGATTACAGGCGTGTGCCACCACACCCGGCGTAAACATCTTAACCCCTAAACAACTAAGCTTCATTGTAAAACTAGGCTACCTGGTCTTCAACTCCCTCAGAGACTTGAGAAGGAATAAACTTGATTATCGGAGTATGCCAGGAGTGCTGGTTAGTAACTTTCCAAATGAAAAGATGGTAGAGACACTTTTCTACCTGAATAGTCACCCAAAACTCTCTATTATGTTGGAGCATCATCTTCAGCCTTCTGGCCCAATATATCTGACAGACATATTTGTGAGGCAGGAACTATTGAAGACTTGGTTACCCTGTCTTTGCAAAGTTTGGCCGTCGACTCTACCTGCATCCAAGCTTGCCCTTTTTTTTAGGTAGAATTCGGTCTGTGGTAGAAATGAGGTCCTTTTGCCCAGTGGTTAGTTTGCCACATTTGAAGCCATCTCCCTAAGGAATTTCTTTGATGCTCAACATCCTCTTTGAGGTAGGCTGGGTGTTGCCAGGAGTTAACCTGTCTCATTGTCAATGAATCTTTAAAGTAATAAAAAAAAATTTAAATGCCGTATTCTGCATGTCTCTGGGGGTTTTTAAAGACCTTATCTTTCTTTAGAGTCATATCTATCTGCTGCACCTAAGATATATATTCTTGTGATAAAGGTAGACTAGCAATTGACATGACCATGATTTAATCTACTAACATTTAATTTGTACAACTTACTTCTCCTAAACAGCTTGCTATAGCACTTTCAAAGCATTGAGAGTGAACTTTATATTATAGTTGAATTATATGGGTACAATGACTCATATTAGAGTATAAATGTACATATATATTTTTATATAATGTCTGTGAAGAATAATCTTACATTTGAATTCTATACCACTGTATCTAAAACTTATTTTGCATCTATATACAAAATTCTATACCAGTGAATTAAAAATATCTTGTGAGTGACAATTGAGGCATTAAGTTGAGGAGTAGATTCACTAATCTACTTTTTGTATTATCTTTCATATATATTTCTATATTTCCCCTTCTTTCTTTTCAACACCTTTCTCCAAAGAGGATGTCAATGTCCAGTATGCTGTGAGGAATGCATCCTGTCATGTCTGATCCAATGCCAGTGTCTGGTTCTTTTGTTCTGAAAGCATATAATATCTCACAAGCATTATACAGTCATAAAATTATAAGTATATAAGGTGTGTCTGATGCATGGAACAATTAAGGCTGGATTTCTGCTCTTTGTATGAGCAGGAAAAGAAGACATCTGTAAATCTGCATTCATGCCATATGAAGAATGGCATCTAATAGTAATTCATAGGGGTTCTGTAGTCAACAAGAAGCATTGTCTATGCCTAGACATTCACGTTTAAGTCAGTCTCAGAGCTAGTCCCATATGGTAGGATTAGCAATATAAGTTACCTGCTTGTTCTGCAGTTTAAATTCTTCACATCTTGATTGTAGCTCCCTCCCTCATCCCCTCTCCTTCCCTCCCTTAGTACCCAAACAGGGCAGCCTTCTTTCCCAAATATCTGACCTCAGCCTATCAAGTCTCATCTGTATTAGCTGTAACCTCTTCCTCTGTAGCCTGCCATGGCCATATTGCCAGGGGGAAGTGATCTAAGTTCTAAGTTCGGTGGCCAAAGTGCATGCCTGAGGTAGCCTCTACTCTCCACACATGGAATCCATAAGGAGACTGTGCTACTGCATCCAAGCAATGGGTCTAGGTCCACATCCTACATGGTCCTTGGTTGATGTATCAGTCTCTGTGTTGTAGTGTAGTTATCCTGTATTATGTGGCTAATGTCTGATTATAAGTGAGTATATACCATGGGTGTCTTTCTGGGTCTGGGTTACCTCACTCAAGATGATCTTTTCCAGTTCCATCCATTTGCCTGCAAATTTCAAGATTTCATTGTTTTTAATGCTGAATAATATTTCATTGTATAGATATACCACAGTTTTCTTTATCTATTATTTGGTTGAGGGACTAAAAGGTTGTTTTAAATGTTATCCCATATGATATAATAACTGTCTAATTTTTTTTTTTTTTTTTTTTTTTTTTTTGGTTTTTTGAGACAGGGTTTCTCTGTGTAGCCTTGGCTGTCCTGGACTCACTTTGTAGACCAGGCTGGCCTCGAACTCACAGCGATCCGCCTGCCTCTGCCTCCTGAGTGCTGGGATTAAAGGCGTGCGCCACCACGCCTGGCTCATAACTGTCTATTTTTAAAAATTATTTTGCTGTAGATGCTGTGTGTCATTATGGATTTTACCACTTGTGATTTTTGTCTCTATGTAATAACTCCTTTCAGTCCATTTGTACAGGTTGCCACATCTGTTCTTACTTTTATTTAGAGTTCTCTTTAAAGTACTAAATTATGGGCTGGTGATGCAGTACAGCAGATAAAGCATTTGCTTCATAGCCAGGAAGACCTGAGATCAGTGCCACAGATCCCATGGAAAAGCTGGCTGAGCACTGTGGCCTGGCCTGGCTACAGCTGGATCTCTGGAGCAGCAGAGAGAAGGACTCCCCAGAGCAAGCAGAGCAAACTAGACTAGACAAATTGGTGAGCTGGCAGGTCTTGTGTAGATGAATAAGGTGGAGAGTGACCCTTCCTTCCTTCCTCCCTGCCTCCTTCCCAGTCTTTCAGAATATATATGTTTAAGACCAGCTGATCTCCATACTTAGTGTTTTCCAACAAATTAGTATTTTTAAGATTTTTGTTCTTGGGTTAATTTAATGGTGGTTGTAGACAGGGTCTCATTTTGTAGGCCAGGCTGGTCTTGAGCTTGCTATGTAGGCAAGGCTGGCTATGATCTTGCTATGTAACCTGGGCTGACCTTGAACTTGGCAGTGATTCTTTGGCCTTTGTCTCTCAAGTGCCAGGGTAGAAGGCATACATTGCCCCCACTGGCTTCATAATCATACTTTTGAAAGGATATTGGGATACTGCTATCACAGGGAGGATGCTAGGAAGAGAGAAACGGTCCCAAAGTTGTTCTGTTTTCTTGTACCTTTAAGTCAAAATGGGAGCAAACCTGATTTGTGGGGCATCTAAGCACTTGGCCCAAGGTCATGACTCTTTTGCTCCTGGCAGCAGGATTCTGGAAGATGGAGGAAGGATGATGGCTTCTCTACTGATGCTGACCTTCATGACATGGTTCCAGAACACAGCGATATGCATATCCTCATCCCTATTGCAAGTGCTTGCTGCAGTGGGGTCTGTTCTGGTCCCTGATGCCTTCTGTACCCCTTAGTCTTTCCTCACATCTCTGATACCAGTCACCCACTGTCACCTAAAACCGATGTAGTCTAGTATATGTCACTTTAAAATTTCAGAAACATACAAAGCAGCAGGGTCACTTTATTATGACTCTCTGAATAAAGTACAATAGGCTTGAAGGATTCTAGAACAGAACTTTTTTAAAAATTTTATTTTTGTTTTATGTGCATTGTATGTCTACGGGTGCCAGATTTTGGAGTTACAGACAGTTGTGAGCTGCCATGTGGGTGGTGGGAATTGAACCCGGGTCCTCTGGAAGACCAGTCAGTGCTCCCAACCGCTCTGCCATCTCTCCAGCCCTAGAACAGAACTCTTTTAGATTAAAAAAAATATATTTATGCTTGTGTCTAGTACTGGGAATTTTTTTTAGACCTAGCCTTCCCATCCTAGGTAAACCTGTACCACTGACCAGACCTCAATTTCTCCCTTTGATTTTTATTTTGATAAAATGCCACTCTATGTTGCCTAGTCAGGATTTAAATTCTCAAACCCCCTGTATCAGTGTTCTGAGTAACTGGACTTACAGTCCTGTGCCCACTGAACCCAGCTTCAACACTATTTTTTTTTTTTTTTTTTTTTTGTCGCAGTTCTGGATTTTGAGCTCTGGTGTTAAGGTGGTTGCACTCTCAGGTATGAACTTGGGCTCCAAGCCAGAAGAGTTGTCTGCTAGTGGATGCCCCCTTCATTGTGTGCTTATGTAGCCTTTTCTGCTGTGTGTGCGGGTAGGCTTCCCTTTCCCCACCCCACCTCTCCTCTCTCTTCTGCCTCCTCTTTTTTTTTTTTTTTTTTTTTTTTTTTTGGTTTTTCGAGACAGGGTTTCTCTGTGTAGCCTTGGCCATCCTGGACTCACTTTGTAGACCAGGCTGGCCTCGAACTCACAGCGATCCGCCTACCTCTGCCTCCCGAGTACTGGGATTAAAGGCGTGCGCCACCACGCCCGGCCTGCCTCCTCTTACTAAAGCCACGCATCCTATCAAATTAGGAACCCACATAAGGTCTGGTCTTTCTCTGGCAAGTGGCATCTGACTATCTATTCTGTTGGTGGTTGACTGGCCTCCGAGCAGCATTAACTAACAACCCTGGGAAGTGTCTGGTTCAGAGTGAACCCAGTTGTAACGCTAGATAAACATAAAGTGCTGCAGAAATAAGTTCACCCATGTAGAAGGAGGGACCTGAAGATCTGAGGCCAGCCAGGAGCCAACTCTGCACCAAACTTCTTGACCACCATTCTTTTTGTGTCCTGGTGGTCATAGCCATGGGTCTGTACCAGCTGATGTCAGCCCAAGTCCCTTCCAGAAATAAATACTTTGCAAATGAGCAAACATTTGCCGCACAGGCTTTTACTCTTCAGTCTGACGTCTGGGATATTGTGCTGTGTGTGGCTATGCTGCCCAGAGGACAAATCCTTCATAAAGAAGCAGAAATTGGAATGGCAAAGCTGCCGGGGGTCTTCGGGGAATAATATTAGTCTCACCATGCAGTCTTTGCTCATAAAATCTCTTTGTAGTAAAGGAGGCCACATGGTGATAAGCATTGACTTTAATAGATTAAACAGAGAACCATGACCCTTGAATTTAGCTGGAAAATAGTAATAAATTTCAGACACTAATATGATTTAAAATAAAAAAGACTCGACATGACTTTTAAGAGTACAGAAGTAGAGAAGTGATCACCAAGCTAATTATTTTCACCATTGTTTTGTCCCCTATATGTGTTCATCATCAGAAAGGAAAAAGATGGAGCTGGGGGTATCATGGGTTTTGGCCACACTTTTCTTTCAGGAACATACAGAACTCAGATGTTTTGATCTTTTCTGACTTAAAAATAATGGGAGACATTTGATCAACAGCTTTTCTCAGGATGCTAAACATTTGAGGTGAAATGAGACTTTTTTGAATACACTTAGCAGAGTTGCTCTTTTAGAGGGCCTGTAAGGATTTGTTTTTGAACCTGAATTGCATGTTAATTTCCCAATTAAAAGCTCATGGAATTGCCACATTAACATCCCTTCTCTGTCTTCTCGGGAAGGTTCCTGTTCTTCTGGCTCCTGGTAAACTTCTCCTCCACAAAACATGCCTGTGTTAAAATTCAGCCTGTGTCATGTCATCAGAAGCTGTGGCCGGTGCTGTAAGGATGGCCTCGGTGCAGAGGGAGTTTTGAGTGTTAGGGATACAAGCTCTGTGTTAGAACTCTTACTGTCTCCTCTGTACACTCTCCTACTGTGCTTTCCTTTCCTACCCCTTCCTAGGCTAACTCCATTCCTGAACAAATCAAAGCTAACAACACCACAGCTCTTTCTAGCTGGCAGAAGATGAGAAAGGCTTTGCCTTGGCTGGGCCTGCTGTCTGTTTGCTTTTATCTGCATCTCAAAGGTTTAAGTAGTTTTAATATAAAATGCCTTAGTCTCTTGAAAGTCTACTTTTGTGCTTTTTGTATTTCCATTTACTATTATTAATATATTGTCTGTATTTTTAAAGCCTATGAATAACTTAAATGTAATTACCTTATACTGAGGGATGGGGAAGTACATTTACATTATGTAGAAAACCACTTAGGAGTCAGCCTATTAGTCTAGGATCTACTAAATAAACTTGTATATACGATGGAATTATAATTAGCATCATTAGAAATTATTTTTCTGAAATGCACGAATCTACTGTGTTGGCTGCTACTTTTCAATTTAAGCGAGTTCTTCTGCATTAGTATCTTTTTCTTTCTCCTTGAAGCTGAAATACTAAATAAATACAAAAGCTCTGGGGTCAGAAGGCCATTCTCACTGCAGACAGCAATTTTAGCTAATGAAATGGTTTCTTATGACATAAAAGAATTGTAATTATGCTTTTGGTTTTGCAAATAAAAAGAACAAATTTCTTCAAAGTTCTTGTCACAATATTAATTATATGCTGTGATAGCCTTAATATATATCAAATAAATTATTATTCATAGTTTCTTAAATAGAGGATTAAATAAAGATTTAGGTATAGGCAGGTATTCTTTTCTATAGTGCTACAATGATGACAAAAATCTTGGACACTTAGAAATATTTCAAACTATGAACACACACCTAAGAAGAATTACCTTCCTTAACAATGGATTTAATTGTAATAGTTTGGTTACTCAAAAGCCTATTATTGGATATAAAAATTACTGCAGATTAAACATGGACTTATATTAACCTTTCTGTAGGGAATGCCTTACATACTTTAAATATAGCTTGAGTCTTTTTCAGAGTTACTGAATATAGACTAAAAAACTATGTTCACTCTCAAGAATGTCTACACTGTGACACTGAGTCAGAGTGGTAAAATCAGTGTAAAGTTTAGACAAGCAAATATTCTTGTTTTAGATTTTTTAAGCCGCCCCTGTCAGAAGCAGCATGAGCATAGTAGAATTTCACTTCATCCCTTCTATTATAAGAGAATGTTAGCTAGTCTTTGCCTTGCCTTTCCACGAGGTCCTCTGAGAGGCCCGTGCGCGGCAATCATGGAGCCCTTCGCTTTTAACAGAGATCCTTTCTCTATAACTAATTCGACGCACGGCTATATGGGTAATTTTGAACAAGTGGATCTTTCTCCAAACTGAAAAGCTGCCAGGATGGAGAGAGAGTGAAAAAAGGGGGAGTTTCAGAAGGAGCCCAGGGAACTGCAAAGAAGGCACGAAGCGCCGCAGTCCCGCACAGAAGTGCATTGAGAGGTGCTGGCACAGCGCGGCAAGGACATCCTTACAGGAAAGTCCAACGCCTCGTGCAACAGGTGGAAATGTTTCTGTCATCAGAAAGAGCACCCGGCCCCATAGAAGTCAGACTAAGTCTGCTGGAAGGGATTTTTTAAGCATTATTACTGCTTTCCCACTCCACTGCAGAATTCCATGGTACAATGTAACTGAAATCCAAAAAGATTGGAATGGAAAATAGGAACTGTCATCACAGCTTCATAGCTCACAGTTAGTGAAAATTCTTTTAGACAAACATTATATTATACAAGTGTACAAATGAATAACTACTCTAAATTTAGATATGACCATTTAATTGAATCCAAAGTTTATAATATGTTTTTTTGTTGTTGTTTTGTTTTGTTTTGTTTTTCGAGACAGGGTTTCTCTGTGTAGCCTTGGCCATCCTGGACTCACTTTGTAGACCAAGCTGGCCTCGAACTCACAGCGATCCGCCTGCCTCTGCCTCCCGAGTGCTGGGATTAAAGGCGTGGACACCACACCCGGCCATAATATGTTCTTAAAAGGGGCCCAGTCTTCCATCCCTGTGAAATTCTGACAACTAGAACACATCCTGGGTCACATCAGAACAGTTCCCTTGCACAAATAGAGGAAATGCTGATCTGCAAGTGACACTGAACATGTTTCATAGTAAAATCTCAGTGAATAAAGGGTGTCACTGATGATTCAATATGAATGTTGAATTTTAGTTAAGAATGATTAAAACTGGACAAATAATAGCTATGGATGTGGTGAGGAGTGGTTCTGGGGAAAGGCAGAACCTCTGGTATAACAGCAGCCTATAGCCTGCCCATAGGTCTCTTCAGCCTAGACATCTGGTCTTATGCTGCTTAAGTATATATTCCTTGTGTAATGTAAAACTAAAGCAAGAACGGAGGCAGCCCGAACCACAAAGAGTGATCTACTGAGAAATGTTCCTAGGAGTTAGAATCCTATAAAATAGCGTTTATGTCTTAGACACAAACCCTTTAAATGTATGTGAAGCTGAACATGATGGTAGTAGGTGATAAGCTAGAAGGAGGTAGTCATCCAAGGAGAAAAAGTAGGACATGGGTGTTTTCAATTCATTTTCCAAGCATTTTATATGTGTTTCCATATGCAAATTGTATACTTAATAAGGATCTAGAAATGAAGTTAAAAAGAGAAAATATTCAAAGAACTGGGCGGGGAGGTGAGGGGTGCAATTATTGAGGCTGGAGAGATGTCTTGGTAGTAAGAGCACTTTCTGCTCTCCTAGAAGACAAGAGTTCAAATCCAATACTGACATGGTGGTTCACACCACATGTAGCTCCAGTTTCAGGGGTGGACTACCTATCTGTGGCCTTGACAGGCCCTGCAGGAATGTGCTCATGTGGGCAGAAACCTTATACATAGAAAAACATGATGATAAATTCTAAAAGGGGAGAGTAATAAGTTAAAAGGTCTCCTCTGAGAGGTAGCTCAGGAGTGTGAGGAGCAGGAATACGGAGTGTTCCTCTAGAAACTAGCTCTATACGTCTAAGCTTCAGAGGGTGTGTGTGTGTGTGTGTGTGTGTGTGATGTGTGAGGGTTTCCATGCAGGTCAGAAGAGGGCATTGGGTTCCCTGGAACTGGAGCTCCAGGGGCTTGTAAGCTGGGAACAGACTTCAGAACCTTGGGAGGAAGAGCCAGTTCTCCTAGCAGCTGAGTCACCTAGCAGCTGCTGTTTTAATGTAATTAATATGCTTGCTTCCCCCCACATCCGTATGCTTCTTCCTTAGCCCAGTGCATCTCAACCTTCTTAATGCTGTGTCCCTTTAATACAGTTCTTCAAGCTGCAATAACCCCTAACTATAAAATTATTTTTGTTGCTGCTTCATACTAGTAATTTTGATACTGGAATGAATTGTAATATAAATATCTGATATGTGGCACCTGTGAAAGTGTCATTCGTCGTTCCCTGCCTGCCAAGGGGTCAAATTCACAGGTTGAGAGCCACTGTTCTAGTCCATCTGAAGTTTCTAAGGAGAGGGAAGGGAAGAATACAAAGAATCTATCAGTGACAGCATTCTGAGTATAAAATTGATATTGAAACTTAGTGAGAGGCCAATTGTCCTCTAAGTGAAGACTTCTAAAACAAGAGCAGATGATAGAGAAGAAAATGATTTAGATACAGAACAATGGTCCTTTGGGTCAGGGGTCATCAATGGTCCAGCAAATAGAAGTGTTTGCTGCCAAGCTCGGGGGGCAGATTCCCTGGAACCCACATAGTGGAAAGAAAGAGTTGTCTCCCAATAGATGTTCTGTGACTTTCGTGTGTACACAATAGCATGATGTCCACAATAAATAAATAAATACATACAGACATAATTACATGAATAAATAAATACAAACACATTTTATTATTTATTTATTTATTTATATTTTTGGGTTTTCGAGACAGGGTTTCTCTGTGTAGCCTTGGCCATCCTGGACTCACTTTGTAGACCAGGCTGGCCTCGAACTCACAGCGATCCGCCTGCCTCTGCCTCCCGAGTGCTGGGATTAAAGGCGTGCGCCACCACGCCCGGCTACAAGCACATTTTAATTTAATCACTTTGCAACCTGACCCTAGCCCCTCCCTTATCTCCTCCCATCCTGACCTCATGCCCATCCCCCAATAAGACATTAAAAAATGCCAGATGAATTGATGAAGAGAGATTCTTACAAATTCCAAGCAATCAAAAAGCAAAATGGGAGGCAGAGACAAGCCAACACTTTTTGGCCATTCGCAAGAGCATCTAGCATAGAAGATGCATCAACAGAGATGTTACCTCAAAAAGGTGGAAGGGAAGGAGAGACTACTGAGAGGTTTCCTCTGGTCTGCCCAGGAGCAGACACTATGTAATGTGTGCACTGGTACATACACATGCAAATACATGCACGTATACACACACACACACACACACACACGCACAAAGAGAGAACAGACAAGGGTTCTTTCAAATTGGTAGTCCTAAAATTCATGCAGCTTAAATATATTCTTATGTACAGACAAAAATAAAGATGCTAATCAAAAACAAGACAATATCTGGAAGAAGAGAAGTGAAACAGAAGAATGAGCACTGTTCAAGGGCAAGCTGGACCATCCATCTGCCCACATCTACTGTCAATTCCTGCTAAGTGAAGCTGATGGAAACATCACTCATTGTGATGAGTTCAGGAGAAAAGATACATTTCACTGTCTCTAGAATATGATAGGGTGGCACTCCTCAGGGACATTCTTTGTTTAGGATGGTACCTGTTCTCTCAAGACAGAGGACCGTCCTACAGAGTTGTCAGTTCTGAACCAGGCAGAGAGAAGGGAAGCTCAGTCAGTGTTCAGGTGGAGGAAGCATGGTGGCCTGGTGACTGGTGAGCAGAAGACATTTTAGACCTAGCTGTGAAGTGTGTGGAAGGTAAGTAATGGTGATACATCTTGTCATAGGCCAAAGTGGGAGGATGCTGATGGCTTCAGACCCACTGTTTCCAATGCCATCACAGCTGTACCATGACTTTATTAAAATAGGTTGCTGGCCTCAGAGTTTCCAAGTCACTCTATCCATACTGGGGCACAAGAAGCGAATTTCTGGAAGGTTCCTACACGACACTGCTGTTGCCAGGGGACTTCAATTATAAAAGCTCTATTCTAGACTAAATTGTGAGAGATGGTGTATGCAACTTGCTTTTTATCCTAGCTTATATATCTATCTAGTCGAGTAGATGGTTCTGGAGAGAAACACAGACAGTAACACACTGTGAGTCTAAGAAGTTATTGAGAAAGAGAGGCTGACTGCACACACTGAAGCATTAAAGAATTTCAAATTTTCTGAGTACAGAGAAACCCTGTCTCAAAAAACAAAACAAAAACAAAACAAAACAAAAAAACAAATTTTCTGAGTGTGGAAAACTTTGATTTCCAAGAAAAAAATCAGTATCATCAGAAAATAGAGCTTGAGAACTGAGTTCATACCAGTGATTGGGAGAGGTGGTACCCCAACCTGCACTATTTAATGCAAACACAACACTTTAATTTAAATAGAAGTGTAGTGGCTCCTGGCAAGGGAGCAGCCAGGAGTGCTTTCTATTTTCATAGTGACATTTCTCAGTGCAACATTTTGCCTCTGAAACTAGGTGAAAGTAAGAGGCTTCTGTAACCCAGGAGTCTGGTCTGTGTGACTTACCCCCTGGGCCTCCCCAAATAACAGGAAAATAGGAATGCGTCTGTGTAGACAGCCCTTCTGAGAGCTACAAGAACGCAGAACATCTGTGTGCTTCAGGACACTGCTCCCAGGTTCCGAATTTCCCATCTGGCCTTCGTGTGAGCAGACTCTGCCCCATCCACAGCTCTCCCAGGAGCTTCATGGACCTCAGACAAATAGCATTCATAGGTGGGATTCTCTCCTCCTAGGACTCAGGATAACATGGAAGACCTCCACCATCCAATCAGGTGACACTTGGATCTAGGCATCCCTTGGAGTTGGCCTCTTCAATTCTGTACTGGTTTAGTCCAAATTAGACTGTGAAATTTTGCTTGCTGCCTTTGCTCTCTACGGACAAGATCTATGTCAATAATTTATAACTCTCACAAAGCTGAGCACACAATCATGAGACTTAGCTGAAATGAATGGTTTGTATGTTCCCTAGTCTCTACATACTCTTTAGTGTCTCAAAGGCAGTCATGCTCTGGAAGAAGTCTCCACTGCAAGGAGCCAATGGCAAGCCAATGGCTTTCTCAGGGCACATGTATCTAAGGGATTAATGTGGTCTACACTTCTTTTTCTTAGTTCTGAAGCAAGGGTTTCTGCTTCCTGACTTCGAATTGTGACCTCTGCTTACTCAGCGTTCCTTATTGCTCTCACTCCATCCTAAGTGCAGCAGACCTAACACGCCATAGACATTTCCAAAAGAGCTCTGACCCATTTGACTTTCCATTTTCCCCTTACTGAGCATGTTTACTATGTTCTGGGTAATGTTTTAGCCCTTGTGCAGGACACTAAATTTAAAAATATTTATTTTACTATTATGATTTGTATGATTATGGGAAATTTTTCCAAATCAAAGAAAACAACAAGATGAAGGTTGTTGGCGGGAAGTAATAAATAAAACCCCACTCATTCTGTCCATATTAGACATCACAATATTTCATCCACAGAGATTCTCGTCACAGGGCTTGTGTGTCTCCAGAGAGCCTGTGTCCACCTCATGGCTAACTCCTGCTCTTTCTACAGAGATTTTTTTTGGATACAACTTTCCGCCAAGTAAGGGACCTCCCTGGAATTTTCTCTATTAAACTTAGAAAAGAAAATGGAAAATTGATTTAAAAAAAAAAAAAAAAAAGCAGAGGAATTCAGCTCATTTTGTCTTATCTTAGTTCCCCCAGAACCTTATATTTAAAAAAAAAAAAAAAAAAAAAAAAAAAAAAAAAAAAAATCCCATCTCAGTACTTTATTATTTTTTTCAAACCAAAGAGCCAAACATTTTGGGTATGAACCCTCATGGGCTGAGACATGCCCACAATAACCATCTTACATCCTGGAAAATGCAACCACTTCATCACTTAGGGAAGAGAGCTGCAAAAAGTGTCTCCTAAAGGCTGAGTGATCAAACTGAACAGATCACAGCAGAAAGGAACGTTGTTGATCTAGTCCTTGGGTGCAGAAAAGATGAACTTCTGTCCATGTTAGGGGAAACTAAGACCCTTGGCCGTGTTTGTTTTTTGCATAACATGCAGCAAAGATCTTTTCTTGATCAATAGCTTTGTAACAGTTCTCAGTGGTATGCTAATTTACTTTGAAAAGGGAGTGAGCACATCTGGAACAACAGCTGCAATTGGAATTATTTCCTGATTATGTTTGCAGTAATTCCCTGTCTTTCTCCAAGGCCATTTATTTTTGGCCATGGTCACATAGTAAAATGTGGACATGATTGGAATCCTATTAAACACAATCCTGAATATATCTATTATCTAAACCTCCTAGGTGGAATGAATCTATGCCATCCCCAATTTAATTTACTATTTGGCCAGGGGAATTAATTCCAAAGGCTAAGGCTAAGAATCATCCTTTTCTAACCTGCCAAGGATCAAAACATCAGTGTTGGTATTTATGGCATCATCAGGGTCTTTGTCTACGATGGCTTTAGAAATAAAAGGGAAATTGCCTCATTTTATAAAATTTCCAGTAGCGTTGTCGCCTGTAGAACCTTTAGAGGAATTGCTAGGGATATTAATATTTTACTACTTTGACCAAGACAACAAAAATCCAGTATTCTCTTCATTTCTGGTGAGCTGAATCTGGGAGTACATGACAGGCTGTAATTTTTCAAATTGTACCATTAATGGATGAAGTTAAGCATATCCAGTAGCTGGCATGCAGCTAGTCCAATGAACATCATGGTGTGTTTGCCAATCCAATGTCTCTGTACCTCAGTCATTCTGAGCTTTGCTGCAGCTGCTTCCCACACATCAGCATTAAATTTCCGTTGACCTTGTACCACAGACAGTCTTGCACTTCAGTTATTTTTTACCTTGTTCACCATTGAGTCCAGATTTGAGTTTATCGACCCACTCACCTAGCAAGTCATGATTGTGTTCTGTGGGTCGGGGTTGAGATCGAGTTTATCTGTGTAGCCCTGGCTGCTCTGGAACCCTCTCTGTAGACCAAGCTGGTTTCCAACCCAGGGATCCACCTGCCTCTTCCTCTGGAGTGCTAGTATTAAAGGTGAGAAGCCTTGTAGGTTTCTAGGACCCTCTGGATCCTTCTACTTTGCTATTCTCTCATGCTTCTCTCATCTAGAGTCCCAGTAGGATGTCCTCCCCTCTGTCCCTGTTTCCTGGTAAATGAAGAATTTCATGGGACATGCCCCTTGGGCTAGTATGCAGATATAAGTGAGTATATACCAGTACTCTGGATGAGGAGACCTGGTGGCACTCAGAGGAAGGATAGCAGGCTACCAAGAAGAGACTTGATACCCTATGAGCATATAAAGGGGGAGGAAGTTCCCCTTAGTAATAGGGGAGGGGAATAAGGGGAAAATGGGAGGGAAGGAGGAATGAGAGGATACAAGGGATGGGATAACCATTGAGATGTAATAAGAATAAATTAATAAAATAAAATTTAAAATAAAAAAAAAATAAAGGTGAGAAGCTGCTCTGTTCAGCCTAAGGTTGAAGTCTTTCAAGACTTCAAATATCTTATGTAATGTGTAGGAAGTACAAATGAGAGGAATGAATGTTGCTTAGTACAACCTCTTCCCATTGGTCTAGAACTCGGGCTGTCCATTTGTAGAATTCTTTCCCAGGTTTCTGACAACACAAGTCAGCAGAACCTTCCAATTCTTTATGTGTGGATTATCTCCCCCAGTTGAGACTTTGTATCTATCCTTCCGTGTCTTACTCTAGTACTGAGTCTGGAAGCAACACAGTACATCCCGTGTCAAGGTGGGAACCCCTTGTAAGGCTTCAGGTGAAGTGTGGCCTGCTCCTTTGGTCTCTACTGCAGCGAAGTAAAACTTGGAGGCTCCAAAGCATGGGGAGCCACCCAAAAGTGCACGTTGTTTACCAATAAAGCCATAACTTTCATCTAAGACGCTAAACAAGATGGCGGCTTCAATGTGCTCTGTAATTCTGCAGCCCACCTAATTAGCTCAGTCAAGTAAAGTGTTCAAATGCATTGCCACCGAACTAAGCTGCAAGAAATGATGAATTTAAGATTTTAAACATACAAAAAAAATCTTTGTTTTCAGATCATACCTTGAGTTTAAAATTTAAGACCTTAGCTCTCTGGCATCTGTGTACATAGTGCAGACAGAGAGCCACCACAGGACCTCTGCAAGCTTCATCTACAACAGAATGTCTAATCACAGCACCCTTGTCATCTTCAAATCCTGGTCATGTAGGACACACTTCATTTAGGTACCACATTGAAAACTTAATACTTTAGCATACTGTTTCAGTAGTGCAGACCACAAATAACTTATTCTTTATTAACGTTAAGGTTATTATTTCATCTCTAAACTTAACAAGGCAGATAAACTGTTATAAATCCTTGATTTCAAAGTCTGTTTCTTGGCATCATGTTCAGTGTCAACCACTATTTCAGAAACTTTAATAGAAGAAGCCATGCTTTAAGCTATTTCAGATATAAGGGAATTTAACGTGATGTGTGTGGTACTTTAGTAGATGCTAGAATATTTGCCTAAGATAAAGCGAGGGAAGATAAGACAGAAACAGCATACAGAGGGTTAGGGAATTCCTCAAAGCCTCAGACAACTATCACCACTAACTACTCTGTCTATAGAACTAAAGTATTTTTATACAGGAACACAAAGAGGTCACTGGAAAACCTCTAACCTGAACATCGACATAAGTTGTAAGTTCAGTGATATGAATTCTGCTTTCTTTTTTTTTTTTCTGGTTTTCAAATATCTCATAAATACTTCCTGTTGGAAAAGTACAAGCTGGAGTTCAGATGACAAATGATCCATCACCTGGGTTAGGGAAGGTCAGAGCGAGGAAGCCGTGCTGGGTTGCAGGAACCACAGAGAGCTTTACTGGGCACTGGCAGCCTAATGAGCCCTTCTGGCACAGTCTGACATTTTTATAGCTTGGTACAAAAAAAGCTATATTAAAGGTATTTATATATTTTATATTTTTGTTACACAGTAGATGCTGATACAATATTCTTGTTTCAGACCAATACAAAATAAGAACTACCACAGCCTAAGACATTCATTTTAAGGCTGCTTTTTGCTCATGTAATTTTGCCATAGAAACAAACAATGAAAACCTATGTCCTGACTGAGGAGAGTGATTTAGAAATGCAGAATAGAATTTTGTGCATAGTAACAACATCCATGGGAAATACAATGGAGCAGGAGTTTTAGGAATTAGATCTATTTTGCTATTTTTATTTTATTTTATTTTTAGTTTTTCGAGGCGGGGTTTCTCTGTGTTAGCCTTGGCTGTCCTGGACTCACTTATTTTTATTTTTTTTTAAAGGTTTATTTATTATTTATACAGTCTTCTGCTTGCATGTACACCTGCATACCAGAAGAGGGCACCAGACCTCATTATAGATGTTTGTGAGCCACCATGTGGTTGCTGGAAATTGAACTCAGGACCTTTGGAAGAACAGACAGTGCTCTTAACCTCTGATGCAGCTCTCTAGTCCCCTGGACTCACTTTGTAGACCAGGCTGGCCTCAAACTCACAGGGATCCACCTGCCTCTGCCTCCCCAGTGCGGCCTCAAACTCACAGGGATCCACTTGCCTCTGCCTCCCCAGTGCGGGGATTAAAGGCGTGCGCCACCACACCTGGCCTATTTTCAATTTTTAAAAATCTTAAGAGTTTTTTTACATGTATATAATGAAATATGATTGTACTTACCCTTCTATATCAGTGCTTTGGCTCTCTCTATATATGTCACCGCACAACTTCATGTCTTGTTTTCAAAATTAGTTTTATAATTTACCAAGTCCATCTAGTGCTGCCCCTGTGAGCATGGGTGCTGGGCCCTGCACTGGAGTATGGATCCTATCTGTGGACACATGCTCAAAAAAGAGCAATTTTTCTCTCCCAGAAACTATCACTTCCATAGCCATTCAGAAAAGGGCAACAACGCAGACTAAAGAAAGAGATGTTGGCATGTAAATAAAATAAGAAGACTAGTGAAAAAAAGTCACTATTCATTGCATACAATAAAAAGGTGAATCAAATTTCTTCTGGATTCATATTTCTTTCCTACTTTTTGAGGGGAAGGAACATTGAAATGCATGGGTTAGCAATAAAATGCTTTCTCTTAATGATCTAGTTTATAATTACTACTGATCCTAATATGTGGATAGTTAATTTGACAATTTATAAAATCTCTCAAACCATATGACTTAAGCTAACACAGTGTTTGACAATATATGCACCAAATAAGCATTTTTGAAGCAATGAATAATCATGTGGACTGTGTTTTTTTTTTTTAATTGCAGCAATTTACCAAACAGGCAAGCCAATGCTGTTAATACCCAGCTAGAAATCAGGATAGACGCAGCTAATTTTAACGCCACACACATTTCATTATGGGAGATTTAAGGAAATCTCTTCAAATCTGTGGGCTTTGTTTTTATGATAGCAAACTCTCTTACCTATTTTAGACACACCTGTGATGATTTCTTTGGCGTGAGCTCTTGAAAGGAAACATGAGGGATGAGTAGGTGTGTCTTGGTAGCAGTGCTAAGTGTCATGGTAATGACCAAGGATGGTGTTGTATTTGTGAGATTTCACTGTTAACTAAGTTCAATCATGTTAGCATAAGGGTAGAGTCTAACAAATTTTGAGTCCATAGACAGTAAAATAGAAGACCATGCATATGTTCAATGAGGCTTCCTTCTGTGACATCTCTGCGCTCTGTGTGTACTCAGATTCTGCTGTCTGCTATCAGAATGGTTTCTCTGTCTTCTCCTTGAGACAGCTGTGCATTCATTAGATAAAGGTCAACCCTTCGCTCTCTGCTGCCTCTAACCTGTTCTCAAACTCTTGGAACAGCTAAGATGCCATCAACAGGTCTCTTATTGCTAAATTTCTTCTTTCTTTCTTTCTTTTTCTTTTTCTTTCTCTCTCTCTCTCTCTCTCTCTCTCTCTTCTTCTTTATTACTTTATAGCCTGACCCAACTTCCTTCCTCCTCTCCTCCCAGTCCCATCCTCTTGTTTCCCTCCTCCACCCACTCTTTTCTCTCAGAGAAGGAGAGGCCCCCAAGAGGTACCAACTCACCCACTGTAGCAAGTTTCTTATCACATAAATATACTTTAAATTCTTCAAAGATCATTCCAGGACTTTACGGTGGTTTCCCTCATATCTTTTAAACTTGCATGCTATGAATTTTTGTTTTAAATTTTCTTAATCTTCCCAGATCAGTCATTCCCACACTGTGCTGGCTGCTCTGAGTTAAAGTAGTGTCCTGGAGTTTCCCTTAGCTATCAGTCCAGTGTTAAAATGGCAAATGTTGCTTAAAATTCTAGTCCCCAGTTTCCAGAGTTTCTGCTATCCTCCAGCTGGGTGAGGTATAACAGGAAACATTTGTTGGTGAAGACACAGGGTCAACAGTTTCATCATATCCAAGGTCCTTCTCCTTTTGCTGTGAACTTTAGTTTTTATTAGTCTAAGGTTATACCAGGAATTGCCAGGAAATAATTCCATCCTCTTTCTTTAGCCACCATTCTTTCTGAAGATAACAGGATAATGATTCAATGGCTCTGTATGGTTGGATTTATTGACAACTTTAGCTAGCTTACGGTAGTTGGACCCTACTGTAATCCTGTCTCTAGTTCTCTTATGTATGCACCACGGCTTTTCCCAGCATGCATCTTCTCCTATGCAGCAGTATCTGGCTTTCTTCCTGTACAGGAGATGCTTGTAGAGGAGGACAGGCAGTTTACCTCTTGACAGCAGGCCCTGTGTCAAGACGTTTGAAGCCCTCTGTTAACTAAGGCAGGTCTAAGAGTCACATGGTTCCCGGCCATGCCTTGGAGATAAATGGGCCTCATAACATTGTTTCTGTGTTCTAAGCCCTCTGTCAGGGCTCATGCTTCACCTGAGCTGCGGCTCAGTTGGAAAAAAGTTCCAGATGTTGAATCTGAAAAGCTTTCTCTTCTTCTGGAAACTGGTTCTAGAACTCCTTGTCCATTCATTTTGGTGCCATGATGCACCTCCAGCTTAAGATGCTCTTAGGTTTCTTGTAGCACATAGAAGAGACCCATCTTTTAAACATCGTGGATACATGGATGATTAAGGTAAGCATGATTTAAGACTAGGTTGCTTATGGATCTTTACTCCTGTCTAAGAAAATAGAATCATTTGTTTCTTTTGTTATTGTGTATCTTTTTGTAACCAGAAATTCTACTTGGAAAGTTCTTGAAGCTTCCACTACTCTTTGGTTTGCATTGACTTGGAATTCCTGTGGTAGTGATTTCATCAGCCACCTAGTAACCTTCCTTCCCTCCTTATTTTCCTCCACCTCTCCTCCATCTCTTTCTTCCTTTATTTCTAATGTCTTTTCCTTGTTTTTCAGTCTCCATCTTTTTCTCCATTACCCACTTTTAAAATTCTTGTCCTTAGTTTTTCTTATTTGGAAAATGGGCTCATCCCAGATTCTCTGACTCCTAGGGAAGAAGTAACTGAAATTTCACACCCGACACACCCAGTGTGTTCTGCAGTGGAACTGGGCTGTTTAAAGATGGTTTCTCCTTGCCTGAAGGTATTCTTGCGTCAAGAAGGGCTGTGGTACAAGTGTTGAGAAAGCAGGCCTCCTGCCTAAGTGTCTGGGCCTAGAGGAGTGCAAATCAATAGTTATTGCCCAGATTTTCTACAGATATGACAATTGAAAGGGCCTATTACCATCAGGATATACAGAATATGCTTTGTTACTAATTCTTTTTTTTTTTAACTTATTTATAAAATTGGACATATTAATAGAGTGGAATAATACATATGTTCTTTGTATAATATTCAAGTTGAGCTAAACATATTTACCTCTTTAAACATTTATCCTTTATGGCAAAAACATTCAAAATTCTTCTTTGTAGTTTTCTTTGTGGGAGTCACTAATTTTTATGTCTTATCCGGAAGCCTAGAAAACATGCCTTCGGACTGAAGCCATTTTGAGATGAAAAGGGATGTAAATCAACTCCTCAATTCATTTAGAGTGTTTTTGGCTTAAGATACAGTGATTTAAATAATGAAGATTGTCAAGTTATCTAACTAAATGAAAAAGAGGGAAATAAAGGAGCTATAGGAAAAAGGGAGAGGAATGATACTGAGAGAGTGAGAGAGAGGATAGAGATGGAAAGGTATATGTTTGCATATATACACACATATATATTTAGAGGCAGAGAAATATAGAGATAGATGATAGATAGATAGATGATAGATAGATAATAGAAGACAGATAGATAAATAGATATATGGATAGATAGATAAATAGAATAGATAGAGAATATATATATATATAATAGAGTTTCGGATATGTCTCCTACCATGGTTTGGCTTTATCCTCATGTAGACATCAATGGCATGTAGCATTGTTTGTACCAAGGAGTGTACACAACAGAAGAAAATACCCAATAGGACCATAAGTCACATGTCCACATAATAACATGGCTTCAAGAACTGTAGATGTCCTCATTGGTAAAAGAAGAACAGCACACCCAACAAAGCATCATGGCTGCTACCCAGTGAAGCAAGGATGAGCCACTATTTTGACTATCTTTACACCTGTAGGTGGGATTGCATATGTGTGTGTGTGTGTGTGTGTGTGTGTGTGTGTGTGTGTGTGTACATTCCCTGATGCCATGACATGAATGTGCAAATTAGTGGACAGTTCAAGGAGCTGGCCTTTGCCCTCCACCTTTATATGGATCTCTAGAATCCGAACCCCTGGTGTCACTCTTGCTCAGCATTCAGTTTATGCACTGAGCTATCTGGAGCCCCTACATTTTTCTATTTCTTCATATCAGAGTCTTGTGAGAGCAATACTATTGAATGAAAACGGAAAAGATTAAATCCACTGAAGCGTTTCAAAGCTACAAACAAGTACAAGGGAAATCATGGTAACTTTAGTGCAGGCAAAGTACATAATCATGCACAGTATAAGAAAGTTGGATCCTTAAGGGGACAACAAAATATAACTCTAAACATCATTATAAATAAAAGAGACATGATGAACAAATTAAACGAAGCAAACAATCTGCTTTAAAATAGTTTGTTCCTCAGAAAGACCAACATATTAGCATTTTGTGGGCATCCCTTCTTTTTGAATGTGACACCAAGTATTATGTGTGAAATGTGAGCTCATTTCATCTGTCACTTTTGCTCTCATTTATGGTAGGACCAGTACAATTTTTCAAGTTGATATACAAATTAACTTCAAATTTATTCATTTTTTACTTCGTATTTTAAAAGTCCTTCTTACCTTTGCTCATCTTCACTGAGAAATATACAGTGCTTATCAACGAAGAAAAAAGAGATAATAATTTGTTTCTCATGAGAAGAGAGGACACCTGTTGTCTTTTATATTAATGTTGACCGTTCTTCTGGTAGCTTACAAATCTAGCTTGCTCCAGTGAAGATCTGTGTACTGAATGTGGCGCCGTGTCACATTGTGGAGTTACTCACACACAAGACTGTGTAACCCCTCCACGAACTCTGATGGCCCAGGGGGTACATTTCAGGTTAGAAATAAAACACAAAAGTATTATGTTGTTTGCTCATGGTATTCATACAGCTTATGGCTATAGTTAAATCGAATATGTTTAATTATAAAAGCTACACTCTTTCCAAAGCACTTTGACATATTTTTAATTATACATAAGGTTTTTATTATTTTATGTGTATGAGTGTTTTGCCTGTATATATGTCTGTGTTCCACACACATTTTTTGGTGCCCATGGAGGCCAGAAGGGGATATCAGATCCCCTATGAAGGAGTTGAGACAGTGGAGAACTGTCATGTGGTCCTGAGGAATTGAACCCTGGTCTTCCGAAAGAGCAGCCAGTGCTTTTATCCATGGAAGCATCTCTCCAGCCCTCTAATTATATTATTTTATAAAGAATATTATTGCTTTAAGTTTTTGGCCTTAATTTAATATTCCTCATCAAAGAATTATAGTATCACGAATCTGTAAGAGATCTGCAGACTAAGGTAGAGACTTTGTTGGGAATTGGGTTGTAGAATATTTCATTAAGTATTATCTTTCATTTGTTCAAGTATATGTTTTTTTAAAAACAAATAACTAATTAAGCATGACCTTGGCATAATCTAGGCTGCCCTTGCATTCCCTATAGTCTCAGGTGAGATTTGCAGGTCTCCAGTGCTGGGGACCAGGAACAGCCACACTACGGTGGACTCCTCCATGTATGTTTCAGTGTATCTGGAATTAGGATCATCTATAATGAATTATAAGAAAGTATTTGCAAAATTTTGATTATAGCTTAATTTTTCTTGGTGACTAAGAAACCAATTGTGAACTTTCAGTTTCTGTCATCTTGGAATAACAAAATATGGCACTTAGCTCTACACAGAAACTCATAAAATTGAAAAAAACACATTAATCTACATTCTTTCTTAGCCTCACGCCTGAAATCTGCCAACCAAGGCCAAGGATAAAGAGCTGAGGTTTTTCCTCTACTGTCAACTGGACTCCGTGTCTCTGTGTAGTGTAAAAAACAGAATGAGGGCTGGAGAGATGGCTCAGTGGTTAAGAGCGCCGCCTGTTCTTCCACAGGTCCTGAGTTCAATTCCCAGCAACCACATGGTGGCTCATAACCATCTGTAATGTGATATGGTGCCCTCTTCTGGCTTGCAGTACATGCAAGCAGAGCACTGTATACACGATAATAAATAAATAAATCTTTAAATAAAAATAAAAATATTAAAAAAACAGAATGAATTATAATATAATCTAATTTTATACACTTCCTTTCTCCTGTCTCTTTTTCAGTCATGTTAATCAAGAGTTGACTTTCTCTTAAGGCTCTGTCCATACAATACTTAAAAGCTCATCAAAACATAAATATTAATTTAGATTTTGATTAATTTTTACTGCGTTCCTTACATAAATTTACTTATGTATACATTTCCATAACACTACTTAAATAATTTAAGTGGTTTCAGTATAAACTGACCATTGTTTTCTCATTATTACCCATTTGTACGAAAGAACAGCAAAAGTCTTCATTATGTACTTTTCTATCAATTCCAAAGGGCTTAATTAAATACCCAAATCGACCTATCTGTGTTGTTACGTCGATACTGTCTTGAAGCATTCCCAAAGCCCTGCCCTGTCTCTTACCCTGTTTAAACATTTCCTCGCCTTGTCTAGAAGTCGGTGCTTTTATCCTCAAAGAATATTTACTGACTATATTATTGAAAAGTATTTTTATTCTTACAGAAAATGGACAGTAAAGACATCATTTTCCTATCCTGTCTGTAGGAGTGAGCAATTAGCATCCATGAAGCTCTGATACACATGTCTGACTTCACAAGAATTCACAAATATGTCCTATCTCTGAAAGCCATCCACAGGTGCTCTAAACTGCCAATCTACTCTTTTATTCTTCTGGAAAATTTTAATAAATTATGAATTCCTAGAAGAAAGGTTATATTGTATACATCTTGATTCCCACCTTTAGGAGAGATTTAATTTTTATTTTTAGTACATGTGTCTGCATATGTATAGTATAGCACATGTATATGGGTGCCCATCAAGGCCAGAAGAGGACATTGCATTTGCTGTAGCTAGTTTCAGGTGGTTGTATTCTACATGAAGTGGCTTCTGGGACCTGAGCTTGAGTCCTCTGAAGGAACAGTCAGCATATGTGCTCTTAACTGTGAGGCCACCTCTCCTTATAATGCTGAATTGGCTCCTAACGTTCTTTTCTTTTAGATTCACAGAGGAATTTTATTTTATTTTTATTTTTACTAATTCATTCATATTACATATCAATTGTTATCCCATTCCTTGTATCCTCCCATTCCTCCCTCCCTCCTGCTTTCACCCTATTCCTCTTCCCTATGACTGTAACTGAGGGGACCACCTCTTCCTGTATATGATCCTAGGGTATCAAGTCTCTTCTTGGTAGCCTTCTATCCTTCCTCTGAGTGCCACCGGGCCTCCCCTTCAAGGGGACTTGGTCAAATATTGGGCACCAGAGTTCCGGTGAAAGTCAGTCCCCATTCTCCACTTAACTGTGGAGAATGTCCTGTCCATTGGCTAGATCTGGGTAGGGGTTTGATGCTTACTGCACATATTGTCCTTGGTTGGTGCCATAGTTTGAGCAAAACCCTTGGGCCCAAATCTGTTTGTCATAGTGTTCTGAGACCACTATTTTTACATTTATGGGCAAAATTGTACACTTACTACCTGACATAATTGACTGTGTACAGATTTACAATGTTCATGGAAGCCACTGTAGTGTTATGATTTAAGCTGACTGTATAGAAGTAAACTCAGGTTCTAGGCTTAGCCTTGAAGTCCATTCCCAGATGCCTTTTGTTTTGATGCCAGGAGCTACTTAGAACTCTGTGAGCTTCAGTCCATGTTTCTGTAAAATGATTTCCTGTTATTTTGTGAAGATGACATGGAATGGATTGTGTAGATGACCTAGTCCAAAGCTGGGGGTTTGCATGCATAATAACTGCCTCTAGTTATAATATTGTTACTTAAATATGGTTGCTTGAGGAACAGATTAGTTACTATGACTAACCTCAATTTCTTGATCTATAAGTGGAGCTAATTTGGGGTTATATAGGATTAACAAAAGAGCGGCACGAATCACAGGAAGTTCCCATCCAACTGTCCTGATAGTGTAAATGTTCAATAAACACTACTCTCGTTCCCTACTATACCACTCACATATCTCACTCCTTGATATCACAAATCAGGAACTTGCTTGGTTTTTGTGGTTGTTGTTGTTGATTTGTTTTGTTTTTGTTTTTGTTTTTCCAAGACAGGGTTTCTTTGTGTAGCCTTGGATGTCCTAGCCTCGCTTTCTAGACCAGGCTGGCCTTGAACTCACAGAGATCCAGGTGCCTCTGCTTCTTGAGTGCTGGGATTAAAGGCATGCTCCACCACCGCTTATTTTTTTAAAGGAGGAATTTTCTAAAATTCTCCTACATTGCATGTGTTGTGGTGTTGTGGAAATTTAGTCAAATGAAAGCCTAAGAACTTTGAGACCTTTGGATATAGAAGTCTTAAGTCATAGGTGTGTGGGGAATAACCTTCCCCTGTTGCTTACCACATAACTATGTGGCACCCTCTAGTTCCCCACAGGCATCTGCACTCTCAAAATTTCAAGAGCAAGCTCTTCAACGCTTATAAATATTACTCTTGGAGAGTCCTGTCCTATTATACTGTTCCCATATTTGGTTCTCATTTTTTTCTGAGCTGTGATTGCTTTGTCTGTACAAAGTGAAGAGGTCATAAGACAGAAACAAGCAGAGTGACAACACTCTCTGTCACCTTCTGAAGGAGACATTCAGGGTAAAGGCCGGATGCTCCCTTGTACAAAGTTCTCTACATAAGATGAAGACTTACCCTTGGACAGCATGGCTTACAGGGCCGGGCCTTTCTATTGAGGGCACACTTTGACAGCAAATTGTTATTATTATCTCTTTATTAAAGATCAGCATTCAGAATGCAATTTTCAAGCTCACCAAATTGACCACAAAGTCCTTCGCAACACTGACAGTCCAATTACATTCGTGCATATTTCTTTACTGATTAGAATCAAGGCAATTTCCAAGGATGTGAAATCACCGAGGTACCTTTAAATTGAGTAGGGCTTGTAGCACTCTCCCCTTACCAGCAACAGAGTTAGGGCAGTGTCCATGCAGTACCATGTAGCATCACTATTGGATATTGTACATACATGCATGCATGCATACATACATACATATATGTGCATGAAACTGCTTGACTAGATCATAACATCAGGGTATTCCTTCCCATTCCATGTCAGGACTAAGGAATCAGAATACAGTGAGATAAACCAGTGTCTGGTCAGTTCAAATTTAGAGTTCAATACGCTGTGGCTTGTTACCTCAGCAACAATCCATAATGACCCCAAGGCACTGCTGAGCCATCAGTCATAAAAATAATATTAAATTAACTTTAGCATACTACGCTTAGCAGGGCTATAAGCATACTACGCTTAGCAGTGGACTAATGCACTTTGCAAAGATTGTTTTTTTTTTTTTTTTTTTTTTGGTTTTTCAAGACAGGGTTTCTCTGTGTAGCCTTGGCCATCATGGACTCACTTTGTAGACCAGGCTGGCCTCGAACTCACAGCGATCCGCCTGCCTCTGCCTCCCGAGTGCTGGGATTAAAGGCATGCGCCACCACCCCTGGCTGTGTTTTTTTTTTTTTTTTTTTTTTTTTTTAGATCTACTTAGTTTAAACCTCAACAGGTTTTCTAATTTTTCTTTTTTCTTTTCAGATAACCAGAATTCTATCCATGAGAAGTTAATAGACCTTCCCTGATGATACAAATAAGTGCAGAAATGTATTCTGTTAAGATGTTAAAATGTGTCCACTAGTATTATGTGCATTGTGAAAAGAAAAGAGCGTGCTGAAGATGCACTCACCATGAGACATCCATTAGGAACCTCTAAGCTACAACTGGATACTGGGTGGAATGCCTAGTATCTCTTCCTAAACCTGTGATGCTAATTCTGGGTAAAAATATCACTAGAAGAAAAAAAAAATATCACTAGAAGAAAGTGACCCCCAACTCCCCACTAACCCTTGCAGATAGACTATTAACTTATCACCCCCTACCCCAGTCCCCAAATCTTGTACTGGGTCATCTTAAATTTAGTGAAATATCGTTAATATTACTTTTCATTACTGGCCAGCAATATTATTAAAATCAGCTTAACATCTGAGCATGGAATCACGTTCTATAGGTTCCAGTTTAATTTATAAATGCCTTTCAGGAATGAGTTTGTTTTGTGACTCCCAGCAACAGCAATAACCAGAGATGATGCAGAGGTGAGCATCTATAGCCTGTGCTCCTGTCGATTACCCCCAGGCATTAATTTTCAGCTTAATTGCCTTGGTTGTCACTTTTCACCTCCATGGTACTCACATATGCCTGCAGATCTGTTTGATCGCAACTCTTGGGTTTTGAATTATTTAACACACAATCAATTCTTGGAATGTCCTTCATCTAGTATTGCTTCAAATGAGTAAATATAATGTGAAATTTAATAAAGTGGACCTTAAACCACAGATTGTAATAGTTTACCATTTTTGCAGCATTTACTGATTTTCTTTGTTCATGAAACAGTTGCTTTAGTCAGATCAAGATCACCATACACTCCTCCACTTCATCTGGGTTCAAAGTGCCACAGAAAATAATATATGTGAAACATGGAGCGTTTTGCTTCTTCATGAAGGTTATGGCTTTGAAAAAATGTTTATTCTATTGGCTGAATTTTTATGAGTCTTTGATTCTTAACTGTTATTTTACATAATCAAATATGTCATATTACATTTTTTTTCAAATAAAAGTGCCATTTCACTCAGGAATGAGTCGATATCATTTGGTTAGATCATTGGGTACTGTGTAGGTGTGGACCTCAGCTGCTCAGCCTTGCATTTGGGATATTTGTAACATGAATATTACTTTAACAGTCAGATGCCATCCTGCAAAAGCATCTCTGTTATTTCTCCAAATCCACTTAGCACTTCCTTAATGACATTTTTTACTATTCATTTCATGATTTCTGTATTTAATTTAAACATGGCATAATATTCCTTTACTGTGCTCAGCCTGTTTTCATGAATCAATTTAACTATATCTTTTCTAGAAAGCATTTTAAATGAGGGACCAAGTATATTGTTACCTTTGCTATTTTTTTCTAGATTTCAGAATGATCTCACTCTAGTATATATAAACACATATCTGCTATATGCAACTATAATGTAAATAAAGACATATATATTTCCATAAGAAGTTTAAAGTTAGTTTCTAAGAAATCCTTATTTAGTGTGTTATTACTAATATGAACCTTGCCAATAGTCACACTTATAAAAATATAACTTTACTAAAGTGGTTAATTAAAAATTGAGTGGAGAATTTGTCAGATATTGTCAGTAAAATAATTGAGTAGAGAATTTGTCAGATATTGTCAGTAAAATAATTGTCCTTTGTATGTATAAAAGTTACTTCAGTTGGAGTCATACAAATAATTTTTAATGTTTCACTATTGTAGACAGCCTCTAATATATATCAATTCCCTTCGATAGACCTCTGAAGATATTGTCTTAATGTGTTTAAGTGTAAAGAATAAAAACATTTATAACAATATGGGAAGTAGGTGTAAATTAGGATAGAAAACAAAGTCAATAGCTGAGCAGCCATAAGCTCATCTTATACAAAAGGAATGGATCTCTGAAAAGGAAAAGGGAAAGAGCATAATATAATAGAAACCTGGGCCTTGTCATAATCCACTGCTATGGCCAGTCAGTTTTCCTGACACACCCTTCTTCCCACAGAAACTAGTTTATTCTAATGCCAGGAAAAGCAGCAGAGGCATGGACAGAAGATTAAAAATGCAGGCCCCACCCCCCACTAACCCACTCATTCTGGTAAGGCTCCAACTCTTTTTAAAAAAAAATGATATGTTGATTTATATTGTATTTTATGTACATTGGTATTCTACCTGCCTGCATGTGTGTATAAAGGTGTCAGATCCCTTAAAATTGGAGTTACAGACAGATGGGAGTTGCCATGTGGGTCCTGGGAATTGAAGTCGTGTCCTTTGGAAGAGCAGCCAGTGCTCTTAACCACTGAGCAATTTCTCCAACTCTGAGGCTCCAACTCTTGAAGGCTCTATAACTTTCAAAGCAGCCCTATGAACCGGAGACCAAGTGTTCAAACATATGAGCCTATGGGGGAGTATTTGACATTCAATGCAGAAAATTAACCATGTCAGTTATTTATTATCTTTCTAAAATCTTATCCTTTTTATGAAATCAAAAGGCCCAATTGTTATACTTGAATTTTTTGGAGGATCTTGTGCTAGAATGCCTAACATACCTTGTACAGTACAGTACAGTGAGCAGCTTGAAATGTATTTGTGTCTATCACTAAAAATTGAATAGTTGCATAACACTAAAAAAGTTACTTAACTTTTTAAGCACCAATTTTCTCACCTGTAAAGGGCTATTTTGAGACATAAATTGAACAATATATGTCCCATTGCCACTGGCTCATAATAATGGTCAAGTAAATGTACGTGTAGTTCTTATAAGTACCACTTACAGCTGTAAGGTTGAGATCATTTATGTAAATGGGCTTTTAGCTATCAAAGTCATATTCTACTCTTAGATCAATTTCCTCTTGTCTTCAACATTTAGCTGTCTTCATTACTAGAAACAATAACACACACTCAGTGATTGATTGACAAGTGACTCAGTCTAAGTAATGGGAAATGAAGGATGAATGACCTTTCTAGGTTTGTTGTATTATGAAAGATCTCATTTGGAAGTTGTGGCTGCCATGACACCTCTCCTGATACAGAAGAGGTGTGTATTTTGCAGATTAATTTTATTTGTTAATTAAATTTTATTTTATTTGTTAATTCTGTATTCTAGAACAACAGAAATCTAAAGTGTTGTCTCACTGTATCCTGAGAACAGTGTGTGTGCTTTGATTTTTGGTTTGGAACATAAGATCAATGTGTCAATAGTCTTTGGCTTTTCTGGATTTTTTTTTTTCTGTAAGAACATGATTTTGTTTCTTGATTCTGAATCATTACCTTCAAATATTGAGTCTTGATATCATTTTATGGAATGTTTCCACTCAGTTTTTGATTCATTATGCATCATATCATAACATGGGCAAGTATGAACTTTTTGAACATCTCATGTTTTTGATACTTAAAAATAGAGCAAAATACCCTAAAATATGACTCTTTGGAAAAAGCATGTCAAACTAATTAAAGAATCAAAATAGCCACTTGAATTTCATGATACAATCAACTGTTTTGTGAAACTAGATATTTAATTGTTGGTCAAAGTCCTTTTTTAAAAGCAGATAGTCTCATCTTAAGTGTGTCAACTCTTATTCTACTTGAAGGTCATCCATCATTTAAGAAAAACACTATAGTTAAGTAGGCCACCTAGGGGTTTAGAAATTATGCCTTTCAGTTCTTGTGTAGGGTGAGTTATTATTTTTAATGATCTAAAATTGCCAACCATTTAGGTTTTAACATCTGTGACTGACTATAAAAGCTAAATTACCCTTTGAATTTTATTTTCCGTTGGCTATCATGTCTGATTTACACTTTAGAGGGATTGGATGTATCATGTGGTGGTATAAGCCATTGATTGGTCTTACATCTAATATGACATTTAATTTAATCAATGGGCTTTAATGAACACTCATTACATGCTCTGCATGAAGTTTGACACTGGGAATAACAAGGCATTAGGGGAAGCCATTTCCTAAGTATAGGGGTCTGTCACTTGAGATAACTAGTTGATTTGGTCTGTTTCCCAAAACAATCATATTAATCAATTGGGAAAGCTATTATCTGAATTTATTAAACACTGGGTCTATTGGCAATGTAAAGAGGTAGCCTAAGACGAATGGAAACAGGGAAATCTTGGGGCATGCTTTTACTACGCTCGATGTAGTTTGATGGGTGCCGGAGTGAAATGTGATGAGCTGAGCAGGCTGGCAGTAAAGGAAAAGGAGGGTAGCACAGAAGGGGATTTAAATTTCCTGATGACTATGGATCTGTGGAGAATGACTTGGACATTGAACATTTCAATGAGTGTATTAAGAAGGAAGCTGAATGAGTCTATCTTGAGGAGGAGAGAGGACGAGTCTGAAAATAAGTAGGTTATTATGGTCCTATTGAGGTACCTTTCTCTTAAGGTCAATGCCCATGCTGAACTTCTAAGGAGCACTATCCACTCTCCGGAAAATAGCTCAAGCACTATGTACAGGTTTGTAGCACAGGGACACTACAAACTTTTTAGTCAGAGAACGTACGGTGCTTAATTTCACTTCTCAGTTTTTATATGACCCTGAACATTTAATCATTTTGAGCTGGAGTTGAAATAAAATGGTGCATGCAAACATCTGGAATAGTATTGTGTACACAGCATCCGTCCAATGTTGTAAGATCTCATCAATCTAAGATGTTAAGTGTATAAGTTTCAAGAAGGGCAGCAAACACAAAAGAAAGCACTTATATATTGTCATAAATTTAAATGGGAAAGTTAAATTTATATATTAAAATTGTGAGGAAACTGTAAAATACTTTGAAATGGGGGAGAAAAGGGAGATTAAAGATGCCCTGTTCTCTTGTGAGTTATCTCTACCTATTGTTGTCTTTAAGGCTGTGTAAATTATAGAAAAATTAGTAACACAAGTAACGTAATTCTTGACTACAGAAATGGCAATGGATTATTCATAGAAGGAGTTATTATTTTATCATTCCTGATTCTCCTTGCATCTACCTTAAAAATTCTTTGAACTGGTTGCAAACTATCTCTGACTCCCTATTCATTAATGAACTAAATAAGATCTTGAATACTTGTTTATATTACATTTTTATTAATTATAACCCTGCCTTTACATTATTTTTTTTAAATAAAGAATAATTCTGTGTTATGGAGATGACTCAATGGGTAACTTCCTTGCCCTGAAAACAAAAATACCTGTGTTTAATCCCCAGAAGACATATAAAAATGTGTGCATGATGTGCACTTATATTCCTAGTGTCCATAAGGCTGAACAAACATAAGTTTGACAGTTTACTTGGGTTTAGTGATCAGCCATCCTAGATTATTTGATGAGCTTCAGACTGGTGAGATGCTCTCTCCCATCCTACCTCCTGCCAAACAAAGATGAATGGCTCCAGAGGAGAAATACCTAAGGTAGTTCTCTGGGTTCCACAGGCATCCACACACATATATGCACCCACACATACAAAGACTAGTAACTATCTTGTATCCATCAAATTGTTCATGAAAATTATTTAAGAAAACCAAGTAAAGGTAGAAGTTACATACTTAGTTTGAAAATGGTGTAAATGACAGCCATTATTAGAACTAGATATCTTAAAATATCACTTAAATATGTCATACAAAATATGTTATGCATTGCCATGGATGTTCTGAAAATAAAAAAATTCAGGTTGGTTTTGGAAATATTAAATTAATCTAAGTTGAATGAATTTCTTTCTTACAGACTCTATGAGATTTTTGTTTGTTTGTTTATGTGATGGAGGGGAGGGGGAGAGGGAGAGGGAGTGGTGGTGGGAGGATCACAAACACCTTAAACTTATATTGGTGTGGATCTTATCTTCTTCTTATTTTGAAGTACTGAAATTAACCTTACTTTTTCATTTAAACAAACAAAATTGTATAAAAACTATTTTAAAGGAAAGTCTGAGGAATTTCTACTAACAGCCAAAGAACAGGGGGTGGAATTGTTCCTTCCAGTCACCTGTTTTCATAACAACTTCCCTTGTCCCTAGAGGATGAGAGAGTCTCACCTAGAGTGACAGCAGCAGCAAAAACTGTCCATTTGAATTGACCTTGGTGACACCATCTGGGCATGGTTATGATGCCCTGCAATGTCCCTTCATAATAAACACTATAGAGCTCTAAAAAATATTAAGATACATATATTAGGCTTTAAGCATAGCACCTATACTTACATTCAAATTTCTATTATAAGTAAGCTGTTTCTATTGTTTCAGTATCCAAAGTCTTTATGGTTCTAGTAGTCTAGGGAGCAGTGGGATGGCCACAGAAAAGGAACACAAAGCTGGTCAACTACTAAGCCATCAAGATCTGGCCTGGTGGTTGTTGTTGTTGTTGGTGGTGGTGCACATCTTTAATCCCAGCAGTTGATGGGCAGAGGCAGATGAATTACAGTTTGAGGCCAGCCTTGTCTACACAGTAGGTTCCAGGACAGGCAGGGCTACACAGAGAAACCTTATCTCTAAAATAGCATGAAGAAAACCAAAAGGAGAAGAAGAGAGGAAGAGAGAGAGAGAGAGAGAGAGAGAGAGGAGAGAGGAGAGAGAGAGAGAGAGAGGAAAGAGAGTAAGAAGAAAGAAAGAAAGAAAGAAAGAAGAAAGAAAGAAGAAAGATAAAAAGAAAACAAGGTCCCAAAATGATTTGTCCTGGGAAGCCTTAAAACACATTGAGATAAAAAACCAAAAACAAAACCAAAAACAAACCAACAAAAGCATAGAGAATTCCATTATGAAAGGTTCATGTAACCCTCACACACTGCTGCACATTCTTTTGGGAGTCTCTATTTTAGTTACTAATTTAATGAATCTAAAATGTTTTAGTAATCTATTTCTTAGATGACTTTTGTGGGATTGTGTGTGTGTTGTGTGTGTGTGTGTGTGTGGTGTGTGTGTGGTGTTTGTGTTTGTGTTGTATGTACATATTCATGTGAGTGCCCCTTCTGTGCAGGTAAGCATAGCCATATATGCTTGTAGAGGCCAAAGGTCCACCCTGTATGTCTTCTTCAATTGCTCTCTACATTTATTTATTTGTTTATGATTTTTCGAGACAGGGATTTTCTGTGTAGCCTTGGGCATCCTGGAACTGTCTCTGCCAGGCTGGCCTTGACCTCACAGAGCTCCACCTGCCTCTGCCCTGAGAGTCCTGGGGATTAAAGGTGTGCACCCCCACTGCCTGGCTCTACTTTTACCTTTTGAAACAGGGCCTCTCACTGAGCCTGAAGCTCATGAGCTCCATGCTTCCTCCTCTGCCCCCATCTTTCTCTCCATAGTGTTGTCATTGCACATGAGTGTTACCATGCCTGGCCTTTTACACTGGCTCAGGGAATCCAAATTCTGGTGGACATGCTTATGTAGTGAGCATTTTATAGACCTAGACACCTCCCTAGCCCCTTTGATCACATTATAGGCAATTAAAATATAGCCCAAATGTACATTAGTATAAAGAAGTAAATGAAATAGCCTTGACATTTAATGGAATGTGATAGTCTTCAGTTTAGCCTTAATGAGATGCTGCAGAATGTGTATTTAAATGGAGAAACTGCTCTCTTCACTTAAAGAAACATGCGGTCAGACTGAAGAATTAGTAATGTTACAAAAAGACCAGTTAGGAAACTAGGCGAAGGAGATATAAGAAGGTGAGAAGGGGAGGGGCCATTATCAGAACACATGAGAATGGAACTTGTGCAGGTTGTGATTGGGTGATGAGACAGACGGGCTTCAAAGTGGGGAAATTATGTGAGGTCAAGGAAAATGCTGGAGATATGATTCAAGGCAGGTGTCTGACTGGGCACATATTGCAGATGGATGGCTGCAGAGAACAGAACAAAAGACAGAGTGCTTCGCATAAGCGAGAGGCATGCTTGGGAATGATGATAAGTGGTTAGTATGAGGCATACTGAGGTCAGGTGGAAAAACTCAAGGAATTTTGATTTTCTTATGGTTCTACTAAGTCACTAAAACTTATGAAAACTTTTGGAAAATTCTGTCAGTTTAAAATAGATTGTTGATTTTTTATGCAATTTTATACGTGTTTTAAACTCAGTAGTTCACATTATTTTGGGAGGGACTTAAGTCTATGCTAAATATTTTGTAAAGAGTAGACAATTTACTTTTTAAAACAATTTATTTATTCTCTGTATTCATGATAAAAATATGTGTACCTGGGCCCAGGGGTCCCGCTCAAACTAAGGCACCAGCCAAGGACAATACAGGCAGTAAACTTTAAACCCCTACCCAGATCTAGCCAATGGTCAGAACATTCTCCACAGTTGAGTGGAGAGTGGGATATGACTTTCTCATGTACTCTGGTGCCTCACATTTGACCATGTCCCCTGGAAGGGGAGACCTGGTGGCACTCACAGGAAGGACAGCAGGTTACCAAGAAGAGACTTGATACCCTATGAGCATATACAGAGGGAGGTAATCCCCTTCAGGAACATTCATAGGGGAGGGGAATAAGGGGAAAATGGGAGGGAGGGAAGAGTGGGAGGATACAAGGGATGGGATAACCATTGAGATGTAACAAGAATAAATTAATAAAAAAATATGTGTACCATGAATTCTCTCTGTGTCTCTGTCTCTCTTCTCTTCTTCTCTCTCTCTCTCTCTCCTCTCTCTCTCTCTCATGCCATGTCATTGAGGCTCTTTTGAACTCTTAATATGTATTTCTGCTTCAGTTTTTCAAATTCTGAGATTTCAAGTATGAGTTCCTAGGCTCAGCTTTGAGTGTTTTTAGTTATTCTTATTTTTAAAAACTGTTAATTAGCTGAGAAAAATTGAAAAAAAAAAGTATATGTGAAATGGGAGGTAAAATTTTTAAAAGAATGCTTCAGTGAATTTTTAAAAACTTTTTCATTCTGTGTGTATAAGTTCAGGCACACATGCCACAGTGGGCACATAGAAGGCATATAGATAACAACCTTGGGGCATCAGGTCTTGCCTTGCACATTCGTTTTGAGCCAGGATCCCTCTTGTTGTTTTTATGATTTGCAGTGTACTAACAATTACCTGGCCATCGAGCTTCTGGCTGATTCTCTTGTCTTTACCTCCCATCTCCCAACAGGAGTGTCAGGATTAAAGATGTTGGCTACCACATGCAGATTTGTATGTAAATTCAAGGCATTGGACTTGGATTATAAGGCTTGTACAGCAAGATCTTGTATCCTCAGCGGTCTTTCCTATGTACGTGAATTTTATTTCAGCTGTGCTCTGTGTCTACTGTTGGCTCTGGTAGAGTTAGAATTATTTTTCTAATCCCTCGTCTTGCTCTGGCTCCAGGAGGCTGATCTTCACAACTGTTTCCTGTTTGGGCAGTCAACAGTCCCCTTGTTTTTTAGCTTCTTGTAGAGTTTAGCCAGGGGAGTAGGCAACTGAAGCCTTGTCAAGTGGGATGCAGAGTACCATCAGATAGAAGTTTACTTTCTAGCTCTCTACCTGTACCAGTGAGCTGTATCTCTGTTTCCCAGACCACATTTTCTCTTTTGATGCTCCTTTTCTTCTCAACATTGTGGAACCCTCCTGTGTTAGCTTCAGGTCTTAGGCGTAATAACTTTCTGTTACTGCAAATCTGGGTCCAGCATCATCATTTGTTGCAAGCGTTTAACACTGCGGCACTACAACAGGCAATTCTCTTGGAAATGCCTCAGTGGGAACTGGGAGTATAGCTTCTGTTTCCTGCTGTAACTCTGGCAGTGAGAACACTTTTAACTCAAATGGATTTAAAAAAAAAATCAATAAGTTGGGTCTACCAAACTAAGTTTTACTAAAGCCCTGAATACATTAAAATGCACTTCTCACAATATTTTTGTAGAGATGAATTCATTTCATCTTATAACATATTGGGAAATGGTGGGCTACTCACTATGTTCTCTCTATTGACATGTGATAGGAAATTAACCAGTTTAAATTTCCAGGGTATGTTGGAGTATGTTCTGGTGCTTTGTATTTGTTAGTTGCCTGCCCCCATCCCCTGCCGAGAGTCTTACTACAGACTGGCATATACTTTAAGCATTGACATTTAATCTTGCCTCCCTGTTTGACTAATAAAGTACGCTGATACCCGGGTAGGGCCAGAGGATGGTAGGCTTGGTGAAGGTTAGTGGGCTTTTGGGACAGAGAAGTTCGTGGGAATGAGAAGCAGTCAGGTACTGGAGGAGAAAGAAGGAGGAGGATCACCATGGGATAGGAAAGAGCCATGTGGGCCCAGAGGAAGAGCTCTGAGTTCCACATGAAAGATATGGCCCAGATAAGCAACCTTAACAAATATGTTGGCATTGTGAATGGGAGATAGCCAAATAGAAATTATTAGAAACAGATGGCATGGGATGGGGCTGGGAGATATGGAAAGTAGTTTAGGGGATTAATATCTTCCCTGCTCCCAGGTGAACAAAGCTATTTTAAAATATAGCAGGTCAGAAAATACCACAGTAATAATTGTAGCCTAATATTAAGCATTATTAGGACATATCATTTAAATTAACCACAACAAAGACATGATATTAAAACATTAGCATCAATATAAACAAATTAATGGTAACATAAAAGGGTTATTCTCAACCTCAAAGATGTGTTACAATAGATTTTAGTTCATGCTTTGGCTACCTTGATAATCCTGTGAATGTGGATTATTTTATGTACACAGAGTATTGGGATTTCTGTGCTCAAAAGCTTCATTTTATTCTGTGTGTGTGTGTATGTGTGTGTGTAAAAGAGAAAGTACTATATTTACACTTCAGATTGTTAGATCATTTTTGCTCATTATACACACTAAAATGTAGGACAAACAGATGACAAATGGCACAGTGTTGCTTAAATAAGGAAACACCAGTTCATATACTCATTGCGGGTGGCTCACAGCCACCCATAACTCTAGCTCCAGGGGCATCTGATGACACTGACTTCAATGGGTACCTACCCTCAAGTGCACAAACTCACACTCAGACATGCAGGCATACAATTAATTAAACCAAAAAATTCAAAACATAAATAATGAAAAGAGCTATTAAATTATGGATCACTTAGCGTTTCAGGCTCTCATTTATCCAAACATTTGAGAAGGAGCTTGGTTCTTCTATAAAGGTGGATTCTTGTCCTTCAGGGCATTAGAACAGCATAGTGATTATAGCCTCATGGAGGTCTCATAAAAGAATTATGTGAATGTATGCTAAACTCCATGCAGACATAATTGTCACATGAGTCCTAATTGAAAATGAAAATATATTAGAAAGCAGTTAAAATTTTTTGTTGTTGCAAAAATATTTAAACTAGGATAGATTATTTCTTCAATGTTTCCTAGCTAGACATGTTTGCCTCTTTCAAACTTTTGAGGAAAAAGACAAAAACTGAGATTAAACCAGGTGATCATTTTGCAAATTTTCCAGTAGACCTAACATCAGTGCAATCTTGGTTCTTTCTTCCATATAAGCACTATGGATCATTGGCTCTGATGGAAATGGTTATGTAGACTACATTACAGCTGTCAACAATACAGATGGGAAGACATACAGCTTTGTGATAAATCTCAAACAAGACACTACATTATCCCAAGATTCATTTTCCTGATAATTTTGCTTCTACCTAAACCTCTTCTGGAGATAATATAAATATAGTATTGTAACAATAATTATAGGCTTGGAAATATCTGTTTATGGCATAGTGCTATTTTGTTTTCTTTTATGTAACCTAAGGACTGAAGACAACAAGGCACTGACATTTGTAGCTGATGATGAAAATGTAAGTGACAATTACGTATGTTGTAAACAAGGTCTGATAGCCACTCTTCTCTAAAAACCATTGTAGGAAAGGTCATGTAGATTACCAGTTCAGGTTTGTCAATCAGTTTTTTTCTCAGTTGCACAAGAATTGGTTCAGCAAAGAGGAAGCTCATCAGTACCTCAAAAATCCTTTCAACGTTGAACTAAACGAAGACCACAGTTTTTCAGAAACGGTAACCATGAAAGCAACAGGTCTCATTCTTCACGCCTACAGATTTAGTATTAAAACATCACTGCAACATGAGCAGTCAGAAGAAACAAACAAAATTAACAAGGGATGCCCAGAGAAGGCAGTTCAACCCATAACTTTTATGCATTTAGCTCAATGATTCATTTCAAATTTAGCTTTCCAATTCATCTGTCTCCAGGTGTCTTCAATTTCATATCATGATCTAATTATTTTCATAGAATTTCATGTCATTGGAACATCTGAGAAAATAAAATTTCACTCTTTCAAATTGCAACTTCAATGAGCATACTGGTGTTATTTTTATACATAGTCCTGGTTTCAGTTTCCAGGAGGAGTTTTCAGGTTACTAACAGATTGTTGCTGTTGTAAGACTTACATAAACCCTATTATTTGAGGGTTTTGCTGTGTTGCTACATTAATCCCTGCTGTACTGTTGGTGAGTCATCACTCTGTCACCAATCAGAGTGCTTGGTTTTCTCTTGATAATATTCATTAAATAACAAAATTCCATAGTATGCGGTGATTAACTATTCATTGAAACCCTCCATTCTCCAAATCCATCAGTTGACCAAATAGAACACTGCCATTTCTTTCAGACATATAAGCCAGATGAAAATAAAGTTAATAATACCTAAGATAATAGGACCCATTATGGGACAGATAAAAGCCAAATAAAATATTTGCTGATAAACTACTAATAAAGCCATGTTTTTATAGACTTTCAAAAGAACACAGTAAGCTTCTCAGATATGTTGTTGTGATGGTTCAAAATTCTTGTTGTGTCATTAATCTACACAGTTTGTACAGCTTTAATTCTTCCTTTCTGTTTCATTCCCTTGCCATTTCCATTTTCTTTAGATTCTTGTGGCAACACCCACTTTGTCATGCTGCCCTATGCTTAAGTCATCATTAAGAAATTCCATACATTATCTCTAAAGGTCATGGTAATAGGAATGTTGTCAATATCTGTATCACGAAAATTCAGGGTAGAAATCTCTGTCAAATTTCCATCCAGACTTATAAGTGATGATTTGCCAAAGTGCCTCCCATTGTTCAGGCTCCTTACAGATCCTGGCATCATTCACACTCTCCTGTTAATGAGGATGACGCAGTCAGCACAGTACAAACAATGATATTGTTCGGACATCAGAAGCAAGAGTCCAATGTAGCTGCAGTACTATGAGCCATGAAAATGATCAATATGGCGGGATATCTGAGGTACTATCAGTGGCACTCATATGTCATGGTAACCAACAACTATCTAATTGGATTTAAAGTCCACTCAACAAGAAAGAAATCATACCTGATGCTGGAAATATAGCCAGATGACCTGGGCTTGCGAGTTTGTGCCTCTTAGAAAAGAGTCAAGTACCTCTACTTTGATGAACAAGCATAACTCCTTACTGTCTTCTAAATCTTCTCTTTATACATATAGCCTTCACCAAAGAAATCTCTATAGCAATTGGAGACCATCACAGAAAACTACAACCTGACATAATATATCAGATTATGAAGAATACAACCTGAACAGCTACATATACATCACAGAACCTGCACTCATGGCTCAGGGAAAATCTCAAAAAGACAGGAAGATTATGAGAGCCAGAATACCAGGAAGTCCATTGTGAAACAATCTCTAATAGAAATGGCTGCATAAAGAAGGCTAAAACAATGGCAATATCAATGGACATGTTAGTATAGAAAGGAGAAAATGTCACTAGGGTCCTACTCCTAAACAAAGAACTGTAAGTGACAAATGACCGGTGGGTGAGAAGGAATTAGTTGCTAACAGGGATGAGCTCCACTAATGATTATACAATGTAGAGTGGTCAGCCCTAAAACCATGTACACGAAACCCCCACACTAATTGTAGTGTATGTATGTGTTTTTTGTGGATTGACATGAATTTGTATATATGTATTTGACAATGACAGTCAAGGAGGAAGAAGTTATCGACTTGACAATTGGGGGACATGGGCTCAGATGAGAGTACCTGCAAGGGGCTGGAGGGAGAAAAGGGAGGAAGGAAGTGGTGTAATTCAATATCAGTTAACATTACATTAAAATAATTAAAAAGAAGCAAGACAGTGATTTCCTTTTAGAAAAAATTACATAGTTGATCTTAATATCAATCATAGCCTATTACCTGCTAATTATAAAACATTTTATGTTTGGACCCTTAGACTGTTTTGAGTTGCCACAAAAGTGCTGAGAATTGAATCAATTTTTGAAAAGCAGGGAGGCAAATAAGAAGCTTTTTTTTTAAGAGAGGGGAATATAATAAATGTGAATCACTGCTATTTGCTTTGTAAGCATCTTTTGAAAATAAATAAAATAGATTCTGAAAACCTTTCTTTCAAATATTATCCATTGCAGAACAAATCCTCATGACAAATGTGGCTCACAAAAATGGACTAGGTATTTTGTTTAGAATTTTTTGTTAGATTCTTCACTTGACACCGACAGTAAGTGAGGTAGGGGAGGACATAGCAGCACAGTGACTATCAGTTCAGATGCTTAATTAGTACCAGGGGTAATTCAGAAATCATTTCTATATTTAAAAGTTTATATTCATTTCTGTCTTAATCAAGGAAATACTTACATCAATGTTAAAATTAGTAACAGGTACATTGAAATCTATATTGTAAGCTTATAGTATTATTTTGATATTGGAAGGTCAATATTCATAGTTAGCATTAATTTCTTATGTTTATGTTCTTGTTGCTTTTTATTCTTTCTGTCTGTACATGTTCACATGAGTGCAGGTGAGTGTGTGTGTGGAGGGCAGAGGTCAACTTAAGTATCTTTCCTTAGTGCTGTTCACCTGTTCTTGGGAACAGTGCTTCTCGCTGACCTAGAGCTCAGCAACTAGGCTAGACTGGATGGCTGCAGAGTTCCAGAGATCCACCTTTCTCTTCTTCCCTGGCTGGATTACAAGGACATGACTGATTTTTCTGCCTCCTCTTGCACTCTTTTCCTTTTGTTGGTTTGCTCTGTTCAACTTTAATGTTACAGTTTTGTTTATATATTATTATTATTTCATCATATTTTAAAATAATGAGTGAGTGAATGAATGAATGAATGAAAACCTAGCCACTGAGGTGCTATAAGAAATCAAGCTGAACAGGTCATGGGAGGCAAGGCAGTAGGGACCATTCTTGTGGGTGTTGCATCAGTCCCTGCCTCCAGGTTCCTGCCCTGAAATCTCTGCTTACACCTGTTAAATGTAAAAGCAAAGTGGCAAAGTAGCTGGACTGGACTATTTCCCAAGTCCCACTCTTTTTGTTGTAGGCTTTGTGCTCATTACACAGTTTCATCCAGTGACAGATTCTCTCTCTCCATTGTGTACACGAGACTCTTGCCTAAAGTCATTCTGAGGCTGAACACCTTTCCTGAAATCATGGAGAAAGCAATGGAGAGTGAGTGAAACTCTCTCCTATTCAGCACTGTGCCCAAAATAATTATTTTTTTTACTATTTCCTCCTATTATTCAGAAATATATCTATACAAGATAGTCCTTTTTTTCTGTACTGTGCAGGAGGAATTTTAAGAACTTAAGCCTGGTAATTGCAGACAGTGGGAACTGGTAGAAAGTCATGATGTTATGTCTATCCAGTAGCCATTACTTTGGCAAAACGCATATAAAAATGTTAAAACAACAATGAGTAATTGGGAAGAAAGCTGGCTCAGTGGGCAATAAGGACCTAAGTTTGAATCCGCAGTTCCTAGGTAGAAAGTTGGCACGTCCATGAGTGTCAAAACCTCTGTCACAGGTGGTGAGAGATAGGTGTGAGAACTCAATGGTCAACTAGCCTTACCAAAGTGAGCTTTGGGTTCAGTAAGAGACAATGTCTATACAGAATGAGGTGAAGAGATGTACAAGAAGACAGCAATATCCTTCTGCGTTTTCCACATTTTTATACACACACACACAAATATTTTAAGTTAAGAAATTGAATTAAAATGCTTGATTCATGGATGAATATTTCAGTATGTCTAGACCTTTCACCTCTGTGCTTTCTGTGTTGTGGTAACTGTAGAACATCCCCAAGAATGTGTGGATTAGAACAAATCACTGGAGATAAAGGAGGTAAGAGAAATGCTTCAAGATATTTGTTGCCTATGTCAGTTTTCAATTCTGTGGTACTGTTTAAGCACAGCACTCTAAACAAATCTTCCTTCTTTTAAAATAGATCCAGAAGTATGAATTTTCATTTTATCAACATACGATTTTTAAAAGTAAAGTCCAACTTGGGTTTTAATAATTGTGTAGAAGTCATTAAAACCACAGCGTACACTTTAAACTGATCAAACTTTAAAAGGAAATTACATAGGATTCAAAAAAGAAAACGTGTTCTCTAAAATATTGTCTTCCCATCTGGGCCTGTAAGAGCAAGGTGACTTAATTTAGGAATGCATCTTCAGAGAACAGATAATAAGACTTTAAGTCCCTTTCTTGGGAAACTGTCTGTAGACTACCTTCCTTTGTTTCCACTCTTAAAATTTATTCTGCTGGCAATGTCTTTCCTCCTCATAAAATATTTATTAAGCATTATATATTCATGGGAATACAATGAATTGGGCCCAGTTCTTGATGTGTAGTGATTTAAAATTGGACATTAGGTGCAAGCCATTTAAAATCTAGACGAGCAACAATTCATATTAGTGCATCCTTAGGGCTACAGCATGCGCAGAGTAGTGACATGAGGTTGCTCCTTCTCCTTCCTGTGCCCAAGACATACATTGATAATGAACTAACACTCTCTCCTTCTGTGACCAGGCCCAGGAAAGAGTGAATCTTTTTGGACACTGAAGGCTAGATCAGCTTCACCTGCAACCAGGCACTTGAATCTAGCAACATGGATCTGTCTACTCTTCTTGTGCTCGGGAGGGTAATACAGTGACATGGTTGGAATCCAGGGGAAGGAGTGCTTTGTGAAATGTTTGTTGGAGAAATAAGTTGTGTGTGCTTTTCCTTAAAAAGAATGATAAAACACACAGCAATAGATTGAGGAAGCACACCATTCAGAACTTAGAAATAGATGCAAGCAGAGAATACCAGTGCTCTCCCCATTGGTGAGACACTCAATACTTATTAAACAAATTAGAGCCATAGCATTGGAAATGATTCTAAGAATAAAGCATGTCTATCTAAACAGATTGAATTTCGGGGCCTGGAGAGATGGCTCAGAGGTTAAAAGCACTGGTGGCTCTTCCAAAGGTCCTGAGTTCAATTCCCAGCAACCACATGGTGGCTCCCAACAATTTATAATGAGATCTGGTGCCCTCTTCTGGTGGGCAGGCAGGATGTTGTATACATAATAAAATAAAAAATAATAAATAAATAAATAAATAAATAAATAAATAATAAATAAATCCTTTTAAAAAAGAGACCGAATTTCATAATTTTCCTATGTGGTCTCCTTCAGAGTCTTCTGAAGAAAATAATCCCATGAAAATATATGTAGAGTAAGAAAGGATTTTGAGTCTCTCAGAGATAAGCAACAATACTACAAAGGAAATCTAGGTGTAGTATTGGAAGATTAAATAGGTACAGAGTTCACTGAGTGTTCACAGGATGAGAGAGTGCTAAAAGATGTAGCATGGCGTCCGCAGCTCCTGTAGGTGAGCACTGTGAAGCGCTGTTGAATTTGGTTTATTAGGAAGCACTGTAAGTATTATGAAAAACTTGGCTGATACTGGTGGGATGAAACCAGGTATGAAAGACAGAAGTTATGTTTTAGAATGTCTCCCAAAAAAGGTAGGGTATGCAGTTCTAGAAGAACAAGATTGTGGCCAATAAATGGCAATTTTGCTTGATTGGTTATTTGTTAAAGACAAAAAGAGCCTCAGACTATAAAAGATTAAAAAACGAGGCAGAGGAAGAGTGTAGCAGGATATTTGATCACTTGTGATCCCCAAAATGTGTACTGGAAAACAAAACCTGTTTCTAGTTGTGGTGTGGCTCATCCCTAGCACATAACTTTACTCCAAGAGCTTTCTATAAACAGGATTAAATAAAGTCAACCATAGGTCAAGAGTCAGAGCAAGAAACCAATTGACAGGGAGTGAGCAAAGGCAAAAACCATAGAGAGTGACAGGAAGTCTGGAGGTCAGAAAGAAATGCTTACAAGAAGTAGAAAGGAGGGACATTCGATTTGAAGGGTTTTAAAGACAGCATATAGGAGAAGGGGCATTTCCTTCTGTGATATTGCCTAAGTATGGAGGTCAGCTGGGTGCTTTCTCTGCTTCTTTGAGCTAGTAGGCTTTCACGCCAGCATCTGGCTCCTGAGTCTTTTTTGGTAAAAATCGAACATTTATGATTTTGTTTAAAAACAACAAAAGAGTGAGATGAAGATATGATGAAGATGAGAATGATGGATTGAGATGCTTAAGCGGTTAGAATCACAAAAGGCAGACATGTAACTAGAAATGGGAAGGATGAAAGATGTCTAGTCAGTAAATGCTTACAAATGTGAAGGCTGTATACAACTTTGTAACTCCATCAATTTTGACCGTTATACCTATTTTTCTCTTATGTACACATCTGTGGAACATTATACATTATTGTTACAAACAAACACACAGTTTAAAACAGAGCAAGTTTCTGACCTTTTCTTCCTACAAAAAAATTTCTGTCCCATAACTCATAGAACGCCAGTGTCATGTACTCTGCTTAGGTTATAAATCTGATTGCGTTGTTATTCAACTCTCCATCATTTCATTAAGACCACAGCAAGTCAAGCACCAGCTTCTCCTGTTTCTGTTAAACAGATCCATACTTTGTCTCACTTTCCTTTTCTTTGGCAGTGACCTCATTCTGTTCACCCCACCTCTCTCCTTCATGGCCTAGGTTCACCCCAGTACCCCCTTCAAAACAATGCTCTAAACAGCAGCACATGACTCATTAGCTGTAAGCTTAACATGAAATGTTTGCAAGGACAAGTAGAATGATGGCTTCCTTCTGTCCTCACTATTTCCAACGTCTTTCATAACCTTGTCCACCTCTTGCTGCTTTAAAAATATCTGAGCACATTCATCTGGCCAAGTGTTTGCCATTGGTTTTGTGTTTCTGAAAATCCTTCATGGTTCTTTGTCTTCTCTGCATGCCGTGGCCTGAAGGCGGGGTTCCTATGGATTCCTCCAGTATCTTGCCTCTTCCCATCACAGTGCTCACCACTTGTAAGAAGTCTCTTGTGCCATCCTTTGTTTCCCTAGAGGGCATAACTTGAGAGTTATGGGAGATTGAACTCAGGTGATCCGATGCAGTTGAAAGTGCCGCTACCCATGGAGCCATCTTGCCAGCATCTCTATTTCTTGATGGGAAGTCATTTTCACTGTTTACTGGAAAATTGTTAGTGTTTATTTCAGTTCATGAAGTTCATTTTAGAAACCGAGTTTTAATCAGCAGGGGCTTTTAAGAAGGTATCATCTCTCAATTATACTCTGTAAAATGCCAGCTCTAATTGCTTATTATCTCCAGTGGCTTTTCTGCTGACATGACTTTCCAGCTCTTTGGGGTTTGCTCCTGGGCCCTTAATTGCTCCAAGGAGCAAGATTTTTCTCGTGAACAGGTACCGAGGAACCTTAATACTCTGAGGAGTCAGAGCACAGAGCAGCTTTCTCACAGTGAGACTCAAGAACTTCTTCCTGTGCTGATTAATCCTCTTTTTTCTCCCTGTGTGTCACTTGCGAGCTGTAACAACTCACTGTTTAATTTTAGTGTTTGGTGTCAGTTACATGAGCACAGTGTTTTCCTGGTGATTGGCATTCATGAATAAACCATATGGATATACAGAAGCAATAATGTGTAAATAGGTTCAATCTGTTTTTAAAAATGAAATTAATTTAAGTTGTTTGAGGAAAGAAAATTTTAAGAAAATAGATTTGAATCATAAAAAATTTTAAACATGATTTTCAATAAAATATCTGGAACAATTTTTATGAAGTCACGTGGATGTAAGAGACCTGGAGTTCTCCCTCAGTCACAGACATAGGGGAGGGGAGAAGGGAAGAAATGGGAGGGAGGGGAAGAATGGGAGGAAACAGGGGAAGGGCTAACAATCAAGATGTAATATGAATAAATTAATAAAATAAAAAAAAGAAGAAAAAAAAAGAAAGAAAGAAAAAAAAAAAAAGAGACCTCTAGTTATTGTAATATGTACCCTGCACCATTTTCTTCTTATCTTTTCTAAGGAACTATATCTTATAAAAAGCATACATTTATCCAATAATCTTAATGTTGGAAATATATTCTATTATGCTAATAAATGTATTTTTCAGGTGAAAAAACAGGGCATCTATTAAGCCATCTTCCTCAAGAGCATATAAGAACCACCAGCCCAGAGCTCAGTAAGAACAAGAAAGGGTAAGCTTATTCAGCAGTTAAGTCTCAGAGGCTGAGAACATTCTAGGCCTAGCTCAGATTGTACTGAGGCTAGAAGTTTCCAGAACTAGGCCTAGGTTAGCAGAGACAGTAAGCCTCCGAGACAACAGTGGAATAAAAGTTACTTTTATGTGTAGTCCTATAGTGTGTTG